>NW_028301594.1:26385748-26700498 GCF_987345545.1 Pholcus phalangioides
TCATTTAAAATCAATCAAATCGAACTGACGAAAATTCAGATCCGGAAATAATTGAAGTAGTATTTATTTCATTTATTCTGTTTGTTCTGAATTTTCTCCAATTCTGAAATTGCAAATTTCCTCCAATACTGAATTTTTTTCAATTGTGAAACTCTGAATTTTCTTGGATTTTGAAATTCTGGACTTTTCCAAATTCTGAAAGCATTTCTGTCACTTATTGTGAATTTTTATCACAAGAGTCTGGAAAATTATTGCTTTCATTTATTCCGATATTTTATGAGTGCTGGGATTATCTCTTTAATTTTGTTTTTCTAATTTTTTATTCACCTCGATTCTGAATTTTTATTACTTCTCAGACAATTTCTTCCGGTAAAACTCAATTTGAAGTTATTTAATAGTGCTGACTGACATCTGTCTTTTAGATTCTGAAGTGGAAATGGAATTTGCCTGAATTTTCATGTTGATTGCTCGTAATATTACACACGGCCATTGCGCAGAACTCCAACAGCTGCTGAAAAGGTAGTTGAGCTCCACGTTCTGGTCGTGATTTTAACAAGCAACGAGTTCCAAAGAAACAAAGAATCATATTGTTAGGAGATATCACTGAAGGCAGTAAGTTGATTTTTTTTTTCCTTCCTCCTCCGCGATTCCATACTCCATTCGTGTTTAAGAAATACTTAACATTCATATGTAATGTAAATAAATGTAATTTGACATCTATTTCCGTCATTGACATCTATTTCAAAGCGCGTATACTCAATTCATTGCCGATTCGAGCGACTTGTGAATGAACGCACGCAATAGGTTGAATACCGGGGTTCATTATTGTCCACTTCTATGCTAAATGAAATCTGCAGGGTGATTACTTAATTCCCCCTTCGCCGCTATTAAACTGGCGATCCGTTGATCCTACAGGTGTACTTCCACTTAGAGAAAATTATCCAAATAACGTGTATATAGAACTCGGATGCACCATTCATGTTGCAAGGGGTGTTGTATACTTATTAGAATATAAAAAATTGACCTTTTATAAGGGCACCCTGTCCTCATAAACCCAATTAGAAAGCTGTTGCCGTGTTTCTCCTGATGATGCCAACAACGCAATTTTGTTTCATACAGTATTTTTTGCTCTTTTGCAGAAAAAGGTATATTCGATATTCAGCAGCTACAGGAGGATAGAGACAGCACGCGAAACAAATTACTTGTAAAACAGGCAGCGCTTTATCGAAACTGCGAGAGCCTCCCGAGCCTTGAAGTTCAAGTGAAGAATAGAGTTTGATTCGATCGAACACCATGAGCAAGAACTACAAGTACGAACCGATCGATTACAGCAAGCCGTTCATGAAAATTCTGAAGAATCTTCACGGTGGTCAGTTATGCATCAGATCGGCGACGATGAATCTCCTCGGGGACATGATGAATAACTTCAACGAGAAGCTGATAAGCGTGTTCGTCAAAATTTGCGAGAAAACGCAAGGGACGGTGTTCTCGGCGGCTGTCGACGCGGTGTACGCGACCGTCGGGGAACAGCTCAGGCAGTGCGCCCTCGCCGAGGGTAACAAGCAGGTGGTCCAACACAGGATGGGTATCCTGGTCTTCAGGCCCGAAGCGCCGAAACCCAGAAAGAAGCCTTTCACGCCCCGGTCGAATCTGTACGAGTACGTGCCTTCCGTAGAGAGAGTCTTCAAGTTGGTGTGTCCGGAAGACGAGGTCAACGTCGGGGTACTGAAGGCCATAGCTTACCTGGCCAGGGAAATCTCCCTCCGGATGATCCAACAGGCCAGGGCCCAGGCCGGCGTAGCAGCGCTGAGGCTCTTGCACGTCAAGCACGCGGTCGAGGCGACGATGAGCGAGAACCTGGCCGCTCATGCTAACGCCGAAGCCTACCGGTTCGTGTACATGTTCGACGAGGGTTTCATCGGTATGAGGTCGCAGGCGCCGATCCAGATTTTCGAGGCGATCGCCGATAAGGGTCGCAAGAGGCAAAGCTCGGCCTTCAGCAATCTCAGCCTGTGGTCAGTTAAAATGTAGATGAGCATGAACGATATCGATTCGAGAGTCTGAAACAATCGAGTTTACGCAGTTGTTTTAACTACACCTTCAAGGAACCTAATAAATTTATTATTTTTCTTTTCCGAGTTCTAAAAAAGTGTGTACTTTTCGTTTCTTAACAGATTTGAATTTCATTACATTTGTCTATTGAATGATTTCACAATTTTTTCTCCTAAATAAATAGGAATTTGTCTTTTTTTAACCAAATGTAAAACCCCTGTATTCATGAACCGCTCTCTCACAAGTGCAACTGGAATAAAAAGCACAACCCTGATGCATGAATGTTCTAGATTATGATACATTAAAACTCGGTTATAACGACATCGAGGATTCTTTTATATTTTATCGTTATAACTGAGGTTGAAGTAGTTTTCAAGGCCTTTTTTTGGACGAATATATAATCAGATGTAACCAAATACTGTGTTTGAAGTTGATATTTAGTTGTGATAAGGGATGAGAGATCATATCTGATAGAAGAGAATAAGGGAAATTGGGATCATGAATGTGCTAGGCAGTGCAACAAAAATGTCACTAGTTTGTCAGCGATTTGCAAAACAATGGTTATAAATCACTCTTACTAAATGGTGTTACCAGATTCGAAAACCGAGAAAGGAGTACGCTTACGCACTCACCATTCGTAGAGACACTTTCCCTAATTTCCACAACAGACGGCACCGCTGTACTAACGACAAACATGATAACAGTATATAATTACCGCCATAATAATTTTTCCCAACTAAAATAGAACCTTCAAAAAAAAGGAAAAGAGCAAATGACGATCTGTCTCTCCTTTAGCTTTTAATGATTGTCGTTCACTCAGTCTGGTTAGTGCCATTACTTTACCTGAAGCAAGAGGCGAGCGAGGTTTTCTTTTTTCTTCTCCCAGAATGAATTTTTTTTTTATTTCGGGAGCGTTGCGTTTTTTCTAGAGATGATTTCGCGTCATAGGAATCAGCATTAAGTGTCGTTTGTGCATCCTATTTCTTCATTTCTGAATGGAAGGGGGTATCTGGCGATTTCGTTAATAATGTATCCCTAGGCCTGATGTGTGCCAGATCAGCGAAAGTCTACTGTAATAGATCTTTATTTCTTCATTAGGCATCAATAAAGCAACAGACAAACACGCGAAGGATGGATGTATCCAGAAACCAACTCCGACATCATGAATACATTGGAGACACTTCTTCGGAGGGAAAATGGTAGTGAGTTACCTCTGCAGTGGGTTACCGCAACACTTTTGGTAATCACGTGGTACGAAAAAATCGATATTGTTAGATGTCCTCGGAAGAACTGAAATATGCGACAAGTGTAAGAATATACAGTCGGACCCACACTTAGAACAAAATCGGAGAAAACAGCGAAACAGTTCGTTATAAGCGAACTTCGTACTGTCCGAGGAGGATGTCACTCTTAACTATCCATACGAAGGTTTCTTAACAGCTGGCTGATGCGAAGATATATTTTAGAAAGAGAGAAAATTCAACTGTCTCTGCGGAGAATCGAACCCAGGTCCTTCCACTTTCCGAGTGAACGCACTAGACTACAGAGGCAACGAGCATCTCAATCTTTCCTTGGACTCGTGTGCTCTTTACGGGACCGTACATGGATGGCCGGACCTAACCAGCACCTCCTAGAGATAGAAGGCCCCCGCACGGGTTGCCATAAACGTCATTCAGACTACCTAGCAAGTTTGCCACATTTTGAAACACAGCACCCTATTTCGTTTCTTCTTGTATTGACGTAGAATTTTCCTCATTGGCTGACAAATACCGCATAGTTATTGGATGTGGGGAGTAGAAATCGCCAATTTTGAGCCCGATCATTTATTATCCTCACAACGATGATACTGGTATGAGCAGGGCATTCCTCCCCCCGAATATTCTGAGGGAAAATGGACTACTTACTGACGTCACAAGCAGACTGCGGAGACCTTCTATCTCTAGGAGGTGCTGGCTTAACTCAGGCCAAGTGTGACATCATCTTCGGATAAGTCGCTATCTGGTGACATTGTTAGTAATTGTAAGCTTTGGTCTGAGTTAGGTCCGACTATCCATGTATGGTCCACACGAGCTCCTAGGAAAGACTGAGGTATTCGTTGCCTCTGTAGTCTAGTGCGTTCACCAGGAAAGTGAAAGGACGTGGGTTCGGTTCACAGCAGGGGCAGTTGAATTTTTTCTCTCTTTCCAAAATATATCTTCTCATCAGCCAGCTGTTAAAAACCTTCGTATATCCGTACTGGCTTGCAAAATTATGCATTTAAGCAAAATAAAACATTTACATGCACGAGATGTATTTTTCAGTACAAAAATACAAAGGCCACAACACACAAGAGGTGGTTGAAAAAAGATGTCCATAAAAATACATGGATTTCGAATACGTATCTAAACTATATCGAGAATACAGCAACCCAATAAGAGCAATAAAAAAGTAATTATGATAAAATATATATATATATATATACAGTGTGATCCAAAAGTCGCAAGACTTTTCAAAACAATAACTTTTCAACTATGCGCAATAAGAAGATGCGATTTTCACAGATATGCTTAGAAACATCTAGGATTTTATTTCACATAATAATAATAATAATAATCGGAATAGTTGCGTTTTTGTTCACCAGATGGCACTGCAGGCTTTTCTCGCAAAGTTAACATGTCTACAGGTCAAAATGTATCGAACTTTCGAACAGAAACGTTTCTCACAGCGAAATCTTAATCTGAAAAAAAAATTCTGAGCAACATCCTTGTGCGGATGTCACTCAATGAACTCATCTGTTTATGAAATGCATTCGACATTATGCAATAGCGATATCTGTTGAAAAACCGTAACTATTCAGATTTCTTTTAATTATAAAAAATAAAATCCTAGGCATTTCTAAGCATATCTGTGAAAGCCGCTATCTTTCTATTTAAAAATTTATTGAGTTTTCGAAAGTCTTGTGGCCTTTGGATCACCCTGTACATACTGCCCATAAAAAAAATTATGGTTGTCTCACCTAAGTATGTGGATAGCTTCTCGATTTATCCCAATATATTTATCGTATTTCTTTTTAAACCTGTTAATCGTCTGAGAATTCACGACCCCATGAGGTATAGATATTCCATTTATTCACAACCAACATATAAGGAAAACTCCCTGCAACAACCTTACTAATCAGTACTGGTGTCTTTTTGTGGAAGCAGTTGGTTGAAGATGTATTAATTACTCATGGTCCATTTTATCCATCCCGTTTAAAATTTTAAACACTGAGATCATATCCCTCCCGTCACTTGCGTTCCCCTCCAGTGTAAATATATTCAAAAAATGAAGTCTCTCTTCATAACTTAGGCATAGCGTTCCACACGTGGTTCTTCTCTGCACCCCCTCGACCAAGTCAATGTCCCTTTGTAGGTATGGTCTCCAAAACCTGACGGCATACTAAGCCCCGGGGTGAACATACTCCAGGGCGAACTGAGCCCCGTAAAAGTGGAAGGATCACTTTAGGATTGTGGTTAGCGCACCAAACCTCTCGGTGAATATAAAAATGTCGAATGCTGATATTCGAAATCCGCAATACATTGTAGGTCTAATTATCCCTCGTGTGCAGAAAATGATCGTGGGTGCGACATAAATTATCAAATGATCAAATGCAAACAAACTAAAATTTAACAGCGAAAAGTAGAGGGGAAAAAAAATAGGATTTTACACTACCCAGAACAACTCTATATACTAGAATGTCTTCCAAGGGAAGCAAGAAGATATTATCAGTGGCAAAAAGGTACATTTACAGATAAGTAGATTTTGATAAGATTACAAAGAAATTTCCATTTCATTCCATTTTTGAAAATCGGTTGAGAATTCGTTATAGGCGTACTTTGCTGAAATCAGTGTTCGTTATAAGCAATCAAAATAGCATAGATAAGTAATGTGAAATTCCCGGGACACAGAAAAACTTCGTTATATTTAAAAATTAGTAATATCCGTGTTCTTCACAAGCGAGTCAGTCCGACTACATACTGAAAGAATTTCGGGCGAAATATAAAAAAATAACATTTTGTAACGGTTTTCAAAATCTCAAAAAATATCCTTAGGGATGGGTTTATCGTCGCAAAAGATATCGTTGTATCAAGAGGAGTTCAACATTAGACTACGGGTGATTTCAAACAAGATATAAAAAAGTATCGCTTATCGTATAGAGGGGGTTTATCTTTATATCGAGTATCGTTGCAGCGAGGTTTCACTATATTTATAACTAGTTCACATGAATTTGATAAAAAAAAAAGCTAAAAAATAAATTTCAGTATATATAACCCCCAGTTCTCTGCACTTCGAGAATAAAACTCTCTCTTCCTCCGTGATGCTTTTGAAAAATAAACCTTTTCCCCCCAATACACTTTTAATTCTCTATCGATTGCGATTAGAACATTCTACCATAATATATTATGCACATGTTTTCCAAAATGTTTTTCGCTTTTGATAGAACCCATTTAAGCCACCATTTATTCACGTAGTCATTTAAAAAAAAAAACCCCGTAAAAGTGCGCTTTTCAGCATTTTTATACAGAATAAGCAAAAATCTAACCAAATCCGATATGTAGATCAAAATGTTTTATACAGAAAAAAAAGTACGTATTACTTCACACTCGATGCATGATTGGCCTCCATTTCAACCGATTTTCGTATAATAACATGTTAACAGTGTAGTAAAGATTACTTCAAACGTTGCGTCATGAACGTGATCGTTATAAATAATAAATTGCTTTAGAATGCTGTTAGGTAGAAGAGATAATTCAAGCTTGTACGTAACACCCATTAGGTAGTTTTTTGTTCCATTCTTGTGTGGTTTATTTATATGAGCTTTTCGTTTTCCAAAAAAACCATTGAAATCGCCACGAAAGCTGCCGAACGATCGTGAAGTGTACGAACGTCTTCTCGAATTTTCGTCTTCTTTCTTCTCTTATTTCTCGAATTTTCCAAAGAAACATGGTCAAAGAATACAAGGTAACAGCCGTCAACGTAAGTCCATTTTTCGAATTTTTTTTCCCGATGTGATAATTTACTCGAATCCATTTTCCAGTGAGGCTGAGATATTACTACGATTAATTTACAGAGTGTACCACAATTGACTGACGGTTTTTAGAATGGGATAGTTAGCAAGAACGATAACGGCGACAGATATTAAAGTTATTCTTGCGGAATATAAATGTGCGAAGTTAAGAATTTCAGATACGTTATTCATGTTGCAAGTGGAAATGGAAATGTCTTGTCGTGGAAATTTTTTGTCACCCGGGCAACAACTGTCTAATTGGGTTTTTGAGAGCCCAGGGTGTCTATATTTTATTAACTATATGACCCTTTGCAACATGAGTGACGTATCTGAAATTCCTGACTTCGCACATTCATATTTTGCAAGAAGGACTTTAATAATTACTGTCACCGTTTTCCTATTATCCCATTTTGAAAACCGTCAGTCGATTGTGAGACATAGTATTTAGCTGATTAATATCAGTTATGCTTGATGTTCACACATTTTGAGAAAGCAAATTAGAATTATGATACTTTGAGATCCTTTCTAATAGTTCTAATAAAAAATAAATATCTATTCTTTGAAAATTCAAAGCAGGATACTCAAGCCTGATTAAAAAAAATTCACATGTCGAATGCAAAATATATCTTTGTAAAATGATTCCCGACTAAAGAGCTATGATCCAGATCGTTGAGCATCTCTGGACAGACTGACATCAGCAAAGCCGCTTGAAAGTTTGACTCTTAATGCAGCTTTGGACATCAGTGCCGTCTCCACCAAAGATGCCAACTACAGATGTGGATTGGCTGGGATTGATAACTATACCCCGGACCATATATTTTTACCTTCTTGACTTGATTCCGGCCAACCTTAATTGAACCTTATTATTTTGCCAAATTATTCAACCATTAAAAACCATTATATTCTGTCAAATAATTCCTTGAGAATGCACAGCAGAGTTTTAAAATCGAAAAGGCATTTTTTTTCATGTTCAATCGCAAATAAATCTGGTTTCTTGACAACTAAAAGCAGAATTCAGGAACCTATAAAGACCTTTTCCAAAAGGTTGAATCTTGTTTCTTTCACTTAGTATTCTATGCTGTTTGAAATGGACTCCGACGGCATCCCGATATCGGGCGTAGACTTTGAGTTGTTGAAAGTGCTGGCTGAGAAAGTTGGTTTCAGGTAAAAATATCATATTATCACATTGTTCCATGGAAAGTTTCGTTTCATTACAATCTGCTATAACTTAAAAACGAGCATATCGTTACAATAAATTTTTATGGTGTATAGTTAATTTTTTGAAATAAATGCGACGTGATGAGAGAGAATGGCTTATCATTTTATACCGGATTATAACAACGAGATGTGAGAGAAATTTTTGTTTTTAATGACGAGATATGGAAAAACATTGTGCATGAAATTTTCTTTTCATTTTTTTAAACCCTTTATGTTTCAGTGTATATTTGAATATACAAAGAGTCCTTGAACTCATGGGCCAAACTTTAAGGAAAGGTAAAATACATATAATAAAGAAGCATTTTTTATATAGCAATGTGGGATCGAAATTAAAATCGTAGGCGGAAAAACTCTGACGAGGACCTCATATTGCAAAATTTCCAGTCGCTGCTGCAACTTTTCTTGAAACACCTGGCATCTTCGAAAGGTTTTTTTTAAGTAAAAACGTTACGTATAATTCAATTTGAAGAATAATCTAGGAACTTTTTTTTAAAAAAAAAATTTCTACCGAAAATAGCTTGCTAAATAGTAGTGATGGAAAAATTAAAAAAATACTGTATCAGTTAATTTTCAGTTTGTGTGATGAATTTAACTGATTACATCATCTGCTTACTTTGCAAAGAGAATTTATTCGCAAATAAATATTTCTGCTTATTTATGGTAAAGGTTAGATCTAAAAATATATGCTCAAAAATAAACGCATTTCTTATCACGTTTTTAATTAAGGTATAAGGTTTTTAGACCACCAGAATATGAATGGGGTTCTGAATTAGATGGGAACTGGACTGGAATGATAGGAATGCTGCAACGAAAGGTAAGTTATTCTTATTCACGGTAGGAATTATTTATGAGAGGTTGTTTTGAATGTTTTATAAACAAACAGGGAGCATAGCTAACTCCTCTCACCTTAAATTACTGGCGAACCGTTGATCCTAGAGGTATACTTTCAATTGGAAAAAAGGATCCAAATAGCAATTAGACCTCAGATGCGCCATTTATATTGCAAGGGGTTGCATAGTTATTAAATTTTAAATTTTTTATATACAGTTACTTTTTTAATACTTGTACTTATATACTTTTTTTATACAGTTACCCTGTCCTCAAAACCCGATTAGAAAGTTTTTCCCCCTCAGAAAAGCAATTGCTTTATTGATGTGTTTTTGCTGTTGTTATATATGTTATGGTAAATGTGATAAATCGGTTACTGTATGCATAATAACCGGTTATTATGCGTAATTGACAATCGTCTTGGTAATTTTGATAAATTTATCACTTTTACCGGCAATTATGCATAAAACCAGGGCGTCGTTGATGAATTTGATATATGCTAAAAATATTACCATTTTTACCGGTGATTATGCATAATATTCCAATGTAATTGGGGAATTTCATGAATATGAAAATATTTCCCAAATGAAATATTAGGATCCAATTGTAGAATTCGTTGAATAGAAGTTTGTTATATTGGGGTCTGATTTCGTACACCCAAAAACGTGTAAATATTCGATAAAAAAAGAATTTTTTAAATGCAAGTTCGTTATATCCGGGTACAATCGTAATATTCGTTAAATGGGAGTTCATTATATAGAGATATAATCGTAAAATCTGTTGAATGAGAGATCATTATATCGAGGCGTGATCGTAAAATTTGTTAAATGACATTATATATTGAGATCATTACATTAGGATTATATTGACCTCATTATATATACTGGGGTTTGAACATTATTTGTTGAATAGGTGTGATTTTAGAATTCGTCCAATAGGAGTTATTATAGGAGGGGTGGGGTGGTGTTCAGAAAAATTCGAGTATCCGAGATTTCGTTGTATCCGGTTCAGGTCATAGCTCAAAAGTACGGTCATCCAAATATAATAAATCTCATCACGACAATGAGACTTGTTTATTGTATTTAACAAAACGAAATGGGTATTATGCACAATAACCGACAAATGTGATGGAATTAATTTAGCACGATAAATTATGTTTATAATAACGACGTTTGAGCATTATGGACAATTGTCGGTAAAAGTAAATCTCGGTAAGTCGAATACAAAAATAAAAACTTCGAGTTACCGTAAATTCCGATTACACAGTGGGAAAAAGAAAAATTTACTAAAATAACGGGGCCATTTACGGAACATCGGGAACATCTTATTCCAAAATATGTCAAATTACTGAAGATGAAGAAATTCCAAAAAAGATAAGTTCTAAGATAAGACTAACTTAATAACATTTAATTATTCAATGAGAATATTTAGAAATAAAATAGCCGTACATAATGTATTATGGAAACAGATGCATATGTGATACTCTTGTAAATAAAACGAATTATATATCAAGTGTACGTAAGATTATTTTCAGTCAAAAAAGTAATTTTTGAATACATTCTATAAACTTTATATGTTCTATTCTTTGAATAAATTCTATTCTTAAATGCTATTGCTAAATGCTGAATTATTGATAAATACTGTACCAAATTATATTGCTAAATGCTGAATTATTGATAAATACTGTACCAAATTATATTGCTAAATGCTAAATTATTGCTAAATACTGTACCAAATTATATTGCTAAATGCTGAATTATTGCTAAATACTGTACCAAATTATATTGCTAAATGCTGAATTATTGCTAAATGCTGAATTATTGCTAAATGCTGAATTATTGCTAAATGCTGAATTATTGCTAAATACTGTTCTAAATTACATTGCTAAATGCTGAATTACTGCTAAATACTGTACTAAATTATATTGCTAAATACTGTACCAAATTATATTGCTAAATGCTGAATTATTGATAAATGCTGTACCAAATTATATTGCTAAATGCTGAATCATTGATAAATGCTGTACTAAATTACATTGCTAAATGCTGAATTATTGATAAATGCTGTACTAAATTACATTGCTAAATGCTGAATTATTGCTAAATACTGTACCAAATTATATTGCTAAATGCTGAATTATTGATACATGCTGTACTAAATTACATTGCTAAATGCTGCATTACTGCTAAATACTGTACTAAATTATATTGCTAAATACTGTACCAAATTATATTGCTAAATGCTGAATTATTGATAAATACTGTACTAAATTACATTGCAAAATGCTGAATTATTGCTAAATACTGTAATAAATTATATTGCTAAATGCTGAATTATTGCTAAATGCTGCATTACTGCTAAATACTGTACTAAATTATATTGCTAAATTATATTACTAAATTCCATTGCTAAATGCAAAATTTTATTGCTGAACGCTAAATCCTATTGCTAAATACTGTACTAAATTCTATCGGTAAATGCTAAATTAATTAATTGAATTAATTCTGTTGCTAAATGCCAGTGCTAAATTATGTTGCTAAATGCTAAATTCTATTGCTAAATGCTAAATTCTATTGCTAAATGCTAAATTCTATTGCTAAATACTGTACAAAATTCTATTGCTAAATACTGTACAAAATTCTATTGCTAAATACTGTACAAAATTCTATTGCTAAATACTGTACAAAATTCTATTGGTAAATACTGTAAAAAATTCTATTGCTAAATGCTAAATTCTATTGCTAAATGCTAAATTCTATTCCTAAATGCTAAATTCTATTGCTAAATACTGTACAAAATTCTATTGCTAAATGCTAAATTCTATTGCTAAATACTGTACAAAATTCTATTGCTAAATACTGTACAAAATTCTATTGCTAAATGCTAAATTCTATTGCTAAATGCTAAATTCTATTGCTAAATACTGTACAAAATTCTATTGCTAAATGCTAAATTCTATTGCTAAATGCTAAATTCTATTGCTAAATACTGTACAAAATTCTATTGCTAAATGCTAAATTCTATTGCTAAATACTGTACAAAATTCTATTGGTAAATACTGTACAAAATTCTATTGGTAAATACTGTACAAAATTCTATTGCTAAATGCTAAATTCTATTGCTAAATGCTAAATTCTATTGCTAAATACTGTACAAAATTCTATTGCTAAATGCTAAATTCTATTGCTAAATGCTAAATTCTATTGCTAAATACTGTACAAAATTCTATTGCTAAATACTGTACAAAATTCTATTGGTAAATACTGTAAAAAATTCTATTGCTAAATGCTAAATTCTATTGCTAAATGCTAAATTCTATTGCTAAATGCTAAATTCTATTGCTAAATACTGTACAAAATTCTATTGCTAAATGCTAAATTCTATTGCTAAATACTGTACAAAATTCTATTGCTAAATGCTAAATTCTATTGCTAAATACTGTACAAAATTCTATTGCTAAATGCTAAATTCTATTGCTAAATACTGTACAAAATTCTATTGCTAAATACTGTACAAAATTCTATTGCTAAATGCTAAATTCTATTGCTAAATACTGTACAAAATTCTATTGCTAAATGCTAAATTCTATTGCTAAATACTGTACAAAATTCTATTGCTAAATACTGTACAAAATTCTATTGCTAAATGCTAAATTCTATTGCTAAATGCTAAATTCTATTGCTAAATACTGTACAAAATTCTATTGCTAAATGCTAAATTCTATTGCTAAATGCTAAATTCTATTGCTAAATACTGTACAAAATTCTATTGCTAAATGCTAAATTCTATTGCTAAATGCTAAATTCTATTGCTAAATGCTAAATTCTATTGCTAAATACTGTACAAAATTCTATTGCTAAATACTGTACAAAATTCTATTGCTAAATACTGTACAAAATTCTATTGCTAAATACTGTACAAAATTCTATTGCTAAATACTGTACAAAATTCTATTGCTAAATACTGTACAAAATTCTATTGCTAAATACTGTACAAAATTCTATTGCTAAATACTGTACAAAATTCTATTGCTAAATGCTAAATTCTATTGCTAAATGCTAAATTCTATTGCTAAATGCTAAATTCTATTGCTAAATGCTAAATTCTATTGCTAAATGCTAAATTCTATTGCTGAATACTGTACAAAATTCTATTGCTAAATGATATACTATGCTGCTAAAAAAAAAAATTGTTACTAAATGCTATTTTTTTAAATTTCTCTCATTCCCTGATATTTCGACTTGGAGGATGAAAAATTCGAGAGTTAAGGGTAAAATTTCAACAGTAAAATACGGAAAAAGTTCTGGGGCCGAATGAAACAGATATTCATTCGAGTTATCGGGAGTTCGACTTATTGCGAATTTACTGTAGTAATTTTTTTTTGGAATTTATCAAATTTACCAACGACGCTTGGATGTTTTTTTCATTATCGCCGGTAAAAGTGACAAATTTAGGAAAATTTATCATTTTTATGCGCAATAACGGGATTCATAATATTTACAGTACATGTGTGTATTGTATATCACAAATAGTTCTATTCTGCTACATGATGCAGGAGGCTGATTTCGCTATTTCGTTGGTTGCGGCAACAGAACAACGATTGGCTGTGTCGGATTTTTCTCATCCTTACTTCATAGAAAAAATGAGTTTCATTACTGCGAAACCTGGGCTCGCGTCTAAAGATTACGTCTTCATTTCGCCATTCGAGTACAACGTAAGTTAAGTATGGACAGCTCCTCTGAATGCATTTCTCAAAAAAAAAATTGTAGTTCTCAATATATTTCACAACATTATTTACGCACACACTCTTCTGAACAGAGTGCAGTCGCGAACTGAGTATAGCTTGTAAGGATCGCTTTCCGTGGACGACGTCAGACACACCCCCTGGTCGTCTGACCCAACGCAGGCTGTTGTTGCCCGCGTTGCTCGCTTCCAGTTGACGACTGGCCTGACTCTGTACCGCTCAAGACTCAAGCGATATAAGATGCTATGGTGATGTAATTATGTAACAACATGATACTTACATAACATGGAAATTCAAGCACATTTACCATCTTTCACCTCAAAATATTAAAAACAAATGGCAGCACCAGCTTGAACACGAAACGAGCGCAACTTTCACAACATAAATACGTTAAGGGGATACATAAAAATCTCAGACCCACACAATTCCGGGACGTACCGTTTCGTTATTAATTCATGTGCGAGTTGCATGTACGTTTCAGTAGTAGTAGTAGATGCGTCGTATGAAATTGGTTGTTTAATTTTCTCAGGTATGGATAACCCTCGCTTTATCACTGATTGCATCAGCGTTTTTCTTGAAAATTCTCAAGCACTTCAACCATTCCGAGGTAAATCGTCGAAATTCGTTGATGGACGAATTGGTCTTTCTCGTGTTTTTGACTCTTGGGCAAGGTAAAATAAATTAAAATACTTCCGCTCATTTGATCATTTTTGTCGCACCACGGTCATTTTCTGCACACGAGGGCTAATTAGACCGGGACCTACAATTTATTGCCGATTCCGAACGGCAGGCTTGTTTTTTTTTTTATACTCGTCGAGAGGTTGGTGCGCTAACCCCTCGATGGGGGACTCCCTGCGGTAGCAATTTTTTGCTGCGGTCAAGTCGCCGTTTTTTTTGTTGTACCCCTGTGTCAGGAAAGTTTTCTGACAAGGACGAACCGGGTATCGAACTCGCGACACCTCTAAACATCCTTTGGTACTTTAGGCGAGTATCTTATCGACCGGGCTACCGCGCCCCTAAAATACTTCCGCATGCTATAGTTTTGAATGATTATTATGTACTATATGCACACATTCTATGCTTCCTTTCAGCTTCTCCCCTCCCTGTTTCGCACTTTCTATCTTTCAAACCGAACACAACTCAGGTCTATCACCATCTGTGGGTGATTTACTACCCAGTGAGTGAAGTGTAACTGTGTGTGTGCCTAACAGAGTCTGCATATGTGGTGTTGTGTACGATTTTTCACTGCCACCATCTATATTTCAGAAGTGAAGTGAGTGATGTGCTATGATTGAATTATAGTTGTAGGTCTGTTGCTCTCTGTGGCGAGATTTTTTGAAGGGAAGATCGGCTCGCATTCGTGCCTTGAAGTTGGGAACCACAGAAAACCAACTTCAGCCGACCACCCCCGTGGCAACGGTGGGATTCGAACCCGGGACCTCGTGACCATCACAGCGGCTCCTGTTTCGCACTGCATTAGTTAATGGGCCATTAATTAATAATTAATGACCCCCCCAATCCCTTAACTAATGCAGTCCATTAACTAAGCCGCTGTAGTAGTCGATTGGTCATAGTCACGGACTTGAGGACCCGGGTTTCGAACCCCGCCGTCGCCACAGTGGTGGTCGGCTGAAGATTGTTTTTCTGTAGTTCCCACCTTCAAAGCGAAAATTAATACAAAAGTGCCAACTGGGGCGAAAATTCCTGTATTGAGGGAGGCTGCTCACTCAGAGCTTCACGCTACTGATGTGTGTTATAAGGAATTGGAAAGTGTGTTTCTGGTGTATTGGTTAGCGCACTTGCCCGGTATGCGAGGGGGAGACAAATCACATTTCTTTTCAAATATTAGTTTCAGCGTAACATCCAGAAAATTCGATTTCTCAGCATATTTCGGGCCGAAAAAATACCATCTCTTAATAGAAGAGCGATTATTTGGCATAAGCAAAAATACCTGCAGGAAATTCTGATACATTCAATCGAAATGCATATCTTTTGTACAGGGTGTTTCAAAAAGAATCACCCGATTTGAAATGCGTATGTTACGAAAAATATTGAACATAGACACTTAAAATTAATTTTATATTACATTGCTATAGCGTCGATAGCCATCGCTATCAGATGAATCGGGAGAGTTCAAATTCCCTGTCCAATATTAATAGAGGATAAATAGAGAGAAAAGGGAAAGGGGCCTTTAGCCATCTAAATGTACAAAACATGCTCTTTTGCCTCCATCATCAACACTCCTTAATTTTATGGCCACTTACTTAAAGGACCCCTTCAAAGTTTGCGTAATAGCCGCTCTATATTATTCTTTCCTCTTTCTCCCCATAATACTGAAACCTATCTCTTGACCATTGTATTGCCACCTGCAGGCAATTGACTTCATGGCTTTATTTCATCTATTTACGCATCCCTTCCATGGGAATATGTGCCTTTTCTGACTTTCTTTGCCTCTTCCCTTCTTTCTTTTCCTTCTCTTTTTTTTGTACACACCCCCCCCCCCCCCACAAAAAAAAACGTCTTCCTCAATTATGCTTCGAAAGATCGTAGGGGGTTGAACTTGACCAATAATGTTAATATTAATACTAATTTGTACCTACGTAATCCTCATCACCCAATAGAAGGATCTTTCTTTGAAACCGAACTACCAATTGGAAAGAGGGGGTGGTGCCCCTCAAAACTTTACTTTGGAAGTTTTTCAAAAAATTCAAAGTAGATTGATTAGTACAAGCTAGAAATCAAGTTGAGAAAAGGATGTAACACTTAGAATTTGTTTTTTAGACAGGGTAGCTTTCCATCGGACGCTGGGATCATCCGTGAGAAAAGGGATGGAGGAAAGGTAGGAAAGAAATTCTTACCACACTTTAAGTAAATTATGAAGGTTTAATTAACACCCCAAAGTATGAGAGATTAACAGGGGGAGATAGCGAGATTAAATATAATGAGTGTTTAAAGGGAAAGAGAGTTATTCCAACATCAAGTTAAAAAAATATTATAATTGAACATATAGTATTCTGTCTATGTATTATGCAGATTTTGATATCGTAATGTTTGGTTTTTTTTTAATTGACTTTTTTGTTTGTGTAAATATAAATCGTTCTTTTCATGATTATTTGATTAAATATTAAATGCTATTTAAATTTAACAGTAACATGATTCTTTCTTTCGTGAGTCATCATTTCTTTTCTAAATGTGTATTGGACCACTAGAAACCTGGGTTAAATCTACATAATTGCATACATATATATTCTTCTAGTGGTTCGATATAACAACATGGCTAATCATAAAGTTTTTTTACAAACCAAACTAAAGGGGCTCAATATGCCCATCTTGGGATGCACGGCACATGTCTATACGGTAGTCAAATTCATCCAAAAATTTGCGAGCATGTTTGGATCCACTGCGAGTGGATTTCTGTGGACTACATATACAAACTCTGTCGGATGCGCTCCACATTTTCGTCTTACATGCGGGGACGGCCAGGGATTCCCTTTACACAGACAACCCGTGTCTCGGAATTGTTTATACTATCGCCTAATGCTCTGAGCGGTAGGAAGTTCAACACCGGGGTATTGTCAACGAAAAACACGATGAACAGTTATTACGGACTCGCGCTTCGCGATGCTTAGAACACAAAAAGGATTTCTGTTGCGCAGTCGCCATCTTGATAAGCACTGAAGTGGCAGCCGAAAGAAGAGCGTTAGCGCTACCTGTCGGCAATTGCGTGAAACTCGAGATTCCCCCTCTTTCTACCTATACATTATTCGATCAAAACGGATTAAATGCTGAATAGTTATGATTTTTTTAAAATCGGATGATTCTTTTGGAACATCCTGTACATACCTGCGACGAAATATTATTTCGGCGCCCGTCTGTCCAGTGATTTTATTGCAGCGCGCGTAAAACAGTTTTATGAATCACGCGTCCTTGAACTTACGAATTTACGTGACGTCTTTTTTGTTCTTTCAGGATCGTACAAGAAATACAAAGACTCGACTTCTTACATCACGTTATTCCTTTCGTTTTGGTCGATATCAAGAGTCATTTTAGTTCTTAGCTACCTTTGCGTATTACTGTCATTCGTTATGGCTCCTTCCTACGAAAAACCTGTACGAACGATACCAAGTCTTCAGGAAGCTGTCCTAGCCGGGAAATATCATGTCAGCGTTCTCCGTAGCACAGTATATGAAAATCTTATGGTGGTACAGTGTTTATATATACAACTTGTTTTAGAGCCTAAGCACGAATGTGTTTAATTTCTGCTAATCTTTTAATTTTCATTTTTTTTTCTTTTTTTTTTCTTTTTGTGCTGAGCTGAATACAGAAAATTTTGGAAAGAGAATTACCTACAATGAGGCTGTAAAATGACATAAATCACGGAACATTTCAATTTTTCATTTTCTGCCTGTTTCTGTGTATGTTTTCTGTTCTAGAAAGCAGATTCTGGCTACCTGAAAATATTCGGTGATGAT
The DNA here is from genome assembly GCF_987345545.1 of Pholcus phalangioides. Lineage (NCBI taxonomy): Eukaryota > Metazoa > Arthropoda > Arachnida > Araneae > Pholcidae > Pholcus > Pholcus phalangioides. The sequence goes on from NW_028301594.1 coordinate 26,404,089, forward strand.
TTGAGACGAAATCCACAGAATTTCTTTCGATTGGATGACACTCAATTAGATCGACTGGCAAAAGGAAAATACGCTCGTTTTGGACCAAATTCAGGCATGGCTATGTTTCTCGAATCTCGCAACGACGACCGTTTTTTGATGTCACTAGATACGATGGGCTTCGTCCCAATCTGCGTCGCTTTTCGTAAGGGATTCAAAGGAATTCGTCGCTTCGATACCGTGTAAGTTTTATTGGATTATACCATGCTACGCACATTTTTCAAGCGATAGAACAGTTATTTGTGTAAAAATTGCTTTTCCGTTTGTCAGTGTGCGTATATCCCCACTGAAAATTCTGGAAAGGAAGAATGCTCAAGTGGCTTCAGACCTCCTACCAAACTTTGTACCCCCCCCCTTCCCACACGCACAATTACAGTGAAAGTCCGTTATAACGAGTACGGCTTATAACGAGAATATCGCTATAACGAGTGATTTGTGAGTGATTGTCAAGTAAGTAATGTTAAAGATACAAAAATATACGGTTACAGCCAGTTAAAAATTAAGAAGCATTCACTAGTGGTAGTGTGAGCAGTGCTTTCGAACCGGAAATGACGTCACACTTCCGCCAGTACAGCCGATGTTTCTACCAAGCTGATGGTTTCACTGCAATATAAGTTACTATACACAAAAAACAACTTTACATGGTTCAAAGCTACAATTACTTATTAGTTATTATCTTTGGAAAATACGTTAAATCTAATACTGAACGAGTTAAAAAAAAAACGGAATCGAAAGAGAAAACATATTATTTAAGGCAGTAAAAGTTACAGGTTGAATGGTTGCCCCAGGAACTTCATGAATCTGCCCTGGAACAAACATGAGTAAAGTCAGACTATTTTCTGTTTATATTTGTTCTTCATAAGAGTGTGAATCTCTTATTTAAAATAAAATTTCGTTTTTTCAAGCTGCTTGATAGTTTGAATTCACATTTACGTTATATAAGATTTCATCCGTTTATACCTTTTAAGTTGGTGCTCTGAAACAAGTGATCCCAAATTTCCTATGGAGAAACTGGGGTGACATTGCCCACTAAAATAAAAATCTTCCGGTAAGGTACAAAACCAAAAACTTCAATTGCTTTAATCCTCGTTAACACGTTGGTGTATCGTAGGAAATATCTTCCTATACATTACATGAGGTTTTCAACTTTTTTTCCAGTCACGAGCACTGCCTCTGTACGTACCAGCAAAACAAGAGCACCCTTATGATAAGTTTGACACACGGATGTGCATGAAATCCGGATCATTTCAATCCTTGAATACAATTTGTGGAAAGTGTTTAATTAGAACGTTGATAAAGTGCTCGCGAGCAGAAATCTGAGCACTCTGGGTGTTTTCAGGGAGCAACGTGGTGCTCGCGAGCAACTAGTTGAAGATGCCCGTCATAGATGATTCTTTATTAATACATTTCAAACTTATTTAATCTCTATGACTTATAAGGTTACGGAATTTCTCATGTGTAACTACTGCCCCCCCCCCCCTAATTCCCATCGTAACTAAGAAAAATGTTCTCTTTCGCTCTTATATGGATATAATTATACATTAAGATGTGTGGGAAAAAAATCATTAACAGGAGTATATAAATAAAGGAGGGAAAGAAAAAGCAACTTTTTCGTAAATAGGGTTACTATGAAGCTTTGCGATGGTGAAGAGAACATACAGAAAGAAGACATATAGAACTTGTTTGAATTTATTCTACTGGTGTGTGATATTACGCTTGTGATCGTAAAGAGCTAAAAGGGTTATACTTATGTAAGAGAAAGACGCCACTAAAATGTGGCAAGTAGACCTATATTAAGTGGTTAGTACCAGGGATACATAATAACGGCTGTTTTATAACGCACCGGAGTCGGTACCAGCCGACGTCATGCGTGACGTCATTGCTCAAACAGAACCGAGTGCGTCCGCTTTGCTACCCTGCCAATTACGTAGTTTGCAATCGCTGTACTGCCTATTTCACTGAATTATTTCCAAAATTATCTTTCCGATTATTGTCACTAGTGTATGTATATATTTATGATTTGCTTTTTACAACATTTTAAACGCTCAAAAGAGAAAAATTTCGGTATTTGTTTATGGACTAAATAATTACCCCCTGCGAATGAATCCATTTCAGTTGAATCATATACGTTATTTAATTTAAATTGGGTGGATTAAAAGCCAACTCGAGACACATAATTTCAATTATCTTCTGAACTTTCAAATGATTTTTGATTATCTTGTTTTGTTTACATTTGAATTAGCTGCAGCTTTTAGAAGTCTTAGACTTCATTACTATCAATACAACTGCAACATAAAAACATGGGTAGCAAATATATAAAAAAAATCACAATATAAAATGTTTGAAGATATTTTATAATTATTTTGAATGCTAATAATACAGGGTGATCAGCGAATAAGCCCTTATTTCAAAATTAAATGTCTCTACAACAAAGATCAATAGAATTATGCGGTAAATGGTACGTTTATTAGCAAAACTGTAAGAATGTTGTACAGAAATTTCGAAAATTTAGTTTTTTTTTAAATTTTTTAAAATTAAAAAAAAAAAAAAAACTGGAGATTTTGGGGTTCCGAAAATCCTCATTTGTGTGAAGAGAAACCACTGCATTCGCCTAAAGTTACTGCATGGGCTGCGGTATGCGCCAGAGGCATTATCGGCCCCTTCTTCGTGCGAGAAACGATTACTACTGAACGTTACGTTACAATTTTGGAACAATTTGTCAGCACACATGGCGCATACCGCAGCCCATGCAGTAACTTTAGGCGAATGCAGTGGTTTCTCTTCACACAAATGAGGATTTTCGGAACCCCAAAATCTCCAGTTTTGTTTTTTTTTTTAATTTTAAAAAATTAAAAAAAAAAACTAAATTTTCGAAATTTCTGTACAACATTCTTACAGTTTTGCTAATAAACGTACCGTTTACCGCATAATTCTATTGATCTTTGTTGTAGAGACATTTAATTTTGAAATAAGGGCTTATTCGCTGATCACCCTGTATCAAAATGCATTGTTATTTACCAGCTATTTCTTGGATCAATTTTTTAGCTTATAGTTTATAAAACGGTTATAAAAATACCTCACGCGTATACCTGCGGCAACACTATGAACGAGAGATCACTCACTTAAAACTCTTGTATAAACAAGCAACTGAAATGTAAAAAAAAAGAAAGAAGAGTACGTTTCGTGTGCCGCTGTCATCTGCTTGAAAAAAGTGCTTGAGCAGTGACGTCACGCAATAGTTCCGAGGCCACGCCCACTTAACCAAAATGGCAAGTGAAACTTCAAGGTGATGAAACAGCCCTTATTATATAGCCCTGAATACTCTTCCCACACCGATATCTCTTCAGAACGACATGAAAAAAAAATTTCACTGATGAATGTTGGGAACTAATTAAATCGAACTTAGCAGAAAAAACACAATTTGAGACACACGGTCCCGATCAACGTTTGCAGTCATCGGGTTTCATTGAATCATCAACATTTTAGACGTGCTCGTCCATCCAGATTTATTTCCTGAGTAATTTCTGAAACGTTTATTCTTTGTTTGTAATTCTTCTACAATGAATGACTTGATAATTATACTGCTTACTCTTTATTTCTTACACAGAATTAATCGTCTGAGCAGTGCAGGAATACACAAGAAATGGGTTGATGACGCTCCAATTCAGACTCGCAAGCGATTATCCAGACGGAATAACACTACGATGCTGAGTAAATCTCAGCCAGATACGGATTCTGATAATCGTTCTCTGGAAATATCTGACATTTCGGGAATATTCAAAGTTTTAATTGCTGGCTACGTAATTGGTCTCTTAGCTCTTATCGCTGAGATTATTTACTATAGATGTGTCTCAGCAGAAAGAAGAATGCGAGGAAAAAGAAACTCATCATGAAAAAATTGACGAAATTAATGATTGAGATTAAAATAATAGATAACATTTGTGTATTAACATAAGTTCTAAGAAATTATTTGTCTGGATTTTTATGTCAGTAACTTTTGACTTATACAATAAATATGAATATTAGGTTGTTGAAACGTTCAATATGGCTATTTTTTCGATATGTATGGGGGTCATTTAAGTATTACGTCAGCATCGGGGGGGGGGGAGAGGGGGTTTCGGATTTGCTGACTTTTGATGACAAGGGGGGAGGGGGGGGTTGAAGGTTGCTTACAAATACAATACAAATACAATACAAATACAACGCCACAACAGGCAAATTGCCCAACGAGGTGGCTGACTTAAGAACATCATGGATCCCCGAGCCCCTACCTACTACTGCTACACCACACATGCACCCCCCCCCCCCGCCGCGGAACCCCCCAACGAATCGGTACATGCGGGAATGTGCGTGTACGTGTAGTGCAACCTGACGTAAAGTTTGTTTCTGTGTAATGCTTGTTATGTGTAGTGCTGTCATCTGCCCCCAGTTTTACTAACTATGGGTGAAGTGTTATGATTGAATGATTTATCGTTGTAGGACTGTTGCTCTCTGTGGCGAGACTTTTTAACGGGGAGATCGGCTCGCATTTGCGCCTTGAAGTTGGGAACCACAGAAAACCAACTTCAGCCGACCACCACTGTGGGGTTCGAACCCGGATCCTCGCATCACGAGTCCGGCACTATAACCACTCGACCACCACAGCGGCTCTTTTATGGATCACTCTTTTTATGGATGTCATATACTTCTACCATACATCAACCCAATTAAAAATGCAATTAATAAAAATTATTAACAATATATACACGTGATAAAATATAATGCAATGCGCATAAAGAATACTTACAGTTGTCTTATTCTAAGTATGGATAGCTTCTCGATTTACCCCAACATGTTTATCGTATTTCTTTTTAAACGTGTCAATTGTGTTAAAATTTACTCCTTCCGGGGGTAAGCTATTCTATTTATTAACAACCCTATTAGAGAAAAATTCCCTGCGACACCATAACCTTGCATTGTCCCTCACCAATCGATGCTGGTGCCCCTTTGTAAAAGCAGTCGATTGGCGATGTACTAAAAGTTCATGGTCCATCCTATCCATCCCATTGAAAATTTTGAACACTTCGATCATATCTAATCGACACCTGCGTTCCTCCAATGTAAACATACTCAAAAAATGAAGTCTCTCTTCATAACTCAAGCCCCTTGTGCCAATAATAACACGCGTAGCTCTTCTCTGCAACCCTTCAACCAAGTCTATGTCCCTTTGTAGGTATGGTCCCCAAACCCCAAAACCTTACAACATACTCCAGTCCAGGACGAACTAAGAATCGCGAAAGCGGAAGAATGACTTTAGGAGAACACGAAGAGACCTTTTCGAAAATGAGACCAAGCAGTCTATTCGCTTTTTTGACCACCGCTGAACAATGTTCAGAAAACCTAAGCCGCTCGTCAATAAGAATTCTCAAATCGGTAACCGTAGTTGCATCCGGGATAGTGACACCATTCAACTCGTAAGAAAACTCACGAGATTTTAATTAGATTAATCACCATACACAGTCAAAACAGTAAGTGCATTTACCTAAGCAAACTTTTACCGAGAGTACCAGTATTTAACCGTACATACACCTCGTACACATTCCTCGGCAGAATTTCTAACGAATCGGTAGACTAAGTGTCAGAACGTGTTGTGTGGGTGGAGAATATGCATTGCCCTAACGTATTTGTATTGTTAGAATTGTGCTTGTTTCATGTTATTGCTGGTACTGCCATCTGGGTTCCATATTTTGAAGCAAAGATGATAAATGCTTAAATTTTCATGTTATGTAAGTATCATGTTGGAGGTCTGCCTGTTTTCTGAGGAGAGACTTTTTCAAATGGGAGATTGGCTCGTATTCGCGCCTCGCACCACAATCATTATCTGCTCACGAGGGCTAATTAGACCGGGACCTACAACTTCTTGCCGATTCCAAACGGCAACTTTTTTTAGTCAGTTCCATTTTACATAGCTGCCGATGCAAGCACGCAAATATTTTCGGATTGAGCAAACACCTGTGGGGGAAAACGTTCACCGTACATTCGTGCTGTCTCTGTGGTACTTCCGTTTGCAGCTCCGTAAATAAAATGTATGTTTGCTTTTTCAGTACTACCAAAGTGCACCATTATCCCATACGTTACAACTGTTAGAACGGTTACAAGCTGGAATAACTTCACGGGGCTGGCGTGCGCGCACTGTGGTGCAGATTACGGTTTCTCCTTCCCTAGGTTACATTTGCATGCATGTGGTGTTCTTTTTCTCTCGATAAATTTCAACAGGAATGCCGTTTTAACATTTGCGGAGCGGCCGTTTCGAAACGAGCTAGCGCGTTTGCGTTTCATGTTAGACCATGCATAATTCTTTGATGACAATTGTTTGCATTAGTGACATTGGCAATGACCTCTTAACAGTTTTCCCATCTTTTCTGAATCACCCAGTATATCACTATGTAACTCTCATGACTATATGTGTCATATTTCCAGAGTTATTCAGGTTTAAGTGGAATTTCTCATATTATGTTTTTCTCTTAAATATTTATCTTTTTGCTCCCAGGCATCCCAAAATGATCCCGAGAGGTAGAAAACGGGAGGTATTGAAATAATCATAACTTGCGAACGAATGAAGGTGTAAAGAGAGATGGAACAAAGTGTTGGCTGTACTGAATCACGCATGCGCTACAGGATGATTGCGTCAGGAACGCCCTCTGGTGGAGAATTTACGAACTTTCCTGAGTTATCTCGAGAGTTTAGCCACTTTTAAACAAAATTACAACTTAAATATGTGAGGCTGAACTTGGTCAGTTGATAAAGGTATAAAGTTTGTTAGGAATGCAAAAATGACCGCAGAAATGAAATAAAATAAACAACTTATGATATTACAATCATAAATTGTATATAACCTGTGTATAAATGATATATTTCATCTTTTCAACATTACAGAAACATCGCTGTTGATTTGAAAAAAAAAGTTATACTTTCAACGATTACTTAATTGGGGAGTTGGCTATTGGACAGCGTTAAGAATGGTCACCCTACGTAATAGTTAACATCATTATATTTCTGCGATAGATTCTGTATTTACAAATAATTCGCACATTATGGCAAGAAAGCTGTATTAAGCCTTGAATTTGGTAAACTGCTGAAAAATCGACTTTTCAGTATACCACAGCTCTGTGCACTTCCTTCCTCCATGATGCTATTGAAACAAATCCTATCAATGCACTTTTATTTCTTTCTCCCTCTATCCATTGCGATTAGATTATTTTATCGCAATATATTGTGTACCGCTTTTCCAAATTGTGTTTTTCACTTTAGATAAAACCCATTTAAGTCACCTCTCATTTTGGTGGCCATTTCAAAAACAACTGTGAAAGAGTTGTTTCAGCTTTTTTACACAGTATAAGCAAAAAGGGGTACTGCATCATTAAAGAGCAACGATACGCTCATCAAATCAAAATGTTTTATACAGGAAAAACATCGCACTCAGTACATGATTGGCCTCCATTTCCACCGATTTTGATGTGATATTAGCAGTGTAAAAGATTATTATTTCAAATGTGGTATCGTGTTAGCGTGATCGTCATAAATAATAAATCGATTCAACTGTGCTAAGTGCAAGATATATATATATATATATATATATATATTCAATACAATATATCCATTGTATTGAATATTCATTATATATATAATTGAAGCTTACACGCAGTACCCATTAGGTAGTTTTTTGGTCTATTCTTCGTGTAATATTTATATCAGCTTTTTGTTTCAGAACAGCACTGAAATTGTCACGAAATCTCAACCATGTCATTTCCGAACGTCTAAAAAACATGGTCAGAGAATACAAAGTAACAGCCATCAATGTAAGTCTAATTTTCATAACTTCTTTTGATTTGTACGTTTTAAAAGTTTGTAAAGGTTTTAAACGACCTTTTCTTTCATGTAGAATAACAAATAAATATTTCCTCTTTTTTTTTTTTGACAATTTAAAGCAAAATTTTGTATAAACTAGAGAATTTTCCCCCCACAGATTGAGTCTTATTTCTTCTGATTAGGTTTCCATGGTGTTTGAAATGGATTCCGATGGCATCCCAATAGCGGGCGTAGAATTCGATTTGTTGAAAGTGTTGGCTGAGAAAGTCGGTTTCAGGTAAAAATGCTATTATCATTATACCATGGAAAGTTTCGCTTCATTACAATTTGCTATAACTTAAGAACGAGCAATATAGTTACAGTAAATTTATATGGAAGTTTATTTTGAAATAAATATGGCCTAATGCGACAGTGACTCGTCATTTTATACCAGGTTATAGTGACGAGATATGAGAGAAATTTTTCGAGCACTGCAAATTCAACTGATTTTAAATTTACTATTGCTTGAAAATTTTCTATATCCCCTTTTTTCATGGAAACAATATGCGTAATTTACTTTAAAGAATAAATTTAAGAACTCTCTAAAATTTCAATTCTATCTTTCTAGTTATTTCGACCAAAAATAATTCAACTCGATAAATACTGTAGAAGTAACGTTAAGAGGTATGATGTCAACTACTGTATATGTATTTCGAAAATATGAATTTAATTGATGACACCAACTGCGTATTTGCAAAAAGATAAATATGCAGTAGATTCTAGATTTTTACAAACCTCTAATTTACGAACAGCACGTTTTTTTGAAGTAAATGTGCGTGTGTGTAACCTTCCGGTTCTAAATGATATACTATTCCTTTAAACGTCTTTCTCATTTACAAACTTTCGGTTTTGCGAACTATTTTTCACGTCCGTTCGGTTTCGTAAAAACGAGCGTCGACTGTATTATAAACATAACATACCTAGATATTATCATTTTATACCATATTATAATGACGAGATATGGGAGGAATTTTTGAGCATGGTAAATTTAACTTTAGTGAAATTGTGGATGAAATTTTATAAACATTTCTTTTCTTACCCTCTATGGTTTGACGTATGTTTGAATATGCATGGAATGTATATGGTCAAAAAAAAAACCCCGTTACACCAATTTCTTTTTTGGTATTTTAGAAAATATGTTTTTTAAACGTCTTTTAGTATTTCAGTAAAAAGTAAGACTATATTCACACGAGTGTCCCAAAAATCGACTGACGGTTTTAAAAATAGGATACTAAGAAAACGGTGACAGTCATTATTAAAGACATTATTGCGGAATACAAATGTGCGAAGTCAGGAATTTCAGCTACGTCATTCATGATGCAAGGGGTTTTATAGTTATTAAAATAATAAAGAAAATAACTTTTATACGGACACCCTGTACCCAAAAACGCAATTAGAAAGCTGTTGCCGTGTCTCTCTTAATGCCAACAAAAAAAAAAGAAAATCCACGTTTCTAAGCGCAATATTCGCTGAGGTATTTTTGAATTCAAAAATCGGAAAAATAAAAAAAAAGCCTAACTGACAAAGCTTCTCTTCCCTTCTTTTCTTTGATTTTAAATTCAGATATCTCTGTGAATATTGCACTAAGAAACGGGGAAGTTTTCCGTTGACATCAGGAGAAACAAGATACGAACTTTCTAATGGAGTTTTAGGGCACAGGGTGTTCACTGTTCATATATAAAAAGTTAATTTTTTTTATATTTTATAATAACTATACAAAACAATCATTTATATTCCCCAAGAATGACGTTAATATCTGTCACCTTTTTCCATCAATCCCATTTCAAAAACCGTCAGTCGATTGTGGGACAGACACTATGTTATGAAGTCAGTTGATTACATCATCTGCTTTGCCAATTTGTTTCTGCTTATTTGTGGTGAAGATTAGATCTAAAAAATAATTATATGCTTAAAATAAACCCATCCCTTACCACGTGTTAAATTCAGATACAAGGTTTTGAAACCACCAGAAAACGTATGGGGCTCTGTATTAGATGACGGAAACTGGACTGGGATGATGGGGATGCTGCAGCGAAAGGTAAGTTATTCTTATTTAGGATAGGGATTTCTTACGAGAAGTTGTGATACTTTGGATTTGTTTTTTAAGCTATATAAGTTATACGCAATTACAAATGTAAGCAATTTCAGTTGTGAGGTCAAAAAGTTTTGTACATGAAAAACTAAAAAATATACAATTCCAGTATGAAATTAATATAAGGCATAATCAAGCGTCTTGTCCTAATTGTTTCCCGTTTACAACAAACCACAAAGTTCATTATAGTGTAGCTCAAGGGTACTCAACCTCTCAACCTTTAGTGCGGGCTACTTCACTGGTTTGAAAGCGTTTCCCAGACAACTAAGTGATCTGCAAATGCGCCGCGGATCACTTAAGTGAGGTGTCTTTAACCTTTCTCAAGTCGCGAGCACTGCGCCCATGCCCATTATCAAACAAAGTGCACCCCTTAAGTCAACTTTGAAATACTTATGCCTGAAATCTACATTCAATGCTAATCCTTGAATGCAATTTTTATAGGGCGTTTAATTGAAGCGTTGATCACACACAAGTGCTCGCGAGCATGAAATCGGACGCACGCATCGAGCACACTTGGTGCTTCAATGAGCACCATGGAGTGCTCGCGAGCAATCGGCTGAAGATGACTGACTTAACTGATCGGGGAATATGCCGCAGGTAACTTAAGTAGTTCTACACGTGGTTAGTTCTTAAGTGGTTATTAACATTAACACACGTTAAGTGGTTCTTAAATGGTTCTATTCCACGATGTAGTTCTACATCACTTGAGTGCTCTGGAACTGAGTGCCTGTAATTTACACTTAGATCTGATTACACTTACTCTGATTACACATTTTGAGATCATTTGAACCACTAGAATCCCCTCCTTATATGATCTGTAAATATGAAACGGGCCACTTAAGTTATCTAGAGCGTGCCACGGCCCACTGAAGTCATGTGGAAATCTGGCGTGGGCCAATTGGGTGCTCTGGAACTGATGAGTGATCTGTAAGGGGTGTGGGTTGCCAAGTTCTCTTTCACAAAATTAGTTGTGGGGTCGCGGGCCACATAAGATAACTCCGAGTGCCATATTTGGCCCGCGGGCCATGGATTGAGCATGTATGATGTATAACATGTAATTTTCCCAGACCACGCCCCAACAACTTCGAAATTTTATGTGTTTGCATGTATGAATTGCTATTTCAGTGTTTTTCGTTGATCTTACATATCATAGTTCTATTCTACTACATAATGCAGGAGGCTGATTTCGCTGTTTCTTGGATCACGGCCACAGAACAGCGGTCGGCTGTATCGGATTATTCTTATCCTTACTTTGTGGACAAAATCAATTTCATTAATGCCAAACCTGGGCTCATGTCTAAAGATTATGTCTTCATTTTGCCATTCGAGTTCAACGTAAGTTACTGTAATAAGAGGGTCACAAAAATTGCACAGACACATCTATTTATTTAATTTATAAACGCCAAGTAAATCAAAGAAAATATTTTCTAAAAATAAAAATGCTCCTAGAACATTGAAAAAGTTTAATATATATATGTGTACAGTCGGCCCCCCCCCCCCGTATTCGCGGGGGTTACGTTCCGGGGGTGACCGCGAATACGGGAAATCCACGAATAACTGAAACCATAGTTTTTTTCTTGTATACCTCGTTTATTGAACAGCATAAGAGCAGGGTTAACGCAGAGGTATAAGGGAATGTAAAAGAGGATGCAGTGAGAGATTGTTGGCGATGTTTCCTGAAAGAACATTGTGATTTCTGTTTGCCGTTTTTTCTTCATATCATCAAGTATGTTGCAATAAAATGACAGGGCTTCCTCTACCAATTTTTCTACATGTGAAGAGCGTACCGTAGAGGGATCTATGACATGAAAACAATCTATTGCTGATTTGAAGGTGCGAAGCCCTTCCGCTATGTTACTCATGGTGAACTTGCCTTCTACTTCTTTATCTTGATCTTCTTCATCTGGTACCGCTTCAGTTTCAGGAGCAGTCAGTTACATTAATTGCTCCTCGGTCAATACCTCTGAACTGCTATTAATTAGCTGTTCGACTTCTATATCCATATCATTGAACCCTTCTTCTCCACCCACCTGTTTCGCTAACGTGGCAATGTCTTTCATAGTCTCTTCAGTTGGCTTTGTAGAATTGGTTGTGTTCTTTGACGCACATTGTAGCCAAAGGTTAATCCAACCCGAGGTGACTGTTTCTCTCTTGGGAGCTGACACGGCTCTAGTGATGACAGCAATGTCATTAGCGAGCCATCCTGAACATGTACAACTCAAATTTTGTAAACAAAACACGTGAATGACGATTTCTGAATGTTGCAAAAAAAAAAAAAATCCCATAAAGGAAAAAAACCCGCAAATATGAAAACCGCGAATACGGGGGGGGGGGGAGCGACTGTATTATCATTATATCACACATGCAAACCGATGCACAAGAAAGAACCGTTGCTATGTGTTGTATTCGGACCAATTTACTTAGTTTCATTATTCAGTTCATAACGCATAGCAGAATGTGCTGACATGGATTCATGGTGTTTCCCAAAGCAGGTTAAAGAATAAAATACGTAATGGCTAAATTCTTTAACCATATTTGGTATTTTCTTTAAGAAAAAAATTATTCTATTTTGTTTTGTGAAGTAGCTACGAATAGGTCATTTTATAAACATTTGTATTCATTTAAGACTATCCACATGGGCCCCCTAGGCTGGGATCTTTGGCGGACCCCCAGGCCAAACTTTCCACGGGCCCCCTTCTATAGGGAATTTATAGCATGAAAAAAAAAAAATGACGAGAACTGTCCTGGCCCTGTCAGCCCCACCTTTGGGGGGGGGCATTATTTCTCCCTTCCAACAGAAATAGCCCAGTATGACTTTGCATGACTTTGACGAATACGGGAGTAGAAATCCTTCCTCCCCATCAATTTCACAAGGAAACCAAGGAATGATTGTTTGGGATTGATTGATGCACGCCACATATCTATACAGTAGTCAAATTTATCCCAAACTTTTGCGAGTATGTTTGCATCCACTGCGAGTGGGTTTCTGTCCAACACACGTGCGAAACTCTGTCGGATGCGCTCCACATTTTCGTCTGACATGCGGGACGGGCAGGGAATTTCCCTTTACACAGACGACCCATGTATCGGAATTGTTTATACCATCGCCTAATGCTCTGAGCGGTAGGAAGTTCGTTGGCAATACCCCAACACCGGGGTATTGGCAACGAAAAGCACGATGAACAGTTGTTACGGACTCACACTTCGCAATGCTTAGAACACAAAACGATTTCTGTTGTGCAGTCGCCGTCTTGACAGACACTGAAGTGGAGGCCAAAGAAAGAGCGTTAGCGCTACCTGTTGGCAACTGCGTGAAACTCGAGATTTCGCTCTTTCTACCTATACATTATTCGATCAAAACAGACTAACAGCTGAATAGTTATGATTTTTTTTTTAAATCGGGTGATTCTTTTCGAAACATCCTGTAAATCGACCCAAATTAATTAACTTTTTATTTTTATTTTTAAAGGGCACTTTTTAACGCATAAAAACAAATCAATCAAAAAAATATATTTTTTAATAGTTTTGGCTCAGGTGTGAAAAGGAAATGATTCAAAAAAGCGATATAAGATTAAAAACGACATTTTTTTCAGATGCTATTGCCCACACGCATGTCATACTAGTTGTTTCGATTTCAGGTATGGATAACCCTCGCTTTATCACTGATTGCATCAGCGTTGTTCTTGAAATTTCTCGACCACTTAGGCCATCCTGAAGCGAATCGTCGAAATTCATTGATGGACGAATTAAGCTATCTCGTGTCTTTGACTCTTGGCCAAGGTGTGTAATAAATGAAATAACTTCTGCGAGTGCAATATTAGTTTTAAAAGATTATTATATTCTCTTTATTTTTTTTCTCTTGCTGTATTCTCTGCATCCATTGTGGATGGAGAAGAGAATTAATGGGACTAATAATTCATTTTTTCAGACAGTGATAAAGATGCAGAAGTAAAAAAAATTCCAATGGCCTCTGACGTGACGAAGTTACGCCGTATACTACACTCAATGTCCAAAATTAATATCCAAACATGATTCTCGGACAAAGAAAATAAAATATGTGATAAAAGGGGAGTGAATATTTTACATAAGCAAAAATACCAGCAGTAAATTCTAATACATGCAAGGAAACAAATACACAAAAGTACATACGTGATACAAAAATTACCACAACATTTAATTCATGATATGTGGAAAAGGGGGGGGGGGGAGGTAGAGAGTCTACATATCTGTGGTGACCAGATTCAACACCATCTATAGCAGAAGAAGACCTCCGCGAAACTCGTGATGACACTGAAGTAGGCCATATCACCTTTTTTTCCATTTTGTAAGCCATTTCACGCCACTGGATATGGCAGGCCGACCCACGCGATATCTTTATCTTTTTTATCACCTGCAGTATATCCAATGACTGTAAGTGAAATGGCCTACTCCAGTGATGTCACGAGCTTCGCGTGGGGGGACCTACTGCTATAGATGTTGTTGCCAGATTTCAAAGTGTCGAAATCTGAAGATCTGCCATTTCTCCCTTTACGGCACGAATTCTCAACAAATAGTTCCACTCTCCTCTAAATGTTGCCCATGTACGATTACAATCAAACTCGGTTTCAATGCCATCGATGATTACACGAAATTCTGTCGCTACAACAGAGGTAGACGTTTTCAAGATATTTTAGGTGTGTAAAAATATAATCGGATGTAGTCAAAGTTGTTATTTAATTATTATTACGGTGACCATAGTTTAAAAAAAAATTTTATCCCATTTTCAACAAAATTGCAAATGATTGCGTATAAATATCTCTTAGCGAGAAATAAAGGGCTACAGCAAGTATGCAATAACATAAAATTAATTCCACTTACAGAGAAAGATTAATTACTATTAATTCTCGGAGAAAAAATTTGAACATGGCAGATATGGGATATGAATATTTATAGTCATATTTATTACATAATATATCAATTATAGTAATAATAATGAATCGGGGACAACTTCATAATTTATGAAATTCAATTTCATAATCATTGAAAAACGGGGCAAATTTTATAAAAAGTCGGACAAAAGTACGGGAAAAATATGGAATGTTTCGCCAAATAACGTTATGTTTCTTTCTTTTTTTCACAGTTAGGTATTAATAGAACAACAGGTAAACATTCTTTTCAAGGAAAAAAATTTTTTTCTGGATATTATGCCGAAGTGAATTCGGAAAGAAAGGTCATATGGGCCCCACCGGGACTCGAACCTGGGCCGTCTTTCAACCCGGGCAAACATACTACCATCTACACCACTGGAGACACTACCCTGCCTTTCTTATTTCACGCGCTGTGGCGTGAGGCGCTTAAGTAGAGGCAGTAGTCTCTATTCTTTCAATGTGCTAAACCAACACCATACTAAAAATATTGCTGGTGTAGCATATATTGGCTAAAATCTGATTCCAATAATTTCTTTGGAAAACGTCGCAAAAGCGCCAAAAAATGTCGTTATATCCGAGATTTTTGCATTTTAATTACGTTATAAACAAGGGTCATTGCCGTTATTCTGTATGAGAATTGTTCATCACCGCCAATTTTTGACGTTATAGCTGAGGTGTCGTTATAAGCAAGTTTGATTGTAGCTGAAAAAAAATTATACCGCGTATATTATATAATACTCTCCTGGAAGAAACTGGTGTGGATACCAGGACAAGTTTCTTCAATCGGTGGTATCTAGTCATTCGAATTCTACCTGACAAGAATTACACTTTGATGATTCATTTATAGATGATTTTATTATAGCCTATGTAAATTATTTTACCGATGAAAGCGAAATTTCATTTTATGAGACTCTTTTTATTCTTTCAGGCTCGTACAAAAAATATCAAGATTCGACTTCTTATATTCTGTTATTCCTTTCGTTTTGGTCGATATCCAGAATCGTCTTGATTCTTGGCTACCTTTGCGTATTACTGTCATTCATTATGGCCCCTTCTTACGAAAAGCCTATCCAAACGTTACCAAAGCTTCAGGAAGCTGTCCTTGCCGGAAAATATCATGTCAGCTCTTCTCGTGGATCAGCATTTTACAACCTCATAATGGTACGGTCGGTATACATTTTTTTTTTCAGAACCTACGTAGAAATAAATTACATTTCCTTTCGTGTTAAATTGAATACATAATAATAACAAATTATAATGAGTGTTTAAAATGGCACAGCTAATCATAGAGAATTCTCAATTTTTAAACTTCAATTGTTCTTACATGGTTTTCGTTCCAGAAAGCTGATTCTGGTTACATGAAAGTATTCGGCGATGACTTGAGACAAAATCCGCGGAATGTCTTTACAAAGTATAACATTCATCTAGATCGAATGGCAAAAAGCAAACTGGCTAGTTTTGAGCCAAATGGTTTCATTTCAATGTACCTCAAATCTCGCAATGATGACCGTTTTTTGATGTCCCTAGATTCAATGGGTATCATCCCAATCTGCATTGCTTTCCGTAAAAGGTTCAAAGGAATTCAACGCTTCGATACTGTGTAAGTATCATTAAGTATATCGGACTTAGTTCATTTTTTAATCAATTGAATCTACTCCCCCCACTCCTAATGTTTTCTTCGT
The DNA here is from genome assembly GCF_987345545.1 of Pholcus phalangioides. Taxonomy (NCBI): domain Eukaryota; kingdom Metazoa; phylum Arthropoda; class Arachnida; order Araneae; family Pholcidae; genus Pholcus; species Pholcus phalangioides. Next base: position 26,420,696 of record NW_028301594.1, read on the forward strand.
GTAGGCTAGTCAAATTCTCAGCAGTGCACAGCCGCAGCCTTAAACCTATATACTGAATAGGACTAAAAAAAAAAAATTTTCAGCGTTCAAAAAGTACCTGAAACGGCTCTCTCTCTCTCTGAGAATAGTCTTTCAACGCATCGCAACAACATTGCGAAACAATGGCTTTCGCAATGTTCAGTTTGGTTAATATGATTCCCAAATGTAGCGTTTTAAACATGTTTACACATATCTCTTCAATAGTTTGCTACTTGTTTAATGATCTAAGTACAGTACACACACACACACATAAAAAACCAGGCAGTGTCTAATGTTCCTGCTAATTTGAAAGAAAAATTCATCGCATCTTATACGAATAAATTTACATTTTCCAACTGTTTTTATTCTCTCGATACTATTTCATGTAAGCCTCAATCTTTAAAATTATGGAATGTTACCTTTGAACAAATTAATCGTTATTGGAAAGATTAAGGGATTAATGATTTAATAATTCATTCATCTCAATTCATTGAAAGAAATACCTCGATATATGTTCTGTAATACTAAAAAAGTCTATTTTTAGTCATTTGTAAGCAGCATCATTTCGAGTAATTATCTCACCCTGAGCGGCCGCTTTCTTATTACCACCTGACAGTTTTAAACGAATATACGATGGTGTCACACTGTTGAGACTAGAGGGTTAGCCTAGTATAAAAAAAGGAAATCTTAGTTCCAGAAACAATAGTATTGGTGAATTGTTTGTGCAGATATGGGGAGAGGGGAAATGTTATTTCTGACGGAATTTGAAAAAAAAAATTTGGTCCCTTCAGTTCACGTTCATGAATGTCTGAGTAAGGCATCATATCTGAACATCGTTGCTGACCAACTACATCCTGTTATGTTAATAGTTTAACCCAATGGCGATGGCTACATTCAACAAGGCAATTAATATTTACCTTTTTTGCTCCAGGCATCCCAAAATTATCTCGAAAGGTAGAAAATGATTGTAAGAGGCTGTGAATATGTCACAATATGAGAGATATTGAAACGTTCATAACTTGTGAACGAATGAAGATAGAGACATGAAACAAAGTTCCGTGTGTAGTGCGCTACCCGATGATTGCAATAAAAACGCCCTCTAGTGGGAAATTAATAAAGTTTCTTGAGTTATCTAGATATTTTAACCAGTTTCGAACAAAATTACAGCCTAAGTATGCGGAGCTGAACTTAGTCAGATGATAATAGTATAACGTCCGTTAGAATTTTTTCAGTCATCAATGACTGAAAAATAAATAAGTAAATAAAATAAACTTATAATATTAGAATCTACCGGCCGTATTCACCAACACAGTTTAAACCATAATCGCAGGTTAAAGGATTAGCGATCGACACGGATTGGTTAAAATCTTCAATTTAATCAATCCATTTCGATCTTCAATCCTTTCACGTGCAATTGCAGTTTAAACTGTGTTGATGAATACGGCCGTCAAGCAGTTATCTTCAACCTCCGGTCCATGGGGATTTCGTGCTGATTCGCGAAACATTTCGTCCAATACATGTAGCTACTGTATAGTTTTATAGATTCAACAAATGAAATATCATCTTCATATTGGTTTTTATTTGTCTTGGTCATCATCAGGTCTGCGAATTATTTATTTGTCTTGGTCATCATCAGGTCTGCGAATTATTTATTTGTCTTGGTCATCATCAGGTCTGCGAATTATTTATCCCATTTCAGCCGGTCCATGAAATTATTCGAAATTTATACCGATCAGCAGGTATGAAAGGGTTGGGGAACACTCATGTTAAGTACTTTACATAAACCTATGTATAACAATCTAGAGGTATTTCCGATTTGAACAATAAAAACACAAACTGTGTTAATTTGAGGATGCCATTCCAATCTCGACCTGCGAGTTATTTACAGTTCAGAGAGGTACACCTGATCACATATGATTAGGGCGCTGCGAAACTGGTCAATATTAAATCCCCGTAGCGTACTAATACTAAATGGCAATTCAAGATCACGTGATTTTTAATTTCTTCACTATAATTTCTTGTCAAGGTATTTTATAACCATCAAAATACTGTTTATATTATAGAAAATAGTGAGATGGAACTAGCTTGTAACAAGACCCATTTTAAGTAATGAGCACATACCGATAGCTCGGCAGAAAGACATGAAATAGAAATTCGACATCAAAATAGATGAATGATTGAATTCAATCACAACTAAGCAAACCACAATTTCAGACTCACAGTCCCGATCAAGTGATGCAGATTCGAAAATAAACAGGTATCACTTCCGGACATTTTTATGACTAACATCAATTTTGTTGTACATTTTGGGTGTATTCTTTCGATTCAACGTGTCTACTGAGATTTCTTTTTCTTACTCTTGCCTATAATGTTTATGTGCTTTGCCTGTATTCTTATGCAATGAATGACTTAGTAATTATTCTCCTCTATTTTTATTTCTTATTTATTTCTTACATAGAATTCATCGTCTGAGCAGTGCCGGATTACGCAGGAAATGGGTTAATGACGCCGAAATTCATACTCATATGAGATTATCCGGAGAAAAAAACTCTTCGACACTGAATAAATCTCAGCCAGATATGGATTCTGACAACAATCGTTCTCTGGAAATATCTGATGTTTCGGGAATATTCAAAGTTTTAATGGCTGGCTACGTTGTTGGTCTCTTAGCTCTTATCGCTGAGATTATCTATTATAGATACGTCTCAGCGGAAAGAAGAATGTCAGGAAAACGAAACAACGTTAGGAAGATATCTAGGATATCTAGAAGAGAAACCGAATAGATGACTTGTAGAGAACATTTGTGGAAATTTTTAACAAATATTTTTCTGGCTTTTTATGTTAGTAACTTTTGAGATTTCACAATAAATACCCAAATTGTACAATAAATAGGTTATAGAAACTTCCAATATGATTATTTTCGCTATTCTCCGTTATGTATTTGATAGATGATGTTAGCCATATTCTATTCATTTGAGTAAATTCGCATCCAAATTTTGAAATGTGAAAGAGGGAAAGAGGTATAACATCACATTGGCACAATCCCTGCATTTTTTTTAAATTTTCTGTGAGATGTGAAAGCATCAAGTGAATAGATGGGTTCAATCAGATACACCAATGTGAAAACTTCGATGTCATGAAGAAAGACGTAAAGGACAAGACTTGTTTACAAATGAGATGTTTCGTTATGCATATTCTCTTCAAAAAAATGTTTTTCAGCCATAATGAAAGCTAAAAAGCCATTAACTACTCTACGTGGCCATTTCGTATGCTGTAAAGTGCTGTTTCAGAATTTCTATACGTTACCATCAACAAAAAGCATGCTATATCATTAAACTATCGATATGTGAATTAAAATCCTTATACGTACTTATACGTACAATTTGAGACACCCTTGGCCTACATCACTACTGATTTTCGTGTGACCGTATAATTATGTTATAAAAAACGCATTTCAAAATGTGTATCATTACCGTGATCGTCATGAATATTGTATCACTTTTGATGTTGCTACATAAAACGGATAATTGACGCTTATACGCTGGACCCTTCAGATATTTTCCATTATTTTTTTGTTCCATTCTTGCGTACTATCAGTTTTTTTTTGTTTTCGAACAACATTGAAACTGCCACGAAATCCTCACCATTGGTCTATGTACGAACGTTTTCTTCTTGAATTTTCGTTAAAAAAAGCATGGTCAGTGAGTATAAGGTGACAGCCGTCAATGTGTATATTTATAAAATGTTATGTATATTATAATTCATACACGAATTATTTTACAACTTTTTATTACAATTTTAGACAGAGAAATAATTTGGCGCTCATCTGATGAATTACAGATTGAGTTTTTATTTACATAATTCAAAGTTTAGTTCTGAACATTTTTGATTGTTTTTGCATATCAGAAATGATTATGAATGACTCGGAAAGTAACAACAAACACATCCTTTCAGAAAAAATTTAGACACTTCACCAGGTTACAGCAAGTGGCTTGAGCAAATCGATATTCAAATTCTGTATGATTAGGACCTAATAATTGCAAGAAAAACAAAAATATTATAAAAAAATTCAATGAAAAATCAAGTTAATTGAAAGAAACTTCAAACTTACAAAACAAATTTTGAAAAGGAATAAAAAAGATAACGCATGTTTTCTTGAAAGAGATGCAGCAGTTGAACAATTAGTGAGATATGAATTAAGTGATTAAAAATGAAATATTCCAACAAAACATAATAATCAAGAGAATTCACCCTGAGTGCAGAATCATATTCGAAATCCGCAGAATCTCCATTGACAATAACAGAATCAGGTCCCTTTTCCATTCCAAACAACTTGATTGTGCCCAAAATCATTCTTGTCTTATAATTACGATTCAGAAACGATGTGCTGAGTCCGTTCTGGAAACAAAATGAAGACCAAGATAAAAAAATTCTGATGTCAATACAAATGAGGAAAAATACAGGGTGATTCAGAAAAGAAGTGAAAAACTTTAAGAGGTGATAAATCACACCAATGCAAACAATTGTCATCAAAGAATTATGCAAGGTCTAACATGAAACGCAAACGCGCTAGCTCATTTTGAAACGGCCGCTCCGCTAACGTTAGAACGGCATTCCTGTTGAAATTTATCGGGAAAAAAAGAACACCACATGCATGCAAATGTAACCCGGGGAAGAAGAAGAAACCGTATGCATCCGTTCTGGCAGTCCTTGTACGACCTGCACCAGACCGAGAAGTAAGAAAGGATCCCGTTTCGCACAGCTGCCGATGCAAGAGCGCAAATGTTTTCGGATTGGGCAACCACCTGTGCGGAAAATACTCACCGTACATTCATGCTGCCTCTATGGTACTTCCGTTTGCAGCTCCGTAAATGAAATGTATGCCTGCTTTTTCAGTATTACTAAAGTGCGCCATTATCCAGTATGTTACAACTGTTAGAACGGTTGCACGAAGGGTTGGAATAACTTCACAGGGCTGACGTCCACTCCTTTTATTTACTGTGACGCAGATTTGCATACGATTTCTTCTTTTTCCCGAGGTTACATTTACAAGCACGGTGTTTTTCTCTCGATAAATTTCAACAGGAATGCCGTTTTAACGTTTGTGGAGTGGCCGTTTCGAAACGTGATAGCGCGTTTGCGTTTCATGTTAGACCATGCATTCTTTGATGACAATTGTTTGTATTGGTGTGTACTATCACCTCTTAAAGTTTTCCCATCTTTTCTGAATCACCCTGTATGTATGTTGCACAACACAGACCTCATAAACTAAATAACTAATTCAGAAAAGTTTCTCTGGTTTGCTTACGTTCTTCACAGTGAACTGAATCAAGTTAAATGATTTCTTGACGAAAACATCTATGAAAGGGTTAAAAAAAATAGAGTGTTGCAAAGTGTCATAATTTCAGAACAATTCAGATTACTAAAACACTTCACACAAGTTAAGAATAGAGCAATTTCTAGAAATATTTCATTTCCAAGCTTTGAAAAACAAGACGTGTTACCAGTTGATTCTCCATCATCCCAGTAAAGTTGTCCACCGGCTCTTCCTTTCACATCAAGAGCAACCACAATAGTAAACCTGTTGAGGCGGCTATAAATAAGATGGATCACCGAAAATTAATTAATAAAACTTTTTCGCTCTTGATTGTGCTCAAAATGTGTTACACTTACCACAAACTAATTTTACATTGCACTTTTTATATGGTGCCCAACACAGATGGTTAAACAACAGAAAAATTCAATGAAAATAATATCAGATAATACTTAAATACTTTTCAAACGAAGCTTTAAAAATAAAGATGCTTTATCCACATGCATAGCGTAATATTTATACATTATACTGTGTATGCATAAAAAAACACTGATGTAAATGATTGGATGAAAAGAGCAATGGAAATTAAAAATAGATAATGTAAAAAAGACCTTTTGGCAGTTGTAGTAGCAGGTTCTTGTGCAGGTAACACAAAACCAGATCGAACAGCCAGGTTTATCTTTTCCAAAGGTGCATCGAGAATGAAGGACTCCCCAGAACTGAGATATTTCTCACCAGTATAAAAGTCATACCAAACGTCAGGAGGGAAATAGGCGGTGACAATTTTCATTCCCTGCCACGGAAAAGAGAGAATGCTCAATTTTACTGATACTCAATAATACGTTCTTTTTTTCAATAATACCTTTCTTTCCAATAACACTGATCAAAGTCATATTTTATGTGTTTTTTTAAGGACATAGTTTTGAGAAGGGTCCAACATCTTGCAATTTTATACTACATTACACATTGACCAATTTCAGTGATGCTGTAAATAATTTGCTTTTCATTTCACTAGAACAGTAATTTTATTTCACTATTTTAAGTGAACAAAAACTCATCTAGAGACCTTGTAATTTTGGTATGCAGAGTCAAGTCTCCATGTAATGGAGATGCTTCATTCAATCAAAAAAAAAATTGTCATATAAAAATTTTTTATCAATAAATATTTTTCCAGTGTAGAGTGAATTAACGAAAATGCAAGCAATCCCATATAGAAATCTGTGTTTTTAGAAGTTTGTTCTTTTGAAACTCTGCTGTATCTCAAGACCAATAATTCAAAAATAAAATATCAGAGAAGAGAGTCTCACAAAATGAGTTTTTGCACTTCATAATTGTTGCAATTTCTGTTCATGGCAGCATTATAATTCCTTATGAAAAAAAATTATGTACAATACTTGCGTAACAAAATTTTTAAATCACAGGTTATTAATATTACAAAATACAATTAATGTATTTTGTGTGCCTTAACCCTTTCAGACCCCCTGTATAAACAATGGGAAGGTCACTTTTTCTTGTTTTAGATAATATTTTTTTAACCTTAAAGTGTTCAGTCCTGACTTTAGGGGATTATTTGTAGATTATCGTTGAAGTCAGGGCTGAACGAGGTCTCCATGAGGTTAAAAAAAGAATATCCACAGCAAATAAAAAACGACTCCAATGTTTGCGCTTAGCAGGTCTGAAAGGGATATGAAACTAATTTGATGAGAGAACAACAGATCAGGTAATGAATACTTGATCTACAAATTTTTATCAATAAAGAACTCACAGGTTTCAACGCTGGTATGATCATGAGAGCAGATCCCCATAGAAACTGAGTATCTATGGAATATGATGCACGATCTCTTGGATACCTATTCAAATGTAAATATGTATGAATTTTTTAAAATTTTAGCACAGCACGTGTAGAGTTAGTAGCAATAATTTTCATTTTTTAAAACAGTAACTGAATTGGATGATTTGTCTACACTCAAAGAATTGAATCACAGGTTTGGAGAAAGGAAGAAAAAACCAAAACAATTATGTTGTTCGTTTGTTTTTATTTTTTTTTAAACAGTAATATATCATTCTGTTTTGCATGATAATTTAATGATACACATTGCAACAGCTCTATATATATATATATATATAACTGCACCGAACAGAACATAACAGAAATACTCAAGTCTATAACATAATCAGTGAAGGAGTATATATATTTCAGTTAACAGATCACATACAATATTTTTCAACACCATCGCTTTAAAATGTACTGCACATGCTAAACATCACATACTCACTCAAAAAACAGAGGTCTGGCCACAGTATCACCAAAAGCATGGCTTCTATATAACAAGGAATACAGGTACGGAAGTAAAAAGTAACGAACTGAAAGAGCAGATTTGGCAGCAGCAACAACAGGTGGTCCAAGGGACACGGGATCTTGGGCCTATAGAGTGAAACGAATAAATTTTTAATACCAATAAACTACATTTGCAGCCTGTAAAGGGGGATTTTATGAATAATTGCAATGAGAAATTTGCATTCCATTGCTGCACTTACTCAGTTTTTAGCATGTGTTTTGTTTCGCAGATTTATTAGCTTTTCCAGATGTAAATTGCTTAAAATTTCATACCAACCCATTAAAAGAGAAATCCAAATATTCTTAATTTTTTTTTTTGATCAAGCAAATTTCCCCATCAGAAGCAAAAAAAAACAAAAACAAAAAACAAACATGAAACAGAGGTTAACATTTGAATCATGTTTTGATGTCTAATACTTGCAATATTTTCATCACTGTTGTGATTTCTGCAGAAGGGATAGAAGGCTCCAAGTGCAAACCATCTGGCACATAACTCTACAGTCGTGTTGTCATTGAAGCCGCAAATATCAGCACCAATCATAGGAATACCAGCCATGCTATATCCCAAAATAGCTGCAATATAAATTTATATTTATTAGATATTAATTAACTTCTCCACAGTTAAAACTAACCTAAATGCATATCTTACAGCTAATGATTGTAGGTATTTGGCTGAACTAGCCAGATGTTGTGTGTGTGTGTGGACATTGGCAATATATATATATGAATAACACATGAAATTGGCAGCAAATTATATGATGGTGATTCAGTATATATATATATTAGATTAAAAATTCAGATTTCTTCATTCATATCTAATTGATTTATACAGAATAATCCAAACAATAATTTGTTAATCCACGGAATTTAAAGTTTGAACTATCCAGTAAAAATTTTTAAATATTATGAGAGCTTTTTTGAGTGAGCAGTTAGTAAAAGAAAAATCATAAATGCATTAAGAAAGTAAGAAAATGCAAAACTTTTAAATAGAATGCTTGCAGCAATCATGTCACGTGCTCTGTGTAAAACAAAGACTTGAGGAATCTCAATTTAAGAATTAAAAAATTTATTAGACACACGCGTATATATATATATAAGCTATTCATTTTTCTTCAGTTTCTGACTTTATTTCAAGCGATACATCTCAAAAGAACTTCCAAAAATGTTTCAATGTCTATTATCATTGAGTATGTAGATTAATTTTAATTGTAAGTGCGTTTACAGGCATGTCTTCTGTGAACCTTCGAAAATTTTATTTTTCAGGCTTACACGGAATGCTGGCTTGCATATGCTCCCAGAGTGATATCACATCCCCGTTCCACATTGCAGCATATTGACCTATGCCTGGGAACCCTGCTCTAGTGAGAATGAATGGACGTTTTCTGAGAATATTCTTCATAGCACTGAAACAATGAAAATACAAGAGGTCCAAGATGTATGAATATTATTTATCCATAAGAAAATTGAGGAATAATAACAAAGGAAGTTCCAAAACGTAATTGAGGCTCATGAAACTGATATACTTACTTATATGTAGCTGCTGTTTCAAATGTCCCATAAACATTATGAATGTTGTAATGGTCAGAAATGTTGTGTTTCGCAGTCATGCATATAGTCTTTGTGGAAAGCGGATCATTTCCTGGTGTGTATGGAGGTTTCTCTAAAGAAGAGTCTGGTGGACAACCATAGAAGGATCCATTCAAGAAATTTGTTGGTTCATTCATGTCCTGAAAATGAGGAAAAGAAATGACTATTCGCGAAATAAAAAACTCATTACCCATGAAGGTTCAAGAGCATTATCCTCTAGTAAGTAACTCTGGTTTGAATCCACACTTTGGCATGAAAGTATTTGAAGCAACCTATAAGAATTTATCTCAAACCATACACCTTAATCAAATTGACCTTTATAAGCATAAAATAATAGTGGCATATAAAAAATTATCAAATAAACATTTTGAACCGTATGGCTGCTATATTGAAACCTAATATCTAACATTGTAATTCATAATGTACTGTAATTATTTTATTATGCGACTAGATGCTATCTTCAATTCATAGATATAGCCAGTACATTTTACAAACTTTGATTTTTTCAGTTTTGTTGCATCACAATACAATAGAAATGGCAAGAGCGAAAAAACTTGGGGGGTTTTTTCTGAAAAAAAAGTATTTAGGATTAGCTAATTCAATTTAAAATCTACATTTTTTTCCCCTCAAAAAGGCACGTTTTCGTTTCAAAGCTATTTTTCAATAATATTCCACTTGAAACAAAGAAACAGCTTTACTAATGACTACATGTTACCCATAACCATGAACTTTTTTGATTACCACTGGCATCATAAATCAAAATATTTCTTCTCCGCAAAATACACAAAATTTTGAACAGAGCTAATACAAGCTTGTAAATATTTTTTGTATTATATTTATATATATGTATTTGCATTCAATTTTATTATTATTAGCACTATTCTTTGCCTTTCTGTATTGCAACGTGCTGTTTATGTTCTTTTTTTTTCCACCCCACTGTAACTGGACATATGCCTGTTGTTTGTGTTTATCGATAAATAAATAAATTTCCTTTTAAATAGAAACAGTTTATAATGATCTATCTAGTTCATAAATTTCGCAACTGAAACGTTAATTTTTTTTAAATTAATGTTTAAGGCTATATCTTAGGTGTAGAAAAAATGTAACATACCAACCATACTCCATCAAAGGGAATAACAGAATGGAAAGATGCTAATTGCCTTCCCCAGTACTCAAAAGATTTAGGGTGAGTGAAATCTGGAAATACTGACGAGACTTTGTTCCATACCTAGATCGAAATACAGTTACAGAAGCAAAATAATATCTCATTCCTCAAATGCGTTACTCTTTTTTGAGTTACTCTCAGAATTAAAATACAAAACTAATACATTCACCTTTCTATATATTAGCATTATAAATGGCAATTATTGGATAAATTCTCTTTGTGAAAGATCCATAATTGATTGATGGCGAGATTTTTAGACAAGAAATAAAGTTGATTTCATAAGATATATAAGTTGCTTTCTGCAGTTTCTGTAAGCAGCAACTAAAATATTCGCTATCTAGAGTTCACTTGCACATGGTTAATAAATTCCACTACCGTTTTTTAAGTACTATACACACTGGAATTTGATGTGGCACTCAAATCCAACATGCACCTTCTTTTTCCAACATAATTTACATTAGATTTGAGCAAACACAGCATTAGCTACTTAATTTTTAAACAAAAATATAAAACATATACCATCATACCCTATATTTTAGTATAATCAATGAAAAACTAAATTTTAAATAGAAATAATGCTAAATAAGGAAATGGTTAGAAATAAAATAATTAAATTTTAAAATAAAAAAAATATTACCTTCGTTTCTAGAAGTTTTCCAGATGCATTTTTAATAAAGACATCCATCATTAAACCTTCATCAAAAGGTGGATATGCACCTGCTGGTTCAGCACTACTTATACCCGGGTCCTGGTAGAAAAAAATATATCTATACACTTTCTGAAAAACCTGAACATCAGTTTATGGCTCATAAAATTTTATTTTCGAAAAATGAAACACATACATATAAATAGTTTCAAAAGAAAAATTTAGTACAGTATAATATTTAACATTAATAATTTGACATGTGGCTAACTAATTTTATATTAAATTAAAATTTTCAATTATGGCATTCAATCATTGGCAAAAATCATTTTCAAAAAAAAAAAAAATTACAAGAAATTGTGTTTGAATGACAGAGCAATATTATGAAAGACATTTTTTCTCTTCATTGCACTTTATTTATATATAACAATACTCACAACTATTAGAGCATAATGCATACCCCTCTTATGCAAACTATTCACGAATTCAGGCAGTCCCTTGAAGTTCCCTTTATCATAAGTAAAATCATTGTACTTATCCATGCAATCGATGTCATTCCATTGAGTATCCTGAAGGTTGGGAAAAAAAATATTTAAAAAAGTTTTCACATAGAAAAGATGGACAAAACTGAATTGAAAGAAATTGATTTGAAATAATTATCATTTATTAAAAGCTTCGCTCCAAACTATTATAAAATCATAACATACTTAAGAAAGCTGCGACATGAAAAATGATGATTTTATGTATTCATAATCTTTAACATCATTACATTTACAATAAAATGCAATAAAATTTTATTCGTTGTTATTGCAAATATCAAGTCATGTCGGATGTCAATCATTGAGTATGAACAAAGAAATATACTATATCCTTATTTTTGAATAATAATTTTGTCTTAGGAATGCAGCATTGGAATCCTTTTTCTTCATTCGAGATATGCCATTAATACCGTGCAAAATGCATAAACATAATTAAAGACAGCAAGAAATCATGAATTTAGTGTGAAACTATACAAAGATAGAAGAACAGACACATGCAATTAAAAATTAATAATGAAATTTTAATTAAAAATTAATAATGGAATTTTAATTAAAAATTAATAATGGAATTTTAATTAAAAATTAATAATGGAATTTTAATTAAAAATTAATAATGGAATTTTAATTAAAAATTAATAATGGAATTTTAATTAAAAATTAATAATGGAATTTTAATTAAAAATTAATAATGGAATTTTAATTAAAAATTAATAATGGAATTTTAATTAAAAATTAATAATGGAATTTTAATTACAAATTAATAATGAAATTTTTAACGACATCTAAAGAATGGTTTTTCTTAAAAGTATAAGTTGTACTTCATATGGGTAATTCCAGGTTGTGGTACCGCGGGGAGTTTTTCCCTAATAGGGGATTGTCAATAAATGGAATAGCTTACCTCCGGGAGTCATAAATTCTAACACAACTGATACCTTTGGAAAAGCACGAAAAACATAGTGGGATAAATCGAGAAGCTACCCATACTAAGAAAAGATAACCATGATCTTTTTTTATGAGCAGTGTGTTATATATTATTAATTATTAGTTTTTTCTTTCAAGATACATGCTTTATATTGGGTTGTTGTATTTTGGTAATATTTAACATCGATATTTTTTATGGGCATATTTTTTTCAACCTCCTCGTTGCGCAGTTTGCCTGTTGTGACATTTGTATTTGCAAGCCGCCTGACAGTCGAGTGGTTAGGGAGCTAGCTTCTGACTGAACACGTCTGGGTTCAAATCCCGGCTCGGGCATGGATGTCCACTAACACTAACCAATTTCCTAGACAGATCGTAAAGATCTCTTGGGAATATGTGATGATCACATTAAAAAAAAAGTTTTAAAACACAAAATAAAACATTTAATCTTAGCACAGCGTGTACAAATATTGTGTGTGAACATATAATTTACATTTAAACAATACAAACCAAAGGTATTCCAGCATCGATGGTTTTTTCCAACACCTCCACAGTGTGGTTCAGGGTAAAATACCCCAGTCTACAAAGATGAAATCCTAAGCTCCAATATGGTGGCATCATTGGAGAACCAATCAGCTGCACAAATTGCTGGATAACTTTGTTAGGCGATGGACCCAAGAATATAAATATGTCGAATATCCCACCCGTAGTTCGATACGTTATTGAAGGCGACGGTTGCAAGATTACATCTGCAGAAAACACACAATCATTGAATGTAAGATTAAAAATACATATAATTTATATGCTCTGGATTGATATATTAAATTCAAACCATTTTCTTTTGAATGACACCAAACAATGAACAAATGTTAATAGCTAATGCTGTTTGAAACCATTCATATAGTGAATGGTTTCAAACTAGTAATATACATAGTGAAACTCCTATATAGGGATACCCTTTATAATAGCAGTGCACAACTTCCGGCCCGTAAAAAGTATCCAAGAAGATTAATATCAATACACATATATCCTGATATATACCAAAGGTGACCGTATTTCCACAAGGAAAAATACAAGAAATCACGATTCCTATAGAAAAATATGGGGCATCGCCAATTATTGCCAAAGAGATTGACGAATGTAAGCAAAGTTGCCATTAAACCAATGGAAAGAAATGAAGAACTGTAAATCGCAGTGGATTGAAATTTAATTCATAAGCATTTAGTCGACAAATATGTGAAATGAGCATTTATAATTAATTGGTTATAATTATAGTAATAATTATCATGATTTAATTTATAAGTTACGGGAAAAATAATCTCAAACCTTGAGATTTCAGTAGTTATCTTATTTTTTATACAGGAAAAAAAGGGTATTTTTTCATTTAAAAAAAATTCGGGACACAGCCAAAACTGCAAGAAAATATGTGGAATAACCCATAAAACACAGGTAATATGATCACCCCTATACGAAACAGTTGTATAGTAGCTTTATTATATAATAATCACCTATATATGTGTTATAAACAATGTTACTCTCTGGTCCTGGCGCATTTTCTGAAATGTTGATATATTCCATCTACAACGATACTTTCCTCTAGTCTCTTGAATACCGTTATGAAGGAACCTCACTCTATATGTAAAAATTAAGGCTACATAATTTTTTCTTTCCAATTTTTTGATTAACTCTGTTCAACTGCATTTGCAGAAAAATGTGAAGATAATAAAAATTGATATTTTTTTTGTAGATGCACTTAATATAAATTTATATGCATTCATGTAATTTTGAGGCAATCCATTTTGCTATCCCTGAAGTATACCAAAAGCAATCTCTATTGAACACCATTTAATTAAAATGCGAAAAAAAAAAAAATACCCAAGAATATATTAGAAAACAGGCAAATTTTTATCTATTGCACCTTGTACACATTTAACTAAAATTATACATTAAATAATCTTACCCATGGCATTGCTGTTGGAAAAATAAACCCCATGGCTTTCGGAATCCGGTTCCATAACCATGTGGAATGGAAAACTGCTGTACAGATTCATATTTTTCTGAAAAGATCAAATTCTGTTTGAAAAAAATCTGTTTCAAAAATTTCTTGCTGTTGAAGAAAATCCATGGCTTTTTCAGAATCAATTCAATTTCAATTATATTTCTGCACATGAAAAAGAATTTACACAACATTTCGTAGCTGAATAATTATAAGTATGATATAAGTGACCAGTAAACAATGGAATACGGAATACATAGGTATGCATGTACAGTCGAACCAAGAAGAAAAGGACAAATGGATGACTATAACCAAATAGAATAGAAAAAACTACTGTACAGATTCATCTTTCAGGTATTTGTAAATCCCATTCAGGTGTATTTAACCATAGAATACTCACTAAAATAAAAATTGATAAAAACTGCATGTCAACCATGTTTATACATCTACGTTTCTGACACGTTTAGTCAGTATTCTAGGGTTAAAGATATTCATTTTCCGCACAACAAAATGAATGATACATTAACCCTTTGTCATATGCCATGTCTGGGAAAAAAAAAACATGATGAAACCAACAACTTCATGTAGTTTCTAATGTTAGTCAAAATTTCACTAAAGGTTTTAATAAAAGGCACAATAAATCAAAATGTGCATTATAACAAGACAAATCGTAGCGGAGGGCTACTTTTTAATAAGAAATTTTTTTATTTAATTCAAACTAAGATTAAATTCTTACTTTCGGTATCTCATCCCTGTTGAAAAATGTATATCTTGTCCAGTTCAAATTCTTCAGCAATGAACCCATATGATCTCCCAGACCATATACATATGGACTAGGCAATTTCACTGATAATTGCAAGAACTGATCAGCATATATCATTTTTGAAACATCGATCGAGAACCTAAATGAATATGATAAATGTCATTACTTTCTGAAAATGTTACTACGTTTTCAGCATAATCTTTGTTGAATACAAAACAACATTGTAACCATGAAACAAGCAAAATGCATGTCAGATTTGCCTATGTTTTAACATAGTTAAACTTCATTTTTTACCGTGAATTTTGAACAAACTTCGCCAATGACTATATTTTATTAATGAGCAGGTAAAAAATTGTCCCGAAGAATATATATTTTTGATTTTGATTGACAGTTATTTTTGATAATCATTGTTCCTTTTTGTCCAATTTTGTGAGAATGACCTAAATATGTTAATCAATAAAATTAGTTGGTTAGTCAATCGCTTTGAAGTCACAATGGTTACAAATCAAAAAAATGTACTTCAAAATCATGAGATTTTAATTCTTTTAATATAAGATGATCAATTATTCCATACATGGCTTAGACTCGGAGTTCTTGACCACCATGGAATGAGAAGGAAAAAAACTAGACAATAATATATTAATGTTACTTTATTTGAGATACTTACACAGAGATGCCAGAAGATTTCCTGAATATATATAACAAGCCTTTATAGGATAATGCCACGTCATACAGAGACGACGAATTCTTCTCACTTCTACATCTACTCGAAAGGTGGAGGGGTACCTTAAAACGCTCATTATGTAAATCTGTGATCTATAGAAAAGAAATTGAAAGAATGAGTATTAAATGACTCACCGCATATTATTTTGAGGTTTATCGAAAAATGTTCTAAAACTTTTGTTCCCACTTCTCCCTTTCTCTAATCATTGCAAACCCCTGAGTCTCCCCTATTTTTCATTAATGACCTGCTAGTTTGAAAATAGATGCCAGGACCTTTGTAACACCCATCTTTGAGTAGACGTGTGCAGCTAAGCTTGCTCATTCGAGAAAATGGCTCTATAACAATTGTTTTTAGACAATGAGGGATACACATCATTACTCACTATGTTTTTTATGAAGGTAGGAGATACAAAAAACATAGGAGCTACTACTTAACTATATATATGTGCCCCTCGTAAATATTCCTCTCAAGAATTTCTAACGAGTCCGTACTACCGGAATGCTGTCAGAGTTGTTTTGTGTTCGAATGGTGTTGCCATCTCTCTTCCATATTTCGAAGTGAAAATGGCAGATTGCCGAATTTTAGTGTTACGTAAGTATCATGTTGAAGGTCTGTCAGCTCTCTGTGGAAAGACTTTTCCAAATGGAAGACGGCTCGCATTAGTGCCTCGACTACCTAGAACTACAATTTTTTTCCCCATAACAATGACTTACACACACAAACCTGTTACTCCCAAACTTCTGTGACTCTACCTGGGAGTTGCAACACAGAGAACTTTGGGAACTGGTTTATGCTATTTATTATTTCTTCTAAAAAATCTTGCAAAAAAAAAAAAAAACCTTACACATCGTTCCCTTTATGCTAGAAGCATGTGTGGAAGTTTTCACTTTTTTTGTTTACCAGCTGGTTGGATCTCTTATTTTGCTATCTAAGTTTTGCCAGAAACGTGAATGTGTATCCTCTAAACAAACAATACTACAGAACATTTTAGGGAAATAACATCCGTAGAGTATATATAGCATGAGTGGAATAAACATTCAAAAGTCATTTCCCCAATAATTTGCACATTTATGTTTCTGACATAAGGACATAAGAGGGGACGATATACAATGAGTATAGCTCATAACGAGAATTAAATCATGACGAGTGATTTGCATTGCACATCGACAAGCTATTTGTCGAAGATTTTTAGGCTTCTATTGCTTAATGAAAAGTCTGCTGTATGTTATACCTGCAAATTTTCTCAGTATTCTATGTTGTATATAATAAATGACAAAATATACAAATACCAAAAAGCATATAACATGAAGAAATCATTGTACAGTCAACGCTCGTTATAACGACCCTCAACGTTCGGTTGAAAAAGGGCTGGACGGTATATCGGGTGGTTGTTATATTAAAAGTAAAACATATAAGATAGTCGTTATATGAAAACATTTGGGACTTATCTTTCCAGTGGTTGTAATGAAATGGTCGGTATAACAAACGGCCATTATAACAAGCACCAACTGTAACGATATGCAATCACCTGAGTGTAATTCACAAAAAAATCAATCTCATATTTTTAAAAAATAAGTTGTTTTTTTTACAGCTACTGGATGCGACTGTTCGTGTAAAATTCTTCGGCTCAAATCTGGCGGAGGATCAACTTGCCTTAACTCGTACACGCTGCAAGTCACAGTACGAAATTTGTAATTTCATATCTTTCACATCATTCGGAAAACCAGATGGGCTGACAATACGAAAGACAGCATCGATGCCGAATCGGGACTCAACTTTGGTTCTCAATGTATACCTCAAAGTTTTCGGTGAAAAAAAACACTGGGGTATAAGATTGTTTTCGGAGGGCGTTATAGAGTCATCCCAGCAGCACTGTAGCTTCTTGCAAAGCCCTGGGTTGACGTTTTTCGAGGGGAAACAGCTGATGCGCTCACTGACTGGGAGTGATTCACATACGCTTTGAAGAGCATTGGTCTCTTGTATACCAAAATCAATAATGGCTAAAAATATAGTTATAGTACTCAAAGTTAACATCTCAGCTCTATATACATAAAACCTGTCGAGTCTTACAAATAAAAATTAACAACCACTTGAAAATCACACTTGAAATAGAATGATAAATATTACAAAAAAAAAAGTACAATCACAAACTTAGAGAAAGAAAAATGTAAGATAACTTATCACTCTTACCGAAACTATCAGCGGGATTTGATCATGGAGGTATTATATCAAGTGGAGATGTCGATAGGATCGTCGTGCCCTGCCTTCCGGCAACCCTACCCGGCTTGTTTGTGCTCAATGAACGCTTTCCGTTGCTAAGCTGCCTATATGCGTTTACATTGCTGAATCACTTTTTTCACTACAATTGGCTTGATATTTTCGAAAGGGAATCAAGAATATATTGAACTGAATCAGCGAATTATTGCGTTGTTTGTTAAAATAAGTTTTGCTTTTTTTTTTTACATGAAAAGAAATTTTAACTGTCTAATCCAGGGGTTTTCAACCTATCAAACATTACGGGAAGGAAGGTTCCCAGGAAGTTCACGGGCCACCAACTATGAATCCGGATTCACAGCAGCTTAATTTAATGTACAATGGCATGGCCATCGGGGACCCCGTTATAATTGAAGACTTTTAATTATTCGGTTTTTTTTATTTCATTTATTCTTTTAATTTTTTTGTTTATATTTATTTTATTCTTTTAATTTTTTTGTTTATATTTATTTTATTCTTTTAATTTTTTTGTTTATATTTATTTTATTCTTTTAATTTTTTTGTTTATATTTATTTTATTCTTTTAATTTTTTTGTTTATATTTATTTTATTCTTTTAATTTTTTTGTTTATATTTTTTATATTACACTGCTGGCCACCGTAAATGCAACACCCTGAAGGAAGCATGCAAATAATATGAAATTTACAACATGCATTAGCGGAGGTGAGATATGCAAATGATTAGAATTTCAGCGCAGACGCACATCACGCGCGCCTGTGGCGCCACTTCAAAGCGCTATTTAAGGCTTGGAGATTTCGACGATTTGAAGTATGGCAATTGTGTTTTTCTTGTGGTTTTTTCAAAAAAACGATCAATTATGCCTCGTAGAAAACAGCGATCATCTTTTGATCAAGTATCCGAGTTCGACAGAGGAAGGATAGTGGCCTACCGAGATTGTGGATTATCTTTCAGGGAAATCGGTAGTCGTGTTGGACGAAACCAAACAACTGTAATGCGGATATGTGATCGTTGGATGCAGGAGGGTACGACGGACCGACGTGTTCGATCGCATCCACCACAGTGCACCACTTCACGTGATGACAGGCGTATTGTGCGTATGGCAGTGACGGATCGCTCAGCCACATCACGAACCATAGCACAGCACATTCAGTCTGTACCGCATCATCCAGTGTCTGCGCGTACCATTCGACGCCGTTTACAGCAGAGTGGTCTGTCCGCAAGACGTCCATTGCTTCGTCTACCCTTGACGCAGAACCACAGACGTCTCCGCCGCCAATGGTGCGATGAAAGAAGGATGTGGACGGCACAATGGAATGAAATTGTCTTTACTGACGAGTCACGCTTCTGTCTGCAACACCACGATGGTCGGATTCGAGTCTGGAGACACCGTGGAGAGAGGATGCTGAACAGCTGCGTTATGTACCGCCACACTGGTCCTGCACCGGGTATTATGGTATGGGGCGGTATTGGATATCACTCTCGCACTCCTCTAGTACGCATTGCCGGTACTTTAAAAAGCCAGCGCTACATCTCCGAGGTGTTGGAGCCAGTTGTCCTTCCTTACCTTCAGGGCTTGCCCACAGCCATATTTCAACAGAATAATGCGCGACCACACGTGGCACGCATTGTCCAAAGGTTCTTCGTCAATCGCCAGATTGAATTGCTTCCCTGGCCAGCTCGCTCTCCGGATCTTTCGCCGATAGAAAACATGTGGTCCATCGTTGCTCAACGATTGACCCAGATTACATCCCCAGCTGCCACACCAGATCAACTTTGGCAACGTGTGGAAGCTGCTTGGTCTGCTGTACCCCAAGAACACATCCAAAGTCTCTTTGGCTGTGGCAGGCGTGTGGCAGCGGTGATCTCCAACAATGGCGGCTACTCTGGCTACTGATTTTGGCAGGAACCACACTTCACAGAAGTCTATAAATTTAATCATTTGATGCTTGGTCAACATGTTATCTACAAAATAAATATTGTTGCGATATCTCTTGTCTTTCTTGGTGTTGCAATTTGGGTGGCCAGCAGTGTATATATTTTTTTATTTCTTTTACATTTTCATTATTAAATTTTCATTTATTCAGTTCTGATAAATTTCTTTTAATAATTAAATCTTCATAAAATGAATTTTCATCATTTATGAATAATTCACAAATTTATAAAATTAGTGAATTAAACATGAAGTATGAAAATATTGATAATAATAATGCATAATGATAAAAAATGTAAAAAAATCATAGATTCTATATGAGGGGCTCAGGGCTGTAGGAATATCAGCTTCACCATGTAAGAACTGTGCATGTAGTTAGATCTTTCTTCAACGAATGAGCCCGCCAGGATAATGCCTATTTCCGCAACTAGATGCTTGGTCAGTCGGGGCAAGGAAACATTTTGGTACCCCTTGTGATGTTGAAGGAGAGGTTAAAAGTGAGATTTGCGCCCTCCCTCCCCCCGGTCCGGAGCCCGGGGCACCAGACCCACCTGCTCCACCTCCCCGATAGTTTTGGTCCTGTCTGTGGCCTCGGATGTATGGGAGTGAGGGTCATGGCCCCCACAAGGGTCCAGCCCAGGGGCCCGGAACGATTATAGTTTTTATTCACGCTATAGATTTACTACAGAGAGGCCAGTGAAACGTTTTTCCTGGGGGCTCACCAAAGATCCCAGCCTAGGAGCCTCTACTGCAGGAAGTGGGAGCCATGATGAGGGCCATTTCAAAACATGGGACTACTCGAGCATAGCTCGAGGCCTCAAGTGCAAAGAAGGTCTCATATGATAACGAGACCTGGTTATATTTTTCGAGAGCAAGTAGTATAGGGATATAGGGTACTAGTTCTAGCCAGATGGGCCTCTAGAAAAATCACTTTGCATGGAGGGACCCAAGATGCTGTTGATAAGACGACCCCCATATACCAGTCCCCTCCCCGGCTAAAAAGATCTAGTACTGTTATTTTCATAAGTGTGTAAATTCATAAGGGCTGGTACTTCCACTTTTGTGGTGGGCCCTGTCTGGGGCACCATGATTTTTTTGGGCTCCAAAATGTGAACAGCATTTTTTCATTAACTAACGAAACATATTTGACGTTAATCACTGGGACCCCCGAAATTCCTGCTTACCCGGGGGCGGGGGCAGTATCGAAGTCAGGCCCTAGTCCCAAAACATCCCTTTGCCGGGGGCCTCATGATGCTGTTTACTCGGTCTTATCTGTAATTGAGTATAGGCCTATAATATTATTCCAAAACATGAAATACTCATACAATGTATAAGTAAGCATTAGACACTTGCAATATTTATGCCTAATGGAAAACGCGATAAATGCCAGGAAAAGGCAACCCGGAATCCTTTGATTTTGGCTTTGTTTTCAGTTCCATTAGATAATATCTCCATGGTTTTTTTTTTTATCATTTTTGTCGCACCACGGTCATTTTCTGTACACGAGGGCTAATTATACCGGGACCTACAATTTATTGCCGATTCCGAACGGCATTCTTGTTTTTATACCCATCGAGAGGTTGGTGCGCTAACTCCTCAACGGTAGGCTGACCATATTTCCTAGAGAGAAATACGGGACATCGGGATTCCAAATACGGGAAAATACGGGACATCGCCAATTATCGCCAAAAACGATGCCAAAACCAAGCAAAGTTGCCAAATATTGTTGAAATTACGGAAAACTCACAATGGCGGGAAATGATGCATTACTGCAAATTGCAGTGGATTAAAATGTATTCCACGAAAAAAAAACGTTCACCAAAGCAAATGTGCGAGATTAATATCCCATATATAGTTGTAACTATCATAAAATAATTTATGAGTTGAAAAATAATCTCAATCTTCGACTTCAATAAAGAATAAAAATTCAAGTAGGTGTCGTGTGAAATACGGGAAAAACCGGGACACTTTTGCCAAAAAGTCGGGACGGCCAAAAGAAGAGAAAATACCGGGACTGTCCCGGGAAATACGGGACGTATGGTCACCCTACTCAACGGGAGTCTCTCCATGGTTTTGATTTCAGTTTACCCTTTGAACTGTGATATCACAACGGCGTTGACTGGTCAAGGATGGTTTTTCAATCCTAGATGGCCATACATCCCGTAATTTTGATAATAAATTTTTGATAATAAATTTACACGTAAATTTTGATCATCCGAAATTTTGTACAAAAAATGTCCCATTATTTTACGTATTTTCAACCAAGCCAACTCGAATTTTTATTCTCTATTGAAATCCAAAATTTAATCCACTGCGGGGGGAGGGGGAGCAAAAAGAGACAGAGATAATTTCTATTAGTGCTTCATTGTCTACGGCTGGTAAAATTTCACTTTATTTTAGCAATAATTGGCTACTTTTCTTGTTTTTGGCGATAATTGGCAATGTTCCGTATTTTTCGTATTTTTTTCGAAGAATATGGTCAGATTACCTCATGGAAAAAAAATCTAAACTAAAGAAAATTTCTACAGAAAAATTATTGTAGAAAACTCAAAAAAACCTAAACAAAATTGTTTTCAGATGAATTTATCAAATCATCCAGCTGCTATACAATCTGAAACAAAATATAGTTTAATTTTTTTTCCTAAGATTTTGGTGAATTGTTTTTTTAATCAGTAAATTTATGTAAATTCACAATTAAAAAAGCGAAAATTTCACGTGCTTGGTATTTATTAATATTCGAAATAAGTTGTATAAATTTAGTTTTTTTTTCCCCCTCCTCCAGCTTGAAACAAAAACCTAACCAATCACCGACATTGGGAAGCGCCATCGATAAAGTCCGTAGATTTAAGGAAAAGTATATGAAGGCCCGTGGCTGGCAATGCGTTTGCGTAAGCAAAGGTCGCTCTTTGGTTGATGGTCGTGCGTGTGTTCCGTTGCTAAGGTGTTATACGAGCGAGCAATGTATGCAGTATCGAGTAGACCGTCCAAATATATTGCAACAAAATCAACACGATTTGGTAAGCCAGTCATTACTCTCCAATGTTGCTCGTGATTGCTTTTGAAGGGTAAATGCATATATCTCTTTAATTCCGACCGCACATCCTCTCTCTTACTATTTCAGGCATCACTCAAAAAGTAGATACCCTTGAATCCTCGTCTAATTTCAATCGAGGAGGAGACACTATTAGGCCGGGCTACCTCAGCGTCACAGCTGGTATGAGGTATGTGGGAACTTAGTTTTCACCAGATTGTTCAAACTGAAATTGATTGTGTATCTTGTCAACACTGTGTATCAAGGTTACCTTTAAATGACCTTATTTGTATGATGTTAACATTAGTGACTTGATTTGCGATTATACCAATTGATATACTCGCGTTTCTCATAGAAATTATATCACTGTAACACAAACTCCAAACTTTATACCAATTTTGTATTTCAATATTTTTTAATTTCAATAATATTGAAAGTCTCGAGATATTGTACCGTTGGTTTTGTTTATCTATTGTACTTCAGGATCATAAACATTGATATTGAATGCATTACGCCCATAAACAACATTCCGGACAGCTATAGTATATATTTTTTTTTTTGGCAAGAAAAAATTCGGAAAGCATGAACAGAAGTCGCCAAGAGAAGCAGAGTCATGCTTCATTACCGAAGAAAAAAATTGTGGCAGCAGGGAGTCCCACGCGGAGTTGGTAACGCACTAACCTCTCTAAGATTATAAAAAAAAAGACTGCTGTTTGGAATCGGCAATAAATTGTTGGTCCTGGTCTAATTATAATTAGCACTCGTGTGCAGAAAATAACCAGGGTGCGACAGAAATGATCAAATGAATGTGGCCACATTGCTGACAAAAAATAATACTAGGGTTGGTACAACGAAAGAAATTATGATGTAAAATGAACAAAAATAACAAACAAAACAACATTTTTTGACTAAATAAGGGATCGAGATTAAAAATAGTTGACTACATCTGTGTGGATGAAAATTAGACCTGGACTCTATATTAAATAATGCAACGGTCAGAGACTTTCTGGAGAGGTCTAAAGTGCATGCCACACCCAAAATCACTGAAATAGAGGGTGGGGGGATTATAGATTATACTATAGCTGTTCTGAAGAAAAAACGAAATAATATATATTGTCGATTTTGTGAGTTTTGTTTGAATTGGTTGGTTTGGAGTACCATAAGCATACACACAGAACATCTTAAAATGTTTGCTTATCTACAAAAGACTAGCGGACAGGATGCTAATCTGGAGACTCAGAAATCAACCTCGTATTTTCTATTTTTTTACACTGAATTTCCCATAAAATCAATGCAAGAGGTCCTGCTGAAAGTCCCTGGCTCTTCGCTTAAGAATGTATGGGTGGGGGCACATGCAATAATGCAGCCTAATAGCAGGGTTCGATGAAACCCAGATTGCCATGGTGACTGAGAAATCTGCATAACTGCCAAGTCTCCTGGATTTCTACTTCTCCTGTATTCCTGAAAAATTCTTGTATCTCCCAAATTTCGACTGTGATTGAAAGAAATCCCTACTTTTGGTGAAAAAATTATTCCCAACGAATTTACCCAGAAAAAAAGACCATTGCTTTCATTTTTAATACCCGAAATAATGTCACAAGCATAATGTAAATTGTTGCCATTACATCAGACCACAAAAAAAACTTTTTTTGGTTGAAAAAATAAAATTCGCTAAAGAACCACCATCAATTCAACCTTTTGAGTTCTAAAATTAATGAGATGATTTGTATCTGATTTTACCATATGTCCCATTGATTCTGTGTGTCCCGTTTCTGTTGCAATGCCAATTTTTTGGTTGCCAAGATTTGATTTAAGAACGGTACCTACTTGTTTTTGTTGATGATTGTTGACTTGGCTCTAATCGAATATAGCTTGCATGATATCACGATTTTGCAAAGGAGAAAAATCCCTACAATTTCACTTTTATTAGTGAAAAAACCCCTACACTGTTTTATAAAAATCTCCTTTATTTTTGTATGAAATTTAGATCTGCACCCTCCTAATTTTCATTCTCTAAAGTTAGCAGCTATGAATTTGTAAAGCAATTGCCAGCGATAAAGGCTCTTGTCTTGAGCCTGGCATGCCCCTGCACTATGCTGTCCAGAAATGACATCCTTTCACTTCCGTTTGCCCATCTTCACAGACCATGGATGCTTGGCATATTACGCCGAGAGGAATCAAAAGAAAAGAAAATTGATTAAATTCCTTGAGAATCCAGAAAAGATAAGGGATCCGGCTCCTGTGACTTCGGTACCAGTGTCTACATTAAGCATCTTCATCCTGACAGCATGCTGGTGCACTGTTTGAAAACACTAATGAAGCCTTGAAGAAACTTTCAAGATATTCAACAGTGCTCGAGAGTGAATTAGACAGTGTATTGAACTGTCCGAGTGGAATGGGGTGCTCCGCCCTTCTGTCATACAATCCTTGATTGATCAAACTTCTGATTGTGCCTTTTGCGATATGATTTTATACAACTTTCTATAATTGTTTATTATCTGTGCCTGTTGCACTTTGACTTTATTCATCTGATTCTTTGATTTACATAATATATTAAGTATGATGCATTGTATGTAATCTTTGAAGTACCAATACATTCTGGTTTTGCTGGAGATGACTGTCCCCGCAGGGCCTACGTTGCTTCTTGCGCCAGAGCCTGGGTGTTTTGTAGTTTCTCCAGCTAAGAATTTGTATTGTCGCCTAAAATTTTCTATTCACGTGTGATCATTGAACCAGAATCTGTGGACAACACAAAGTTTTTATAATCTATGTTGGCATTTGTACCAACATAAAAAGAGGGGGGTCAAAAAGTCCTGAAAAAGTAGAAACAAAATTTTCAGATTGTTGTTTTGTTAGAAAAAGAAAACACTTGGCTTCTAAAAAATTTAGCTGGCACTTAAATTTTTTGCAGATTAGCCATTAAGCTATACTAATAACATTTCATGAGATTTTGATATAGTCTTTCTGTTAAAATCATTGGAAGAGTATGCATTAGTATAGTGTCAAATCTTGTTATAACAAACTCCAAGAGACCAGAGAAATCACTTCGTTATAAAGGAATTTCATGTTTTTTGCATTGTTCCTATGTAAAGGTATCTGGGGGGGATTAGAAAAGTGTTCATTAAAACAGATTTTTTTTCTCGTTATAATGGTATTTGTTAAAACGAAATTTGACTGTATGCAATTTTAATATAAATGGTTATGACATTGGTTCTCAAAGTGTGCATCGCCAACCTTTGTCAGAGGCATCTAATGAGTATCATGAATTACGATAATTTTTATAATGTATGGTACGCGACGTTCAATAGATCTCTTGTGAAAGTCTTCTGATCAAGGAGCTGTAATGGTGTGATTTTTTCACCTTACACCAGGACTGGACAAATCGCAGGTTCCAGGTCACCATGGCAACTAAAAAATTTGTATTTCACCTAAAATTTTTCTTGTGTAGTTACTAAATTACAGGCTGAGATCAGCTCAAAATTTTTGGAATTTTTAGCAGCCTATCTGCCAACGTGAAAGAGGGTCACTATGCCCTGAAAAAGTCAAAGGAGAAGCATTACCTTGGACCTTTTTTCGTTGGGTAAAATTTTTTTTGGTGCCTAAAAATTGTTCTGCCGCCTTCATAGGAAAGCCATTGCAAAAGCAATCCCACATTGATTCTAGCTGCTCTTACAGCCCTATTAGGATATTATGAACCATGTACAGAAATTTTTGTCAACAAGGGAACTTTCTGACCTCCTACATAGCCATTCCAGTTAATGATAACATAGGGAAAAAAATTATCCTGGTTCATGCTTAGCTTCAAAATATGTAAAAAGAAAAAAAAAATAACAAACTAGTCCTGATAACTATAAAAATATTTCTCCGTATTATGATATTGGTCCGTTCTGTACTTCATGAAAGTTATAATACTCAAATGATAACATTATCTGATTCTAAAAAGCTGCTACTATGTAGTATCCTTATTATTATGTTTAATTATGAATATCACACTGACATTGATTAATCTTCTCTTAACATGCTACAATTTGACACATAGTTCACTGTACATATTTCAATTTCACTGTTGATTTTGTATATTTCCCGTAAATGTTATACAAAAATAGATTAAGGTTTGCTGCTGCCTTAAAACGCTGGATTATCGAAAGTCTACTGTATGTGGAAAATATGTAAAGGAAGAATTAAGTCTTCCATGCTATTATAAATGTTGAGTCTAACTGAAAGTTATGCACCCTTTTTAAAAAATTGACAATTGCTTATAATGAATGTTATACATTTATTATATTTATAATTATATTAAAAAGTTTTTATTATACCGTATTACAAATTGTTTTTCCAGCAGTCGCTTGAAATATTTTGCATTGAGTAAATGAATTTACTTTTCTAGTTCACCCAAACCAGTGTTTCATCCAATAAAATGCCAATCACAGAAAAGGCCAGAAGTAGTATATACACCTGAACACCTTGAAATTGTCGATTACATACAAGGAAGTAAGTTCATACTCCATCATTTCCTTTCTGTCAATTTCTATCTTGATTAAGCAGCTACTGATGTTTTTTTGGTTCAGCAACCTTGTGTTAAAATCCTTTGGGTGGCTCGTTTAGAACATAACTGCTCTAAAACCTGCGAGTCTTATTCTCATAACCGCAACTAGATACTTTGTCACCTAGAGCAATCCGGAATTTCGGCACCCTGTGCACATAGAAGCAGTTAAAGGGTGAATTCAGCACCCATTCTGGTCCAGCATCTGGGCGCACCAGACTCACCTGCTCCCCTCTAGTTGCACAGCCCTGCTCAGTCTATTTCGGTCAAATGATTGATTTGATTTATATAAGTAGTAATCTTAAGCATAGGAATTCGGTCGACTACTATTACTGGTCAGAAATCCAGTAGGATACGGACTGAGCCATTACACAGTTGGTCTCCTACTACTTAACCATGTATGCACTTCATAGACATTTCTAATGAATTGCCACATTCCAAAATGTCTTCTGTGTGCATGTGTTTGTTGTCAAAATTATGTGGGTTTCGTATTGTGGTGCTACCATTTTAAGAGTCGGTCTGATGATCATGAATTTTGAGAATTAATTTTTTTTTGCTATTTTAAATATTGAATTTGAATAGAAATTATATCAATTTTTATTTATTTTTTCAGTGTGGTCAAGTATCTGCAATGAGTACGAAAGTTCAAAGCATACATCTGAAGGTAAGCTTAAATTTGCCCTGGAAGCAATTTTTTTATTATTATTTTATTCATAAAATTAATTTTGGGTTTTTAGAATGTATATTTAGGAAATAAATTGAATACATAGAATGAACTCGAAAAAAAAAAAATTTCTTATCCAGCAACACTGTGCTATTATTTTAATTAGTGAAGCAAAACTCTAGATCAGAAGATCTCTTGCCATTGCGGTGGCCGGGTATTCATGGGGTGATACAAATATTCAATCATTGCTTTTCATTTGCAAATTGAAATATAGATGGTGGTACTAGTAAATTCAGACAACACTAGGTATGCACTCAGACGGTTATGTACACACAGTTCCAGCACAATTCGCTCTGTAATCAATTGTCCATGGCGATAGCACTAGAGTTGTGCTCGGTTTGAAAGAAAGAAAAGGTCAGATCTCCAGTCTTTCACATGGCATAAGCAAATCAGGGGGGGGGGGGGTGTTTGGGTTTCTAACCCCACCACGCCAAGTATATATTTTGCAGGAAAAAATGGAAACCCCTCCCCCTTAAGAAGAAGAAGAAGAAGAAAAAATTTGAAATTCTTCCTTGAGAAAAAATTCTGCGTACCCTTATGGTATGTGTAAGCTACATTAAAAATTTCAAGGATAAGAAAAAAAATAAACCCAACTTTCAGCACTAAAATAAATTTTGTTTGAATGTATTAATTATTCAAACTTGAAAATAAATCTTGTCAATTTTTGGCTGTATAAATAAATTTAATTAAATTTTTATTCTGTCTTCACTATTGATTGATTATAGTGAGTATGGATGTTTCTATTCCTGAAGAGCCTGATATGATAGGCTGATAACTTTTTTAATGAAAGCATTCAAGATTCAGCTAGCAAGTTTCATTCTTAATCTATCATACTTTGGAAGCAAAGCTAGAGAATTCTGAATATTTCTAGCAAATATGACAATTCTAAATTTATCAGGACAGATTTTTCTTCTATTTAAATTCTAATGTCATTGTTGATGTTTCACCATAAGATGCTTATTCGTGAGATTTAAGCGTTTCTTCCATATTTGTTTGATGTACTTGCAAAAAATTAAATCAAAGTTGGATTCGTTAAATACATGAACATATTTTGTCATGTCAATTATGCCATGCTGCTAATTTCTAAAATCATTTTCAAGATTAAAATCAAATTACACACCAAATTTTGCTGGTTGCAATTTCTACAATCAAGTTTTCAAAATCGAATCATAGCAAAATCACATAAAGCTAGGGATATCTGTACCAATTATATGTTACATAGCTATATTACAATAATTTTCTGTCTGTAATTCATGGATTATCCATTAAAAATTACCTTACTTTCTTAGAGCAGAATCATAGATCGCTGCACGTTATCTGCAGCCATTTTCGTAAGAGGTTGGAATAGAAACAAACTATTTCAAACTGATTATTAAAAAATTTGGTTTTTAAAATCATAATCTTCATATTCTGTATTCACATAATTGATTTTTCTTTCTTTCTTTCATTCCAGTGCCTAAAGTAATTTATTATCAAGATAACAGTTCAAACCAACATTTACAGAGTGAGTACCGATATATAATGTGATCTGTGAATATTCATAAGAATGTGTTATTGTCAATATCAAGTACTCAAAGGTTATAACTTTTCTTTTAATCATCCCACATATTTTACAAAGATTTCATAAACTTCAGTGTTTTATAATATTCAGCTACTTTTTATCAAACTCTTTAGGATATTACCCCTATTCAGGAAGGTGATTGGACATGGCATAAAATATGTGATAAATTGTGAGAGAGTTCTGTATCAAGAATGAGAGTAGGATAATTTATTCCATTTTTAGGGACAAGGAATTCAATTTAATGTATTGGAAAGTCATTATGAAAATTAATTTCAACTTTTTGTCTTTGATACTCTGTCAACATCATTTGAAATTAATTTTCTTTTCATTGCACAATAGATTGCAATTTGTGAGAAATTGCTTCTGCTATTTAAGTAAATCAAATATTGTCTATAAAGGCCTGTTTACACGAGGCAAGTGCTTTAGTTGGCAACTTAAGTTGCCAACTTAAGTTGCCAAGTACGATACAATGTATGCAGACGATAAGGGCTGTTTACACGGCTTTAGTTGGCAAGTGCACAAGTGATGTAGTTGGTAAGTGAATACGAACGGTTCTATTTTTTTTGGTTAAGTAGACCTGTGCGCATGCGCCAGTGGGTGTGACCTGCCGCTCTTGGAGGGGTCTTTTTGCTCTCTCACGGAGGTGTTTATTTTGATCTCAAGCGTGAACCTGTTCATGCTCCGTTGTCTCCTGAAGTTTCGCTAGAATTCCACGAAAATATTGGATGGTGAGGTGGTCAGAGGACACAACCATCAAGTTTGTTGAAAAATATCTTCGCCATGAATGTTTGTTGAACTATAGAAATGAAAATTACCTTAACAAACAAGCTAAAAATTATTCGATGTTGCAAAAAGCTATGGAATATTCTGTCGATGTGATGTCAGGAGTTGAAGATTCAAAAATATATATCAGGTGTGGAGGATTCATATATTAAAAACTGGAGGGGGGTTTCGAATATTTCTCTCGTCCAGAACAAATTTGCTGCCATCTGTTGTAAAAATACATGGTCAAATATTTAACATAAAGATATCATCTCTATAGATTAAATTAAAAAATAATTTCGAAAATTTGGAAATAATTTTTATGTTTAATGAATTTTCATTATTTCATTTTTAACCCTTAGAATTTCCTACGAATGCCAAGAATCTTCTATATTTTCGGCTTACATAATTCATAATTTATCTTCTCTTTAACTTCGATTAAAATATCATATAATCGATATTTACAACTTAGAAGAGAAATAGAGAAATCTTATATTTCTTTTCGATGACTTACATAAGTTTATATGTTGTGTATTCTTTTTTCCCCTCTTGGGTAAGTGAAAGTGAACAAATTTATATTCTTTAAAAAAAAATATCATATAATGTGGCTCTGATCACAGTATTCGTAAGTTCTACCTGATCGTCTTCATCCATCGTTACGAAAGCTATGAGCTTTAAAAAAAGCACCTCTCTAAATGCCAGATAAATAAAAAATTATTACTATTATTCTCCCGCGCGTTGTGCGTCTCGCTCTCTCTCCGTGGATTTGAGTAGACTGAAGCACGCCTGCGCTAACTGCGGTCACGTCCGTAAAAATTATCCAATGAGCGTCTACGTACCACTTATAGTGTGGACACTTTCAAGAAGAATCGGTAAGTTAAAATTGAGTTACCAACTAAAGCACTTGTCTCGTGTAAACGGGCCTTAAATGAAACTTAGAAGATTGAAAAGAATATAACAAATAACAGTGGTATTTAGCAGTTGATTTGGATGATCAGGCGGATGACTTTAATAATGATAGTGGATGAATTGGGGATTTGCAAGGCTCCTTGCAGACTTCTTTTTGTTCTCTCGACTTAAATGAGTATAAGAATATAAAGTGTGGCTTATACTTTGTAAATGTACCAGACATCTAAGTAGGAGTGGCATGATTGCTTCAGTTGCTTTGAGGTAATTCCAAAGAAAGATTTTGTTGAAAGTTTTCAGCAGCTTTACGACAATTGTCGAATGTGTATTGTAGGTAATGAAAAATAAAATTACTTTGAAGGCCAATAAAGGTCTTCTATTTCCTTTATTTTCTGAGACATTCACCAAACTTTTTGACCACACCTTGTATAGCAGATCTAAGTAGGTGATTAGGTTTCCATAATTTCTTGCCCCTTAGCCAAAAAACACATTAATTAAATTAATATTTTTTATTTGAAGAAATAATTTGGAAATTTTCGTTTCACAAAGTATTTTTTAATGAAATTCATATTTCATCAGGACATGAAAGCTGAAGGGTAAATTTTTTGATTGACTGTCGTATGTATTCAATGTAGGCTTTTTGCAGGAAAATATTCTTAAATAAAATTATTGGAGATATAATGCCACTTTTATGAACAAGTTTTCTTCTCGTTATATTAACATTTCTCTTGTTATGTGTGTGTGTATGTGTATTTTTTAATATTTTATTTTAATGGTGTATTTTTGTGTTCTATACATTTTTATTGCAATTTCAGATTTTCAACCATTTGACCTGGAATCTTTTTGGGGTGAAAGGTTTTTGCAAAGATTGAAACAAGATACGTAACCACAGTGTGCTGTAGACAATATTATATATTAAACAAACTCTTTATATAGTAAGATAGTTAATATAGTGATTATTGAAAGGACTAGACCGTATGCGAAAAGGAGTGCAGCTGACTTGAAGCATTCCCTGGACTTGCCGCAACACACAAAGGACCCACGCCCCCTCCATCCCTTCATTTTAGTACAGTTTTCTTTTTATTATCCATCATTATGCAATTTAAGATAGTCATTTATTTTTTGCAAAAACTTCATAAAAAAATCACTTCCATTTCATGAAATACAAACATTGTATTTTATTAATATTTTAATGCTTCTTGTTTCCGAAAATGAGAGAAAAAAAATTTACATTAATGTCATGGTATTTGTATGAGCATTTTGTACTATTTTTCTGTTACATGTGTGTATGTTCTAGGAGCGTATCACAAAAAACAAAAAAAATCAATCACGAATAATAAAATTGAGTACGACCTTTGGCAAGTGGTATTTGTTGCAGGGCTGTGCGAATAAAAGAAAAAATTGAATTTAGGAAAAAATGTTTACTTATCCATTTTTTTGTTGTTCTAATTAAATTATCTTATCCATTTTATCGATGCTATACTAATTTTACATGTGAAGATGTATACATAGATTTAGCACTTAACTATGTGAGTTTTAGGATTGGACTACGAGATCACTTTCTTGTATGAGTATAATGAAAAATATGATTCTGGGTTTCAAATACAGTAGGATCTCTATCATTCAAGCTAATGTGAACCAGACTAAACTCTGATAGCTGAAAGCTTAGATAATCCAGACCTTACAGAATTTTGGTGTTGAATGAAATAAATAAAGCCACAAATTTGGTGAAAAATGTGTTTTTGTTAGGAACCATCCAGTCGGCTCCTTGTGACTATAGATCACGGCTCTCCAAGCTGGTCTGTCATTCACAGCATGCCTTGGTTGTGCTAGCTTCATTCCAGTGCTTTGCAACACCTCCTCTATCCATCTGGTGCTCAGTCTGCCTTTTCCTCTTTCCTTCAAGAATTGACATTTTTTCTAGTGAACCTTCTGTACACATATGACCAAAATGAGATAGTTTCTGTTTAGTTAACTAGAGAATAATCAGCTTTGACTTCTTTGATAACTGATTTATTTGTCCTTTTAGCTGTGCATGGTATTCAGAGCATCCTTCTCCAGCACCATAGTTCAAAAGAATAAAAAAAAATTTCTATGTGCTTTCTGTAGTGTCCAACTCTCACACCCATACATTATAACAGGGGAAGACCAACAAATTTATAATCTTAATTTTAGTTTTCATTGAGATATCTTTATCTTTCATTATTATATTAAGCTTCCTCATGGTGGATTTGCCCAAAACTATTCATCTTTTTAATTTAGACCATCAGTTATATCATCAGCATACCTAAGGTCGTTGATCACTCTATCTACAATTTTAACAACCTGCTTCCAATTCCTCTAAATCTGATGCTCTCATTATATATACTCCGTAGAGAGTAAATAAGCTTGGTGAAAGAATGCATCCTTGTCGAACTCCCTTTTCAATTCCAAACCATTCAGTTAGAACATACTTTGTTCTTACACTTGCCTCTTGGTTAGTATATAAATTTCTGATCAAGCAAACAAGGTGATTAGGCACTCCCATTGTTCCAAAAATATCCCAAAGTTTATCATGATCAACACAGTCAAAAGCCTTTCTACGATCAACAAAACAAAATTATAACTTCTTTAAAAAATTACATTTATACAAGTTATTTGTAATTACTATATAATTTAGAGCTTTCCAAACTTTTCTTATTCTACCGTCCCTGTCTCTTAAAATCTTTTTGTTCCCATCACTCTCAACTTGAACAAAACCATATAATTCTATGTTATACACCCCTATGAACCATTTCATCTACCACACTCAGACACAACTTTGAGGGGCTTCATAAAACAATGTTTGCTGTTATAGAGAACTCAACACTTTCAGGGTCTGAACTATTCCGACTGTCCTTTTTTGGACTGAGGGCTTTTGGCACTTTCATGATTTTTTTTTTAAATACTCAGAATATATATCTATCTTAACAGTTTTTTTAGCTAGAAATTTCAAACTCTTTTTGTTCATAATATAGCAATCATTTAAGGATACTAATATTTAATGAGAAATAATTAAAAACTATGTTTTAGAGTTTTAAAAAAAGTTTTGCATAAGAAACATTATTTTTAACATAAAATTTCAAACAATTCTGAAAGAAACTTACCCAAATGTTATACAAATATCTAAAAACAGTTTTTATTTAAAAAAAATATGTAAAATCTGCTTTAGTGTGGTACACTTCAAAACACACATTTTAAAACACTGGGAACATATATTCAGCCATTTTATAGCTACGAGAGTGAAAAATTTAGCCTGAGTCCGATTCAGTTCCCTTGAACAAAAATGGCAACCAAAACGGCTCGGGCTTAGACCCGAAAGTGTTAAATACAATAAATATACTTAATATTAAATACATTTCAGGGAGCACCCTGGTACTTGCGAGCCATAGGCTTATGAATTTTATATAGTCTAGATTGTTTTGAATTTATTTTCGTAATCAACCTCCTTGGAAAAATTTAATTTGTATTGCCCCTGGGTAAGGCAACCCATAAGAGCCTATGTATCTGTAGCTTTAAACTCCTTTGTCCCCAATCATTGCAGCACCTGTGCCAAAGGGTGATATTACCTTTTTTTAAGAGTGAAACCATCATAACCCATTGGGGGGGGGGGATTTTAGTGCCATTCTTTGAATAAGTTTGTTGCGCTACTAAACATTTAGTATGTCATTTTACTGCATCTGATTTTTTAAAATAATTCATGAAAAGCACCTTGGATAATCTGAAATTTGGCTAATCAAGGCTCAGATAACTGCTGTCTTACTAAAAAATAATATTTTGACTTACGAAATTAATTTTTGTAGTGCAAGTAACTTTCAGCAGTTTGAAATAAACATCCACATTTAAATTATATAATATAGATTGATCTCTTTAATTAATGTACAGTATACTATATTCTTCGCAATATTAAATTAGCTTTGCTTGCAAGGAAATAGAGTATGGTTTTTTTAGGTAAAGTACAGTCTGACAAAGCTGTTGGCTTTGCCTTGGCAAAACTTTTCTTGATTTGTTCCATGCTTGTAACTCAAATATCTACTTGAAAATTATAGTATTTTTAGTAAATGTTTCTTGCCCATAACTTGGGTTACTCTCATAAAAATGAAGGCATTCCTGCCCTTACTTCAGTGTTAGAATGCTCCAATTTTCTCCTGCAAGTTTGCAGACATGACTTAGATTTAATCTGATTCTCAATGGTTCTAGAAAAATCTTACCTAGATGCAAATTATAATTTTTCAAATAAAATTGGGGGGGGGGATCCCATTTAGATAAATTAACTAAAATTTGTTTGCTCATTTTTGTGCATATAGGAACTCACTAACTATAACATAGTCTGAAGAGGTGGGAAAAATCAATCCCAGCAAATCTTTTCCAGAATTATTTGCCATTGAAAATTAGTTTGTTTTTCAATAAATACCACAGGGTGAACATTTAATATGCAAAATATATTTACAGATTCAATCTGCTTTAACTCTCTTCAATGATTCCTGCTTATTCCTTAATAAAGCATAACATAAAAATATAGTTCCAGCAATCACAGCAGAGAAAGTTCCAAATGTAACGAGCATTGCATGTTCTATACAGCCAACTGGTACACTAAATTGGAGCATCGAAACATTCTGTAAATTAAGACATAAATAGAAAAGAAAATCAATAATTATATATGAAAAGGATGTAAATTCAATGCAGATTTCCTTATGGTATGATTATCTACAGTGGAAGGGGGGGGGGGGAACTATTCTTGTAATTATAAGAACTATAAAAGAGTAGATTATTTCCTGTGAAAATTAAATACAACGAATACCCAGAGCCATACAATTTCGAATCAATTCAATCAAAGCTCCATGCTTAATATTTGATGCGTTTATCATCATTAAAGTGAAAGCTCCATCTTTCATGCAAGTGGATCATTTTTACAGACACTTCATTTCATACGTCTACATTAGAAATCAACCCTCAATAAAATACCACAGCTTTTTTTCTTGAAATAGGAGCAAATATCAGTGAGAAATGGATAAAAAACATTCTGTTGAGAAATCTGCTTTGCAAATTATCTAGATTCATCATTGCTAAAATAAGAGGCTTTTAATGCATCACAATATATCTTGTCAATACCAAAGACAGAATTAAATTATGAGGAGTATGTTTTTTTATGCCTACAAGAAATGCTCTAATTTTTAAATCTGACTATACATGCATATTTTGTTCGGAAATGATACAAAAACAAGAAACGGCTGCTGATTATTTTTGATTCCCAGATTAAACTGCAAGTGGCTAAAGTAATCAGCTTTAATGCTTATAGGTGTCTTCAATTCACATATTCTAATAACAAATACTTACACTAACAACCTTAGCTGAATTCCAAGTACAACTTTTTTCATTAGTTGCATCACATGGCGCAGTTATGCTGTTACAACTATCAGTACCTATTAAGAGAGAAAATGTTTTTTTACAATTCACACTTTTTTTCATGTGGAATGTTACTTGACCTTCACAACAGAAAGCACTTTGTCATATAAAAAGAAAAATGAGCATGATTCTCTACGCCCTCTTTAATTCAGTTGACATGCATGCCTAGCATTCAGAGATGAATTGTAGCTCACTTAATATCACCTTGAAAAATGTTAAATCCATTTTTGAATCTTCAATATGTTTCACTTCTTCAAGCAAAAAAAGATCTACTATAGTTTCATCAGATTTATAGTAAAAGCAATTCACATTGAAAAAAATCATAAAATTTAGTTTCAAAATTGTTATTTTTGAAGATAACATTTAAAAAAATCAGTTATATTTCAGATTTTAAAATCGAAATTTAAAAAAACAATTGAATAACTAAGTTGCTAAAAACACAGGATCTCTTAAAGTTATGGTTTTTCCAATAATATTGCAAAAGTTATTTGGCAAACTGGATAGGTGGTTTTTTTTTGCCAATAGTGATACCATGTTGCCGAAATAAAATAATGTTATGATGAATGGGGCATAGTGTGTCTCATGTGTATATGTTACTGTTAAAGTGTATAATTCAATTATTTCATAAAATGACTGATCAGTTAAAGTGTGTAATAAACAAATAATTCCACACTTTAAACTAATTATTCTATGAAACAACACTTGCTAATATGATAACATAATTATATATGATTATGCTCTTTAATTGTAACATATATACTTGAATAAAATATCTGCATCATTTAATGCTACTAAATTTACATAATATACTAGAAGAAATATATTTATTTTATCATCTAGTCTTCTCCCCCAGGACAGTAAAATATTTCTCACGCACAGGCATATCAAATTTGCAATTAATCATCCATTGTGAACAATGTTTCTGTCAAACATACCAGAAACTAGTTTTATATTGCTCCTGGTAAAGGGCTTGAAGACATGCAGTTCCCAAAATCATAGTAATTTTACTCGATGGACCAAAGCATATAACTGAAATTCATAATCGTATTTTTTTCTCTCAATCCCAGACTTACCAATATTATCTCTGTAATACACAGATGGGTTATCAAGACTGATATTCTTGTAATAACTATTTTCCAAACATCCTTGAGGTTTCTGGTATCGCAGATGAATTGGGATAACTGTTTGATCAATTAAGCCGTTGTGAAAAAACATATGAACATCTACAGGAGCTGATTTATGAGCAGGGGCTTCAACATTGATTTCATCTCCAAAGAACAACTGAAAAACATGCATTAAAAAATACAAAGAAATAAAGTGCATTCTGTTAATCTTTGTGAATTGAGAAATAAATCCAAAAAAAATACTCTTTTATATCAACACTAAACAGAATCATTGCTGTAGCTTTTAAAATGAGAAGAAAGACAAAAAGACTGAATTATTCTCAAGTTATACATATTGGGGATATTTCATTAAAAAATGATCACAAAAAACACTACACAATTACTTTTATATACCATATTTCTTGGCCTATTTACCATGGAGCTTACTTCCTCAAAAACAATTTTGTGAACATGTGCCATTTACACTGTTTTGACACCTGCATTAACTTTTCCTTCAAAAAGTCTGCTAGATTTTGAGGAAACTGGCTAAATGAAAATTATAGTATAGTTGACGCTTGTTATAACAATGTGTTGTAGTGGCCATTCAGTTGCAATAAGTGTGAATCCTAAAAATGTCTCCATATAAAAACTGTCTTATATATTTCCCTTTTGATATAATAGCTGTTTGATAAAATGTGTTTTCAACATAACGATGGGATGCCGTTATAATGAGTGTCTACAGTATAATGTTCAAATATCAACTAATTAAACAGAATTTTTTTCAAGTGTGCAGAATTGGTCCAAAAAAAAAAAGGATTCTCCAACAAATATTTGTTTGTACAATACACAAAAAGATTACATGAAGTGTCATTTACATTCTGGAAAGAGTGCTGCAGACGTAATGCTTATATTGAACAATTTTTTTTCAGTGGATTTTTATTCTATTAGCACTTATATGCCCATGCAGCATGTTGGCCAAGAAACAAATTAACTATAATTCTTTTTTTTCATCTCAAGAATATGGTGAAGCTTGACAGCTGAGTGAATTCTTACGCTCTTGCTCTTGGAGGATTCACCAGTTTAAGTTTAAAGCTTTACTATGCTTAAATGCACAGATGTAACAATAAATCAAATGCACATTTTTTTCTTTTTTTTATGCCTATGTATAAGTTTCAAATACCTTTTCCCTCCTCTTAAAAGGATTAAAATATTTTATATCAATGTCAGGTTGACAACCTTGGTTTGTAAACTAGAGACCAATGCTAATAAGATATTTAAAAAAAAAAATTGTGTCTACCCCTACATCATTCAAAAAAAGAAGCTTTGAATTACACAAATAGTCAGAAATACATTTCTGTGCCCACAAGATAAAATTGAAGTCTCAAATCATCACATGTGTGTGAAGAGGAAGTAGGCAGCATTTATGCAGAGCCAGTGTTGATGTGTGAAGTGGTCAGCACAATGAGAAATGTGGCAAAAATATGTACACAGGAATGTTATTAAGGATTATTCAAAGGCAGCAGTGGTGGATCTGTGAACTTTGTGCAAGTCAGAAAATGACTAGATTCACTCAACAATAAGGTGGACCACTGCTGTGATCAACAGAAATTGTTTTGCAGATATCATCTCGAAGATAAGTAGGGTTGAACCTGCAAAACTGTATCGAATATAAGACATACTACATTCATATAATTGTAAGAAAAGTAATAATGAAATGTTGAATATAAAGTATTTACCTGCATGTCATTGTACCCTTTTTTCATAATCTCATCTGGATCAGCATACATATCAGAAGGCAGATGTTCAACTACCAGGAAATGTAGTTCGGGCAAGTTTTGAATGCCATCAAATTTATACTCTGTGACTAGTTGTCTTGAAAAGAAATTAATAATCTTACATGAATGAAAACATTTTAATATGCATTTGACATTCTGAAAATGTACTCAACATATGTAGAAAAAGATAAGGTAAAAAAAGTCATGGTTTTTTTTTGTGTAAATGCAGTATTTGAATTTTAGACAAAATTTTGTCCATACATCAAGCAGGGCCCAACCTAAATGAAATTTCAAAACTCGGTCAGGAATTGAGAAACATCTAAAATTATCAACAAAAATTATACCACAACAGCTCTTCCACTTAAAATGTTCCCATTCCAACTTTTATTGGGGTAAACATATAATGATGCAGACAGTAAAACAATGATTAATTTAAAAAATTAATACCACACAAATGAATTTCTATCTCCTACACAGCATTGAGGTAACAGCACTGTTGGAGATGAGCAGAAAATTTGAAAATTTTTTTTTTCTTAGGTCTTGTCACTATTCAGTAATAATACGCCACGTAATGATGGATAACATAACAGATTTAGACCAGAGATACATCTAAAGCACCATCATTGTCATAAAACATTAATAAATAACTTTTGCCACCATTAAAGAGAAACCTTCATACAACATAAATTATAGTGGAATATTTACAATTCTGATGGATTAAAGGTATCAATATTAATTATGCATGTCTAAAAGTATTGATTGCCAAAAGTATTTGATTGAATGGAAAATTCATTGGCTCTACAGAGTGTGTCAAACCACCAAACCTTGTCCAAGACCGTTTCACTCTTCTTGGTTAGATAAATGCTTTTTAAAGAGAGGATGTACCAAACACCCACCCCCATTAAAAACATATCGCCCTCCTCGTCGTGCCAGAAGCATGAATGTGCACATTTTCACTTTTTGGTTCATCTCAGCTGATTGGATCCTTTATTTTGCTCTAAAAGTTTTGTCAGAAACACAAATGTTTAACCCCCATTGAAACGTATATCATAAAGTATAAGTATTTTAGGGAAATGACAGAGTAATATGGGTAGAGTATACATTCAAACATCATTTCCCCACGTTTTGGAAATTTGCACATTCATGCTTCTGGCATCAGGGGGACAATAT
The DNA here is from genome assembly GCF_987345545.1 of Pholcus phalangioides. Lineage (NCBI taxonomy): Eukaryota > Metazoa > Arthropoda > Arachnida > Araneae > Pholcidae > Pholcus > Pholcus phalangioides. Next base: position 26,461,865 of record NW_028301594.1, read on the forward strand.
CTTATATATCAAAGTCTGTGATCTCTTACAGAAAATTATGAGTTGATGCTTAATTAAGGGAACCCTTTTCTCATTATCTGGGTGAATATACATTACTGAAGTCTTGAAGAAATAAAATTACTTTTATCCCACCCTTTATATGAGTCGAGCTCATTGTGTGTTTGGAGTGAATACTACTACACATGCACCTTCTGAGAGAAATTGTTAGCACATTGGTGCATTCTGGAAGGGGTGTGTATTCTAGGCATGAGTGTGGCATGACCCAGAAGTGTTCATGAGGTCAGAGTTATGCTAATTCATGTTTAGTGATTACTGGTTCCAAATGCTTGATGGCACATCTGCACAGCATTAGTTTATGTCAGGGGGTCTCAAACTTTTTTTTACCCATGGTGCCTATTTTCCTAATCAACACTTATCATTGGCTCCCCAAAGCAGTTTAACAATGAATTGCCTCAAAGAACCTTGGTTGGAAACAGTTTCAGAACCCTTGGTCTATGTCATTAGGAGCAAGCCTGTACATGGTCACAGATAGGAATCATCTAATGCAGGGCTGAACAAATCCCAGGCAACTAAAAAAATTGTATTGCCACAATTTTCTTTACACAGTTACTAAATATCAGGCTGAAAGCAGCCCAAAATGTCTGGAATTAATAGCAGCATTTTGCCAACATGAAAGAGGTTACCGAAAAAAAATCAAAAGAAGCATTTTGAATCATTTTCTTCAGGTGAAACTTTTTTGAAGCCTAAAAAATTGCTCTGGCACCTAGATTTTTTTTACAATTGTCTCGCCCTGCTATCATCAACCGAACTGTAGTAAACTAAAGTTACTCTTTCAAGTTTTTATTGTTTACTTCTCTGCAATGCATATTTTGTGGTCCTAAGGATAATTATCCATATACAGCACTTGCATTGTAAATATGAAAAATTATGCATTCCACCTTTAAAACTAACGCCATCGCAAACATGATTTAACTATTTTTTTCCTTTCTGTCAAGCTTTAATATTGTTTCATAATCACAATCATTTGTTGTATGTGTATGTTATGCGAATACAGTTTATGAAATTTATTAATATAACAACTGATTCCAGCATAGTTGTAAACACCATTACAGTGAAAAAACAATGATGATAATAATAAACGATGGGTTCTTAACCAGTGTATCACAACCCAGACTTGATTCATAGGGGCTTCCGAGATGGGTCACTCAAATCTACTAACAGCCCTGGGCTCTTCAGATATCATCACGAGCCTGACTTCATTCGCAGGGGCTTCCAAGATGGGTAATTCGAATCCGCTAACAGCAAGGAGCTCTTGGGCTATTTGATCTGAAGCAAACTTCATTCACAGGCCTTCTGAGATAGGTCATACAAATCCACTTACAACCAGGGATTTTTGAGCTATAGGGCACGATCCAAAATCGATTCGGAGGAGCTTCCTCAACGAGTTGTAAAATTACACAGTCCTTCTACAAATTCACTTATTGCGTTATTGGTTTCACTGATTTCGAAAAACAAACAGTCCCATGGGTCGCGGCTGCAAAAGAGTTAAAAACCCGTGATATAATATAATATTACCCGTGATAATAACATAATCTTTTTACCTATGGAAACCTTTTTCACTAGCAAACCTGTCCAAATATATTACAACCTGTGACTCACAGCTTGGAGTTTTCCCTGCGTCATCTACGGCAAAAACAAAACATTGCAGTACAACACAGTGCAATACAGCGGTAAACTTGGAAATCTCTAGTTTGAACATAACTCTCAAAGCATTTATTTTCCCCCATCATAAACCAACAAAATATGAACAGCTTTTTTCGTCATTATTGCCGTAATTTAGGTTTTTGTTACAGCTGTTTAGGTTTTGTTTCTATCGCTGCTGTTGCCAAATACTCCTAATAAAATTATCTGATGCCCTGGAATTTCATCACATTAATTTTAAATTGAATTATTCAAGAAATATACATTTTATTTCAATTTTTAACAATGTTGAAAATATTTTTTTGTTATTTGGTTCCCAATTAGCATCTTAATCAAATTTTTGTCGACTTTTCATATATTTTTTATTTTCTGATCTAGGTGGGAAGTCCAAATCTTGTATATGAGTTTAGTGAAATTATTATGGAAATGTTTTTTTTATGGTTTTTTTTTCCTGGGGTCGTTGAAACGAGTTGCGAAAAATTCTCCTGAGGGCTATCAATTCCTTAGACATTGTATTGGTTTTTTGTTTCAAGTGGTGGATCTTTGTTAGTTAGAAATAAACTGGATTAGATGTGCAATATTAGAAATATGCGATTCCTTTTGATTATCATAATTTAGGTCAAGCTGTGAATTTCTAGATTTTGTTGAGTTTTTTTTCTTCCCCAGTTTGGTCGAATCTGAGAGAGAGAGAAAGGCCATGGATGAGCACAGCGTCGAGAGCTTGACTGAAGTGTTCAGATGCTTCATTTGCATGGAAAAACTCAAGGATGCTCACCTGTGTCCTCACTGCTCCAAGCTGTGTTGCTTTACGTGCATCCGGAGGTGGTTGACTGAACAGAGATCCCAGTGTCCTCACTGCCGCGCGTCTCTACACATGCACGAGTTGGTGAATTGTCGGTGGGTCGAAGAGGTCACCCAGCAGCTGGACACACTGGCGGTTGGAGCGGCCAAGGGTGAGACTCCAGAGCGGGAGAAGTGCAAGGTCCATAATGACAGGTTAACTGTTTACTGTTGCAACTGCAAACAGTGTATTTGCCATCAGTGCGCGTTGTGGGGTGGAACCCACTCCGGGCACGTTTTCAAGCCATTGGACGAAATATACGAGCAACACGTCCTTCAGATCAAACAAGAATTCCGCAACCTGCATGGTCGACTGACGGAGCTGATAAGCTTAGTACAGGAAGTGGAGAGGAGCGTCGAGAGCGTGCGGCTTGCGAAAGACGAACGTGTCCACGAGATAAGGCATGCTGTTGAACACATGATCGCCCGATTGGATGCCCAGTTGAAGAGCAAACTTCTCACTCTCATGGGCCAGAAGAACTCGATATCTCAGGAAACCGAGCAGTTGGAAGGTTTATTGTCGTCTGTGGAAAGACAGCTGAACTCGGCTTCTAAGAACGAACTCATCGAACAGAGTGGGGGCATACTGAGGACTATGTCAGAGGTTCAGAGCAAGCCCATGACAAGTTTTGTGACTGCTGCTGTTCCTGCTGATTTTCAAAGTGAGATTGTTCCACCTTATGACTACAGTACGTTTGTCATGCATAATTTCAGTGTTCTTCAACAACGTGCTGACCCTGTTTACAGCCCTCCACTGAATGTATGCGGATTGACGTGGAGATTGAAAGTTTATCCTGATGGTAATGGCGTTGTTCGTGGAAATTATTTGTCGGTATTCTTGGAACTATCTGCTGGTCTTCCTGAGACATCTAAGTATGAGTACCGGGTCGAAATGATCCACCAGAGATCCCGTGACCCGACTAAAACTATCGTCAGAGAATTTGCATCTGATTTTGAGGTAGGCGAATGTTGGGGATATAATCGTTTTTTTAGATTAGATCTCCTCGCAAGTGAAGGATACTTGAATACTGAGCGAGATACTTTGATTTTGGGATTTCAAGTTCGACCCCCAACTTTCTTTCAGAAATGTCGAGATCAACAGTGGTACATCAACCAACTGCAAACTGCTCAGGCTCAGTACATAGCTCAAATCAACGATCTAAAAGAGAGGTTGTCTCTGGAATTATCTCGTAATCAAGCAGCTATTACCAATAAGAATGGAGATGCAGAGGCACAGGTCGCTGTTCCAGAAGTCCCTCTATCCAATTCAGAGGTATCCATAGCCACTGGTCTTGCAAATGCGTTATCTCCATTGTTGTCTCCATCTTTTGGTTTTAATTCATTGCTAAACACTACAGCAGTAGCAAGTAGTGATTCTCTTTTGAATGCATCAAGTTGTTCTGTTGAAATCCCACAGAATGAGAATAGTCTTGTATATTGTGCTAGCCAATCAAATGAAAAGAGCATAGATTGTGAAGATTTGCACTTGGATGGTAACGAACAGCAATCCTCTGTGACTACTGCAAACAAGAAGAAACCGTATAGGGGACAGATAGAACATGATTGCACAAAAGTTTCAAAATGCAAAGGATATCCAAATCCATTTTCAAACTCTACTCTCTTGGACTCGTATGACGCTTCGTGTGAGGCTGATGCATCAAGTTCAGATAACGAGGCTATGAGTGAATGTAACAGTGACAGTGTTGTTGGAGCTCATAACACTACAGCTAATAGTACTGTCGAAGAGAACAGCAACGACGAGAATGATCAGGATGATACGTCAATCTTAGATGGCATAGAAAACAATGTTGAATCAAAAACTGGTATGCATCGCAGACGGCTTCATTCATGGAACTCCTTTAGTAACCACAAGACAGGCGATAAATCCCAATCATCTCAGAATGGTGGGGATGCCAGCAATATCCTGGGTTCTGCAGATGATGACGAATCCGTACTTTTACGTCTTCTTGAGTTACAGCATCAAAATCCATCGTATCGTAGTTGGAATGTTGGTGAGGTGTCACAGAATGCTGCCACGAAACAGAGAAGTGATGTCCACAGCTGTCGTCACTCTCTTCTTCTCTCATCTCTGTTGGCCTCTCAGCATTTAAACAGCATGCCAGCAGAGGTTTCACCAGCTAATGCTCCATCATCTTCCAACTCTTGTGATGTCCCAACGAGCTCAAAATTATCAACTGTCCGTAAAAAATGGGAGAACAGCAGTGCCAGTTGTTGCCAGATTCCTGATCTAGACCATCAGCCATCTGATGAATCAGATCTACCATCAAGTCTGATTGAACAGTTTCCATCCTCGTTTTCTCCAACTCCAACTGTATGCAATGTACCGAGATTCGTGAATCTGATGAGCAAACACCAGCTGTTGAAGAAATGCGAGCCGAACTTGCTCATACCAGTCAGTTTGAGCTCTTCTGTACCTTCCTCATCTAAAGCTCTGACAACTCCTCAACCATTGCAGAAGCCTCAACCTTTTCCTAAACCTGCTTGGGCTGTAGCCAAACATGATCATGTTGTGGGAACATCAAGCCTGGGTAATGTGTCTCCATCGCAGCATAACGCCAGCGAGCAGCTGGTTCAAAATCCAGATTCCCCATCAGAGGAAGCAACTATGAACGACGACAGGAAAAATAAGTCAGATTCCGCTGCTAATTATGAAAGTGGGGATTCTCATGACCCATCTCATTCTTCATAATTTTTTTTTTCTCTCAGTTCTTTCAGTATGAGTTTTTGGTTCAGTATTTTCTCATTCAATTTTTTTGTAGGAACTTTTTGTGTGCATATAAGTTTTTCGGAATAAAAAAAAATTCCTATTGTGATAAAATTAGTTTCTCCGTGGTAACCCTCACAGAATAGTAATAATACCTGCCATTTAATTTGACCACAAATCAACTCGTCGATCTGAATTCGATGATACACTTAACTAACCCTAACAACTATTCGCTCTTAACATTCATTTTCTCCCAAATAGCAATTGATATGACAAAAGATACAAATGCACTATGTCAACACAATCGAAAGAATATTACTGTTAAAGTCGTAATATAATTTTGAGCTACGTGAAGACAAAAGCAAATGATACTACAACATCATGGTGATTAATGACAGTTAAATCACTCTGTTGGCTATGTATACAATATAAAATTTCCCAGAATGACCATCAAGATGCGAGCAGTGATAGTATACATCAAAATAAACAGTTTTTGCAATAGAACCCACGGTCTTTGCCTGCTTATTTGGGAGATATATGCATCACTGAGTTGAGCTTCAAAATTTGTCAAAATATGGTAACTTTGCTTGCATCACAGGAAATTTGTACACAGGTATTATAGAAAGAAAAAATCTTTTCTTCCAGTCACAAGGAAATACGGAGGAGGGGGGGGGAGGATTGTTTTTTCTTCTCTAGTTTATCAAGCCCTACATTGTTAAAATTGTCCGTCTTGGCGTGTACTGTCACCCCCTCTCGCTTTGGCAGTAGAGTTCAGGGATATCCTGTATATATCCACCCAAATCACTTGTACAGCTATTCTATAGCTGTTGTTTTTATGTTATTCACATTGTTTTATTTCATGAAATAATTGTTTAACATGTTGAAACACATGTAAGGGCATTTGTCATGGCTGCCATTAAAGCCTACTGTATTTTCCTGCTTTTCATGTAATCATCAGATTATGTCGTCAGTGTTCAAGCAAAAGTCATTAAGTCCACAAAAACTTTCTGACGGACTACTGCAGTTGATTAGGATTTCCAATTAGTTATTTTGTGAAATGTACAGTCGTGAACCATGAACCAGTTATTTAAGCATCAGTGAATCTACTCTGAGAGTTGGAAATCTTTAAAATAATTTTTACCATTGTCCATAACGACTCAAAAGTTTAAACTGATAAAATCTCAAAATTGGATGCAGTGATTTCTACTTGAACGCCAATGATATATTTGAAAGAAAATCTGATTTTTCTCGAGTTTATAAAATTATAGACCGCTGCACAATATCTGCGGCTTTTTTTTCCCCCTCAAGATGTTAGAATAAAAATATTTTGTAAATGATTTCTAAAAATTTATATAACAGGATGCTTATAGAGATATAAGTAGAAGAATTCTACGTTTATTTTTTGTTAATTTTCACAAACAACCTCTTCTGTTTCCTCGACAAAATTTGATTGTTTAGACTACGCCTGCCGCAGATTATATGCAGGAAGTTGTGATATAGTCCAGGACTTGAAAAATCCCAGGTCACTATCGCAACTATAAAATCAGTACTGATGCCTGAAATTTTCTGAATGTGATTGCTAAATTGGAGGTCTATGAATGACCTAATTTTCTTATTTCACTACAGTGTCTTTTAACATAGGAAAAGGATATCAAGTACTGGAAAAATGTAAGAAAATCAGTATCTAGTACCAGTTTTTCTTGAGATTAAAATCATTATTGACTTTCAAGAAATATGGTGAGCACCTAAAATTTTTTTGATTTATCAAGCTGTGGTATAGTCCTCCAACCTTGAGATGAGACTTAGTTGCATCATAACACATCACGTTGGACAATTTTATTCAGTTCTTTTAAGTAAAATTATTGCACACACACATCAAGAATAGCTCGTCTGCGACCTAGCTTTTATATTTGGTTAGTCCCTCTAGAAAAGAATAGAATTGTCTGGCATTATATGTCATAGCCATGTCTCGCCTTGTGGTTGGAGGACGCTTGGGAGTTTCCATTCAATATCTTTCTTTGCTTGAGTGAAGGGTATATTCTAGTGTAATTGTGCATTAAGCATTAATAGTGAAGATTTGTTTTGTTTGAGTGAACAAAATTGTTGAGTGATAGCTTACAAATGCCATTACAGTCTTAAAAAGGTTTGTCTTATTCATTCAGTCCCCCCCCCCCCAAAGTATCCTTTTTCAGTTAAAATCGTCAGTTGTCTTCAATAAAAGTGGAATTCATTTCATGGGTTGTTCATGAGCTTCAATAGTTTTATCACTCACGAAATCTCCATTTCCTGTTACAAAAATTTTACTAGTTCTAAATAATGTTTATTATTCTGCAATCCAGGGAAAGTAATTTCTCAGAAGGAATCAACAGAAAAGACAAGAGTAAGGAAAAACCCTGAAATTCTTTACTCATTTATTCTTCCATATTTTAGACATATATATGGCAACAGGCCGGGTCACAACTACAGGAGGACAAGGAGTACTGGTGCCCCAGACACTGGACTAGGAAGGGTGCCAAGTTTACTCCTTGTTCATCCAAAATTAAAAATAGGGGGTGCTAAAATTTTTTCTTGCTCCGAGTGATAGAGACAATTTTTGTTTTTAGTCACTGTCTTGGCAACTGGTCTATCATAATGAATTCTTTTAATATCTTGTCTATCTGATGAATTTTTTTTTTAACATCTTGTCTATCATGATGAATTCTTTTTTAACATCTTGTCTATCATGATGAATTCTTTTTTAACATCTTGTCTATCATGATGAATTCTTTTAACATCTATATTGTGATGAATTCTTTTAACATCTATATTGTGATGAATTCTTTTAACATCTATATTGTGATGAATTCTTTTAACATCTATATTGTGATGAATTCTTTTAACATCTATACTGTGATGAATTCTTTTAACATCTATATTGTGATGAATTCTTTTAACATCTATATTGTGATGAATTCTTTAAACATGTTCTCTATCATTATGAATTCTTTAAACATGTTCTCTATCATTATGAATTCTTTAAACATGTTCTCTATCATTATGAATTCTTTAAACATGTTCTCTATCATTATGAATTCTTTAAACATGTTCTCTATCATTATGAATTCTTTAAACATGTTCTCTATCATTATGAATTCTTTAACATATTCTTGCAGCTATGAAAGAGGCACAAGAGCCTGCTAAACAAAATTCAGTTTCTGCTGAAATGTAAGTCACTGGGAATCACCATGAAAGTTTTGAATCTATCCTGCTCGTTAGTGAAAACCCTTTATATGAGCAAAGGTCTTTTTCAAGGAATTTAATGGTTTTTTTTAAACTTTTATTCGCCTTTTTCACTGGTTCCTTTTGAGATTACAACAGGGGAAGGATTATTTACTCTTCCATGAAACTAATTTGTTGAATGTACCAACAAATTAGTTTAAACCAACAGCTCTGATAATCTGCAGTTGCAATAAATAGAAACAAAAAATCATTCTACCAGAGAAGCAAGTTTTTTTCATTGTTTTAATGTTAGGACCCATAGCGATGTTTCAAGTTTGAGTCACATTAGTTTTCGATGCTAATTATCAAGAAAATTGTGAAGAAAAAAGATATTTAATGCTTTTTTTGAAGTAGGAAAAAAACTTTTTTGACTCAGGAAAAAGTTTTTTAGTTTTGTTTTATAAAACTTAAAGGTGATAAGATTTCATTGTAGGTTTGCTGATAAACGTTATTGTAATTATAGTATTATGGCAGTTATGATTAGGTTGACCATACTTCCAAGAAAACGGCATTTCATTGATGTACAATCCATGACAAGATATCAAATGCATGGCTTGATATAATAAGTCTTTTCCAAAAACTTCACAATTTGAGCATTTTCATTAACAGCATAATTACAGATAACTTGAAAAAAAAAGTTCTACCCTGTAAAATATGGTCATATGGTCACCCTAATTGTAATATTGCAGCAAAAACAAATTGTCTATTGACACTAAAATATGTATTTTTTGTCTACTTTGGATACTTTCAGCAGTATTGAAAGTTAGACTTTTCTTATTTCATTATGGCTCAAAGGACATTTTAACCAGTGAAAGAGTGATATTTCATTTTTAAAAACTGATATACTTGTAATTTTTGTTAGAGGGCTTAACAGAAGGAGAAATATTAAACTAAACATGGATTTTTTGATTTAGAGTTTAGTAGTTTGATGGTGGTCAGTTATTTTGAATGTTATCTTTGGCAAATTTTTTTTTAATTAGTGAGATTCAGCTTTTTGCATGGTAGCCTGTTATTACTGTTTGTGATTTAAGCAGGGATTTTTTTAACTGCTAAAACGGCCATATAAGACTGGGCTCGGTTTTTATCTTCACTTATTGGCAGTCATCCTGATACCTGTACCATTATTTAAAAAAAAATTCAGAATTGGAATTTTATTGTGAAATAATATCTAATTGCATTGCATATGCAGGGAAACACTTTATTGATGAAAAGAATATGGTAGTGAAGAAAACTAAAAAAGTGAAAAAAAAATGTTTTTTTTTAAGTTCTTACCTCTTTAAGGAAACTTTTGGTTAAGTTGAAGACCATGTAGTCAAAACCCAATATAGTAGACTGTCAATAATCTGGCTGTGCGCTAGGCTAGCCTGTTCAATAATTTAACACTTTTAGTTTGGTTTTCTTCAAACCATAGAAGAGGAGAACATGTCACTTCATGTCTGTGTGCAGAAGTTTATATCATTTGAAAAAATGGGCCTTCTCAATTACCTTTCAATAATCTGGTGGTTTCAGTAATCTAGGCACAACCCTGGTTTAATATGTGACAGATTAGTGAGAACCTACTGTTCAGTCAAACTCCAGTATAATGTCAGTCCTGGAGAATGAATAAAAATTACTTCATTAGCAGAGTGACTATAACAAATTAGACCAACTGGCTTTTAATGCTAGCAGAGACTTTCAAAAACTAACGTTAGAAGTGGTAGACATTATACCGATGTCTTAATGTATAATGATTTTCTCAATTTAACAATATTTTTCTGATGTTCCTGTGGAGATATTTATTTGATTTTTAATGGTTTCCTACATTTCAATTAATAAAAAATAGTTCCTCCAATTTGTTGAATCCGTGTTCAACTGTATTTTTTTTTTCATTCAGAGTACTGAATTTTTCTTGAAGATATTCATTTGTATCTTCACCCATGTATTCATTGATTCAATGGTGTAAGATTTTGTGATTGTTATTTTTCCTGTTCTTTTTCATTTAGAGTTAATCAAAAAAACAGAAACTGCTATTACTGGGAAAAAAAACCATACAAAGTGTGTAGCCGAATCATCTCTCTGTAAATTGCTGGTAAACCGTTGATCCTAGAGGCATACTTCCAATTAGAAAAGGTATCCAAATAACATGTGAACTTCAGATATGTCATTCATATTGCAGGGGGTTGTATAGTTATTAATTAAAATAACTTTTTATACTGCTACCTTGTTTGTTAATTAGAAAGTTGTTGCCTCTTGTCTCCTGGGGCTAACAAAAAAAGTCCACGTTTCTAAGTGCAATAGTGCCTGAGATATTTGAATTTACAAATTTGAGAAAAGTTGGGAAAGAACAGTATAAACTGACAGACTACTACTTTTTCCTCATTTATACTGTTTTTTTTACCAATGTTTCTCTAATTTTGAATTGAAATATCTTAGCAAATATTGTACTGAGAAACACAAGATTTTTTTTTTTTGTTAGCCTCAGGACAAAAAAACAGGGCAACAACTTTTTAATTGGCTTTTTGGGGACAAGGTGTTTGTATAAAAAGTTAATTTTTTTATTTTAATACCTATACAATCCCTTGCACCATGAATGACGTATCTGAGTTCTACACGTTATTTGGAAACTTTTTCTAATTGGAAGTGTGTCTCTAGGAATCAATGGTTCACCTGTAATTTCCAGCAAGAGTATTTAGATATGCATCCTGTATGTGTAATTGTATATGTGTAAAAAAAAATTTTCCCCCTTTGAGTGTAAATAATCAAATTAGAATTATTCTAACATGGTGAAAGAATTTTTGGTTTTTTTTAAAATCAGGAACTAGTAAATATGCTTAATGTTTTGCCTGCATGAAAAAAAAGTATTTCCAGTATTGAATGAAAATGATTAGTAAATTGATAGATGTGGATCAATTGTGTAGATGAAATGTTTATCAACGCACTCCCAATCTCTCCAAACAGGGGAGAGTTTATTGTCATAAATATGCGTGTGTTTTGTTTTGTATTAAAAAAAATTAATGCAATTTAGCATGGTATTGAATAAGTTCTCTAAACTGTTATTGTGATTTTCTGTGAACGTGGAAGTTACATTCCGAAGAAAAAAACTTCATGTGCTCTCTGGAAATAGCATTTTAAATTGACCTTATCAAAATGGATTATATTAAAGAACGGTTTCCCTGAAATTTTCATGGGTTAAGAATAGTTTCATTTCACTGTATTAAGACTTCTTGCACAATGTAGGAAAATACTAAACCAGTAATTTTATCAGCAGTGTACATTTTGTAATGTTGTCTAATATAGCCTCATGCATGTTATGAGTATGTATTTATGCAATGTAAAACATCACATGTTTGCCAGTGTGTGCTTTTATATTCCTGTGTGAAAATAACATAGTTTCAAGCATATAAAAAACGTATTTCTTTTAATTTGTTTCAGAACTTGAATAACTTATACGTATGTATGTTTTTGCTTAAATGCCTTCAAGCTTGTTATTATGGTAAACATAGCGAAGCGGGTGCAATGTCATTTATGCTTGGGAATTTTTTTCATAAATTTGATACAAGTATTTATTTATGTGTTTTTTTAATCCAATACACATTAAATATTTTGAGATTTCCAGGTTTTCAATTATATATATATATAAATGTGTGTGTTTAAGTCTTTATATATATATTGATATGGAATGAATGTTATTCTTCAGTCACAGGCTATTTCTACCTTGTAGAAAAATTCATTTAGATCTCACAATAAAGTAATTTTTTTTAATGGAAACTTTTCTGTTCACTTGGAAAAAAAAGGATTAAGGTATCTTTGTATAAACCCTTTCAGATCCAGGCTGACAAAGCATATAGAAGAACCATTCATTCAAACCAAGCCCCACAACTCCAGTCTATCGCCATAGGAAATTTACTAGCGAGTGAGTTGCGCCGGAAGTATATGTGTTTGTGTGTGTGTATAGGTACCTAACAGTCTATGAGTACATATCAAGTGTTGTGTTTTGAATTTTAAGTGATGCCATATCTATGAGTGAAGTATAATGATTGAATATTTATACCATTGTTGTCCTGCTGCTCCCTGTGACGAAACTTTTTAACAGGGGGATCGACTCGCATTCGCGTCTGAAAGTTGGGAACCACAGAAAACTATAGCAATGTCCTGTTTGATACAACCGCCTAAATATAATATGTAATGTGTAAGATGCCTGGGCTGTTGCCAGAAATTTATTTTGGTAGGAGGGGGGGGGACTAAATTGATAGAAGAAATAGTACATCAGCCATTTCGGAACTCTCCCCCTGCGTGCAACAACCTTGATGCCTGCCTACGTTAATGCATAATCAAAGACATTCACTCTCCAGATATACAGTAGAGTCTTGCTTATTCAACATTCAGTATTATCCGACGTCCCTCCACAAAAAACAAAAAAAACAAGCACCAATTGTTGAGCCTCTTAGAATTTTACATGATGACAGAGTTAAGGCTCTAGAAACTGCAATTAAGCAACGAGAAGAAGCTACAGGAATCAGCATAATGATTGCTGCAAAGATGGTGAGACTAAGCAGCGAAGAAAGCAGACTGATAAAAAATTTCTTAGGTCATAACAGGACTGAACTTTTTAAGTATTCTATTTAACTTCAGAATATTCTGCAACTGTCAGTTCATTTTTTCTGTTGTTTTGCCGTAAAACATGATCATTTGGTTTCGTAATGTGTGTCAAACATAGTTTGACATTTAAAGGCTTTTTCTTAACACCTCCCCATTATCCGACATTCTGCCTTCCTGTTTGTCTGATAAGCAAGACTACTGTATGACATTAAAATCCAAGTTTGAAATTGTAAGGTTGTACAAATGCAACAGAAAAATTGCCCAAAGAGGTGGCTGAAAAAAGATGTTTGCTGTGTGTGGAACGACTCGGCCAATGTGTACACCTTTTAATGCAGTAAAATTTTTTATTACATTGAAACCATGATATAACGATACTCTGCAGACTAAGGAAAAAATATTGTATAGGGATTTATGGTTATATCAAGTATCATAATATGATAGGTTTCACTATATACACCACACTGCATTCTTCCGGAAAAGTGTTTCGAAACAATGTGATAAAGATGTGTGTGCTGGTACAACCTCTCTCCTTTAATTGGGGAGGGGGTATCAACGCTCATATATATGTTAACAAATAAATTAAAGCCATAAAAAGAACGATTCGAAATAATTTTGAGGCTAGTCTGACTGAAGTGCGTATAGGCCTTAAAACTTTTACTGGTACAAAAAATCATTTGAGACACATCACCTACAGAATAAAAGATGTTTGCTTATAGTCATCCTTGAATATAATGCTGTTTAAATTTGAGGTCACTAAATTATGGGTTTATTCTACCAATTTATTTTCGCACATTACTTGAATATTAATGTAAAAAAAAAAAAAATCCCATTGTCTAAATATTTGAGAGCAGAGATATGAGAACTTTCGTGCATGGACAGGCTAGAAAACATCGTCGGAAAAACGAAACCGATTATGGAGAAGCTGCTGCCACATCTGATATTTATAGTAAGAGAAAATGAAACTGGCATCTATCTATATATATATAAACCAACAAGCATTATATATACATATATCGTCGTTCTTGAAAACTAGATGGCAATAATCCATTTATCAAGGAAATATTTTTCACCGCACTATAAAGTTATATAAGTTAAAGCCTTTCACAGAAAAAACTACAATCCGTCAAGACCGATCATATTTACATTAGTAATGTGCATAAAGTTGAATGTTTTTTTAAAATTTTATGCTTGTTGGTTTCCAGACATCCAATGGAGCGTTTGTATTCCAACTCGCGATATTTAGGGAGAACTTGTTACATCGATGGTTGCCTGTATCAGTGATTTTATCAGGGTTTGGCTGTAAATTATACAAATGGGCCGCCATGTTTATTGACATACGAAAATTGGAACGACTCTGACCAATTCCTCATGCTGACCAACAGTGAAAAATAAACTATGCTGTGATTTTGCTGCCATCTATGTTCTAAAAGTAGTACTAGTTTACAGTTTTTCGTTTGTTTTCTAAATACTAGATAACAGCATGAGCCCTATTTCCTGATCATTTTCCCTTCATCAAGGGGGACGCGATGGGCCCCCAGCCTGTATGGGGAATATATGGCCCGCATAAGGGCCAGGCATCCCCTTAAATTTTTTATTCTGGTTCTGGTTCCTGATCATTCTTTGATGATCGTTCTCAAATTACTGGATAGATGGCAGCAAGAGATTCAAACATTTGGACTTTAAATCACTGTATATTAGTACCAAGTCACCAAGCTGACTGCAGGCGGGAATGAACCACGCTTCTTCCCAGTGATGGTAACTCGTGGGAAATTTCCTATATTCGTGGGAAAAATTGGTCCACATGGGAAATTTCATGGCGTTTGTGGGAAATTTTGAGAGTTCATCAAATTACACCAATAGATGGCAGCGCAATTTGAGGAACGTGTGGGAAAAATTTAGTCAAAAGGAAAATTTTGCTTGACTAGGTTACCATCACTACTGCTTCATGGAGGAAAGAATAACAGGAGGTGACATCAGGCAGGAAAATTGAAGCCGTTGTGGCAACCCTATGGACTGACAAGTAAGCCCAAACAAACCGCTCTTTTCCCTATACTTAACATGTGTTTTGCCGGATCGAATTCTCTTAAAATATTAATATCTAAATAAATTTAAGCACCATGACTGTTTAATGCCTCTTCAGGTAATCTACATGATCCAATAATGGGGAAAGATAAAATTTTATCCTTGTATAAGGGGTTTTTATATTTTTAATTTATTTTTGAAAGGGAAAGATCATTTTTAACTCTCGACTCGTCATAGGTTTTTAGTTCAGTGCCTTCAATTTATTTTAAAAATTTGATGCATCACATTAATGTCTATGGAAATATGATTAATTAAAATAATATGAAGCTCCAATAAAATGCAATTTTCATAATTTTTTCTTTTAACTGTTTATTTTGCCTTTTTGTTTCTTTCATCATTATCATAGACCCGGGACATTTCGAAAGTGTTTGAGGCCCGTGGGCGCTCGTCTTAAGCTTTACATGAGGAATTTTGATTTCTGAATCAATTCTGAGATGCTCGAGCACTTTCTGACAGGGTCGTAGCTAGGATTTTTGCCACCCGGAGTAAACAGCATTTTGCCGCCCCCGTGCCTCAAAGTACTGGAAGTGCTCGAGCGTCCTCCACCACTGTGTATTTATGGTTTTGCTGCCTGTAGGCTGTACAAATTTCGCCACCCTTCTTCCGTTCCACTCTCATATTCTTGAATACGTATGATTGAAATATATGCCGCCCATCCGAACTTTCCTCTATGTACAGTAGATGTAGTATTGAGAAAAAAAATATTAAAAATAAAAAAAACTTTTTTTACGAGCCGCGGTAAGTCATCTCTCTGGCCTATAGTATTTAGGAAAATAATCACTTGGGCTGATCCCCCCCCCCTCTTCATTTTGTACCTATTACTTTGCTTTTAAAGTGGCATGTGTACGAAAACTTGAAAAAAAAAAAAAACAGTTTCGAATTGAATTTGAAATCTAAAATTGTTGTTGTTGTTCTACCTAGACTGGAAGTATTTCTACAATATTTTAATATAAACAGCTGAAAGGCATTATATATGCTAATGTTTTGCATATATAATGTTTTTCGCAAAAAAAAAAGTCAGATTTTTTCAAACACCACTTGTTCAAGTGTCTTTAAACATTGTGTCACTCTCAGCACTGAGGTATTACATGCTTTGGCATAATTTTTTTAAAATTAAAATGCCGAGAAGGAATTTTAGGGCACAAGATATGGGTAAATTTTGGTTATTTTTGCAAAAGGTTCCATGTTGTTGAAGTTAATATTCGAACAACTAAAATTGTAAAAGCTCTCGTTCAATTGTATAAATATATCCAAAGAATTTGAGAAAAAAAAATCGAGTTCCTAAAGTGAATAGTAAATTTTTAAATGATTTTTAAAAACGGGGATGTTTCTCATAGGAAAGCATGGGAAACCACGGTTTGTTTGGGCTTACTTGGTCCCTTTAATAGATCGATCACTGGCTTCATCTGGCAACCCAGATTCCCCATGCTTTCTCAACGGAGGCGCTGGTCGCGTCACCTCCTGTTATTCATTCCTCCATGCTACTGCTTCCTCAATAGTAAATTTATAGTGTCGAAAAACAAAAAATATTCTGTTATATTTAATATTCTTCTATTTTTTATAGTGTCGATTTTTAAATTTTTATTCAGGTGTTATGTACACCCTTTGATACCTTTTCTTAATTTTCACTAGATGTCGCTACTGCGTGGAATAACTAGCCCTAAATTTTTGAAGTAAACAACTGCCACGCAGTCTTAGCACGTGTCGTCGCCATTACCAGCCCGTAATTACGGAGTGAGATATAAGTTGAGCGGAATTATTTCCTTAAATAAGCAGAAATGGGTCGTATGCACGCACCAGGGTGAGTGAAATGCTTTTATTCTTCAGTCAAAACAAACACCACGTCAGTACATGTTAAATTTCTTCCATATTATGCCGACACAAAGTTTAAGCCTATCGATCATGAAACGTGGCCGGGATAGCATACTCATGCTCTTCTAAGCATGCGGTATGGTTAGATCATTAGTTTTATTGTTTTCATCAGCACATGAAAAGTTCGACATTATCGTTACACGTGAGTAGAGTAAATTCGATAACATGTTGAATCGGGACAATATTAGAAAATTGAGGTGTTTTGAGTCATGGTCATTGGATTCTTGTGGCCCTACTTTGCAAAGTTTACATTCCCACTTCTCGAAAATTTCAACTGAATTTCATCCATGCAGACATGCCAACATTGGCTTGTCAGTAGTGATGAATGTGTGTTCAGCTTTGCCATGGGGTGGGGGGGGGAAAGGGCAAACTCAGTCAATAGAGCCATATATCAACAGTACAACGATTGAAATTTCTTTCGAGAGCCGAATTTTTCTGAACTTGAATTATATAAGTAGGTACATTGTTATTAACTTAATTAGGTTACTCCTAAGCTGGCCTTTGCTAAAAACGTCCTCGATTTTATACGTTTGCTGAGGTCAACCCTGTCAGACTCTCCCATCCATACTCGTCTTGTATATGAGCGACCGTGGCGGTACCATCTCTTTCTTGTGCAGATGCAGTTCTGGTCTTGAACCAAACAACCAGAAGGGCTCTGGAAGCTGCTCAGACCTCGGTTTGTAGATTTGCCCTCAGAGCAACGTGTGCAATTCAGGGTGAAGTTGGTATCTCCACCTTTTGAAGCAAGATCAAAACTATCATACGTCGCCTAACTTTGGTCACTGGATGATCGTAGAGTGGTGAAAAAACTCATCTTCTCTTACTATTGCCTCCAAAGTATATCCTGGTGGCGTAGGACCAACTTCCTCGGTAAAAAGTATCTTAACACGGCAGTGCTACAAAGCATCCAGCGACCAGGTCGAGCAATTAAAACATCGATTCGCAAGAAGGCCCACAAATTGTGGAGGCAAGAAGTACTAAAGAAATCATCATTGAACTATTATTACAGGAAGTTAGCCTATTCCTGGGAGAGTGCATATGATGGATCTCTTCCATCAACGCTCTTCTTCAAAGCTCGAACTCGCTCACTGGAGACAAACCACGGACTTGCTAAGTTCACTGTGAACATGGACGCTACATGCCCTCTCTGCAGGATGAACGAGGAAACCATAGAACACATCCTATTACACTGTCCTGAATTGTCACGCTGCTAAATGTACTTACACGAGCCTCCAGATGTCGATGAATGTGTTGCTTTTAGACTCGGTCTAAACATAAGACCATCTGACAAGGAAAAAATCGTGAATGACACGAAAGCACTGCCAATGCAGTGGCATAGCAAAAGAAGTTAACTACGATGAGAAGAGGCACCGGTGTTGCGGTGCTGGCCGTTACAAAGGCATCCTTATAACCAATGTTGGATGTGGATGGGGAGAAGTGGCCACGGGAGTCATCATGAGAGGTGGTGGTTCAAGAGCGTCGTCTTCTATGATCTGGCCGGGTAGAAGTTAACGTTCCTTTGGTATGGAAAACATTCCTGCCCCCCCCCCCCCTCTTATGTTCCGAGAGGAGACTCTTCTTTTGCGTCTATCTGCCCGCCCCCGAGAACCTTAAGAAAAAAGTCTCTTTTTCGACAACTTTTTCCCGAACTTCCTAGTTTCAACCCACCTGATTGGTTGCGGAAGTGTCATATGACAGCAGCGTCAGGCTTTCAGCAAAAGCTTGCGAAAAGGATTACTCACTATGGAGGGGAAAGAAGCAAGAACAAAATGCCCGAAGTGAGTGTCTCTCTAAACATGATTTTTCAAAAATCTGGAGTTTTTGTGTGCTCGCACGGGGTATTTTGTGGAAGAGCCACATTCTAGGGGCCAAAGAGCCGCATGTGGCTCATGTTTTGCCGACCTCTGCCCTAGGACAACATAATCATAGTGCAATTAAAAATAAACATAAAAATCTAGTTTAATTTAAAACTCATTAAATACAGCATCTCATTGACACTAACCTAGAAGGCTCAGGCCACATGTTCCCCCCCCCCCCCAATATCCTAAAGCAACTTCCCGAGGTCACAGAGTCCCATAATTCATGGATATTCAATACAATCCCAACCTGCATACGTCCTTGTGGGCTGTATATACGGGCGTCATGTGTAACCCTATACACATATTACCGTTTTTTTCATATCAGAGCTCTTACAGCGATACGATGAAGTATTTGATGTAAGTTTCGTGAGCTTGACTATGCAAATGAAGCCGGACCCTGTCCACTTCACCATTTTGAATCACTCAAAAACCTGGTTTTAGCCCACGCCTTGATGGAAAACATAGATATATATATTTGGTGTTTTGGGTATTGAGTAGTGTGACGCAGCTTTACTTTTTTGACTGTGCTTTTCGCACAGTCAAAACAGATCGGTTCACGCGACCTCTCTCATATGTACATGAATTTATCATTATGGTAAAGATTGAATTTAAAAAAATAAGAGTAAAGCACACTGCTCAGACCCAATTTTTTTTTAAAGAGATTGTCACAGTGATGAGTCTCCAATAGCTTCGTAATTTACTGTGGCTGTCTGTATAGACTATGGATAATCCATAGTAGTTGGCAACTCTGAAAATACAATACAATACAAATACAACGCCACAACAGGCAAATTGCCCAACGAGGTGGCCATAAAATGCTAATGATTTATGTCTATCTATTTCTTACCTCCTGTTTGTATTTTTTACAAAAGTGGCTATTACTTTATTTGCATTTTAAGATTCTACCGTAGCTTAAACTCTATGTTGGCGTTGAGAAATTAGTTACTATGGTTAGTGACAACTAACGCTCTCCTTTCTTAATGGAGTTTAAGCCTCTTCCAGGCGCAACTGATCTAAAGTACACAGCCTTTGAATTTTCTCTTCTTTTTACTTTCTTAGTTGGCATTAGTTGCTGTCTCTTATTTAGTCAAGTTTGAATTTGTCGGTTCACTTAAAACCTTACTGAACATGGGTAAAGTAATGCCTAAGTAATCTGTTAGACAAGGGCCAGATCTAGAGTGGGCAACTTTCCAGGGAACACTTATGAAATTATCAAGTTTTTAAAGTTGTGGGGATGGCGATATCACTTACAATATTACTCAGGCTGTGTCACCCACCTCTCTATTACAATTCGCTGATGACGTGAAGTTATTCTCTCCAGTGGAAAACACTAGGGGCTTAAGAATTGCATGCCAACAACTTTTCCAGTGGAGTTGTCAGTATAAGCTACCTATTTCATCATCAAAAAGTGGATCAATGCATTTAGGTAGACGCACCGATCCTGAATATTACCAACTAGGTAATGAAACGTTACAGCAATTGGATACATGCGTGGATTTAGGTATTGCAATGAGCCGCATTCTGGATTTCACTGATCATTATCATGGCATAGTCTGCAAAGCTAATAGAATTTATGTTACGTACGGCATACCGTAAGTGTGATGCACATATGTTGTCATATGCTTTCTGTGTGTGCGTTCGCCCGACCCTGGAGTTCTGTTCGCAAGTATGGGGCCCTTACAAAATCAAGGACATACAGCTCCTCGAAAAGCCACAGAGGTCGTTTACTAAACGAATACCTGGCATGAGCGGTCTATCTTATTGCCAGAGACTTCAATTTCTGGGTTTACACTCACTGGAATGGCGTAGAATCGCTGCAGATCTGAAGATGTGCTACAAACTAGTCCACCAAAATGTTTATCTACCATCGAGAGAGCCTTTCTTTGAGATCATAGACAGGCGAGTTAACCTACGTAGGCATCGCTTCCAAATAAGAATACCAATGGCTAGAAGGGATTGCTTTTTCCACGGATATAGATGCCGTGTGGCAAGAATATGGAACAGTCTTCCATCAGAACTTGTATGTGCCTCCTACGCAAGATTTGCTTCCACTATTGGGGATTTCGACCTGGCTCCGTATACGAAGTGCTTCCAGTACTGACTATTATTATTATTATTATTTTCTTCCAGTATAAGTGCATTTCATGCCTTCTGGGGTTATTTAAATAAATGGCAAAAATTCTAGTTATGGCTCTGTGCTAGACTCACTGTGCCTGATTGCACGTTGCCCAACATTTTGAAATTTAAGTATTTGGAACAGCTATAGTTTATAACCCTTTTTTTGTTGATGGATTGGCGAGGAATATGTCTGAAAGCATGACAAGAAGTCGCCATTAAATGGAGTCGTTCTATCAGACTTCTTTCTTATCAAATAAAAAAAACCGTAGAAAAGGGGGAGATATTGTATTATCCAGAACTGTATTATTCTTGCGTATTATCCAGAATCTGCTTGGCAAGAAAGTATTAATTGATACCTGATTAGGTCAGAAAGACGTCTGAAAACACGTCTCGTGGCTCTTTACTAGATTTCTGTCTACATTAATGCATTAGGGCTATGTGCATTCTCAAACAAACACTATACATCCCTACATGTATCAGTTAATGAGAAATTCTGCAGGGGAATATGTACAAGGTGCATATATGGTTAAGTAGTTTGGAAAAAAATTATCAAAGACAAAATGATCAAGTAACTTTTAGTGACAGATTTCAATTCATGAATATTCTCCTGTGATTATTCTCATGTTCATAAGACTGGCATGGACTTTCGATTTTGGCAAATTGGCTGTATCTTGACATTCTTTTGTGTGATACCTAGATTTTTTTTTTGATTTTTTGGAGTCAACTTTGCCATCTACAAATGATAATTTGAGCATTATTAAATTATTTTTTCAGAAAGGGTATATCCCAGTCATCATTGCCGTACAGGAGGAGCGTTCCTACAGTAAGTGACACATTGATATTTTTATTCCCAAGGATGGTTTGAGATCTTTATTCTAATTTATTTGAGCGTGACTTTGAAAATGCTTGATAGCCATGCTCATTTAAAGTATTGGCTTCTGAAAATTCGAATGTGTGATTATTAAATCTTTTGCTGTACTTTGGTTCTCTTGGATGAGGACTACCTGTATCAGAAGTTGGTTTTTAGATCTCTATTTCTTTTTTCCTTGAATATTCTATTCCAAAATATTCTCTTTGAGAAATGATATTTAAAACACCAACTGTTTACCATCTTGAATTTATGTCGACAATACAAATTTCATTCTTTTTTTATGTTCATTCAATTGCCTGTATTTCACCGTTGTTAAATTCATTTTATTTGATTGCATATTAATATCTAATATCTGCACGTTTATTTTCTAGTGGTTGAAATTGTCAGCTGAAGATGTCACAGAGCAAATATGTAAATTGGCAAAGAAAGGTCTGACCCCTTCCCAAATAGGTAAGAATCATTTGAAAGATTTTTTTATGTGCCATGTAGAAAATGTATACTTCTCATTTATTTGAAACTGGCTATTTAAGCTTTCAAATGTAGTGTAATTGTATTGATGATTTCAAGGTGTGTAAGAAAACACGTAGACTTATATATCGTATGGTTTTCACACAGGTGTGATTCTTCGGGATTCGCATGGAGTTGCTCAAGTGAGGTGGGTGACAGGCAACAAGATCCTCAGAATTCTGAAAGCAAAGGGATTTGCACCGGACCTTCCAGAAGATCTGTATCATCTGATCAAAAAGGCTGTTGCAGTTCGAAAACATTTGGAAAGAAACCGCAAGGACAAAGACTCTAAGTTCAGGCTCATCTTGATTGAAAGCAGGATCCACAGGCTTGCCCGCTATTACAAGACCAAGCGAGTTCTGGCACCTAACTGGAAATAGTGAGTTTTTTCATGACCATTTTCCTTGTGCTTAATTTTTTTCCTTGCTCTTCTATGGGGAAAAATGAGAAATTTACAGATCATTTAAAAAATTGTCTAAAAAGTTCTAAATTGTTTAAAAAGTTGGAGGAATTTAGAAGGTTAGTTTACTTGTTAAAGAAGCTCTTATATAAGCCCCGTTTGCATGGGGAATAGAAAAAGGTTTAAAACCTGCTTTGAGAATTTTCACCAATGACTGCTCCCTATTTCTTTCCTTACGAAGGAAAAGAGTCGTCAAGCGGGTGCTAGAACTCCCAATGATAGTGCAGTATTTGCACGTGTGAACGGGGCTATAATGTAAGATTGAAATATTAATAAGAAATACAATGTTGAAGACTTCACTACCATGATCACAACCTAACTACACTTTTTCAAAAATTTTAGTATTGGTCAAAAATGTTTTCGTTTTATACCTTTGTATCCCACTTTCTTACCCATTCTTCCTATCTTAAAGCATTAACTGAAAAACTAGGATATTTCTTGAGTTCAGGCTCGTTATAAAACTTTAATTTTTGAACAAAACTAAAATTTCAACTGATATTGATCATAAAAATAGTAATATCTACATACTTTTTTGTTTTTAAAAACTTTTACTTAAGGTATCCGACTACCTTTCTTGTCTCTTTTCTTTAAAATGGTTCTCGAGTGAACTTCAAATACATTTTTTGATAGAAAGTGTCTCGAAATGCTGAAAACAGTGACAAATTTTGGTCTATTATATTTTCTATGAAAAAGATGTTTTTATGTCAAATTTTAGGCAAAATTCATGTGATATTTGAAACACGATTGCAAAAAATTAGTTTAATGAAATGCTTTGTGACTTTCATAGTGCATTTAGCTAGTAATGTTGCAGGTTATGAACCAAAATTTAAAGGATTGCATGATATGTTCATAAGTTACATCAAAATATGTTTAAGTACGTGTGAATTTTTTGAAATTTCATCCTACATTTTGTCTATAAAACACTGTAATTAAAAAAATATAAGTGATAGATCTTAGATTTTGGTTCATAACCTCAACAATATATAGCAAAATACCACATTAAAATTTTGTAAGGATTCAATGCATCAATTTTTACAAATCATGTCACAAAGTCAAGTAAAATGTCAGAAATAGCATTCTTCGTAAAACACGTTTAAAATCTTTATTCGCCTATTACTTCTGTGCAAAAACGTAACACTAAAGTGAATGTAACTTTGATTCTAGGCATCATATAAATAAAATAAGGCCTGTTTTGGAATCTCAACAAATAGGGCTTTTATAAAAAAATAAAAATCTATATTTTCTTCCAAAATGACGTTTTCAACGTAGTCGGATACCTTAAGTCTTATGGCTGACAAATTAACCAACCTTGGGATGACCTGGTTTGCTAGAAACCAAATTTTCAAGTTTGTTTTAAATCTGTTTTTCCAACCTTTTTTGTCCCATTGCCCCCAACGCAAGCAACTCGTACTAATCTATAGGATCCTACGCTATACCCGTAGTTTCTGAACCATTCCATTGCCCGCGTTGAAAAACACTGCTTTAAATGTTGCTTCAAGGTATTTTAAAGTTATCTGCAGTTTGGATCATTTCACCAGATCTAATTACATCTAAAGTTTTGAATGTGGTCATTGCTGTAGTCTGCATAACTTCTACTTCCAGGGTAACGCTTGTATTTATGTCATCTTTCCAGTCTGGAAACAAAAACTTGAAATATGTTAGCCATTTAAAAAATAAAATTATTCAATGCATAATTATGTTTTTAAATGCACTCTTAAATTTCTCAGGTTTGCAAAAATATAATCTGCTTTGAAATGGGTCAAAGTAAGGTGTATTTTCAAGTTGCCACACAGCTTAAATTTTCAATTAATGTTTTTGGGGAAATCGAAGATTGAACTAGAAGTTTTGATCATACTACAGTTGAAAAAACAAATTGTGTTTCTAACATGTTACAGCTACTTGGCATAAACTACAAAAACTAGTTTTGGAAATTTTTTCTACAGTAATTAGTGCTTTATTTTATCGTTTTGAGGCCAAAGCCACGTTTATGGTAGTTTATATATATTGATATACCATGTGTCTATAGGTGCCAATGCTTCTAATTTACACAAAGCCTTTTGCCTTTTTGAATCTAATTGAAATCTAATTGACAAATCCCCTCTTTGAAATCTTCCAGTCGGAAACCATATTCATTTTTTGTTTATGAAAAGTCCTCATATTATGCTTCCTTAGTCCTTGCATTCCTAGGCTGTCCATGTTTTCTCGGAAAAATATGGGAAATTTGATTTTAAAAAATATGGGAAATTACCAGTTGGCACAAAATATGATGCCAAGAGTGAGCAGAGTTTACTAATTTACACTGAAACCTCTGAAAAATTGCTAAAATCAGGAAATGTAACATCAATGTAAATCACAGTGGATTTGAATAAATTTCACAAAAATAAAAAGGATGACAAATATTTGAGATGGATATTCATTTGTAGTCACAATCCTAATATTATTTATAGGTTGGAAAAAAATGGAGTCATGGTCACCTATGCAATTCCTTCCTCCAAAAAAATCTAGGATTTCTCCTTTTGTTTGATGTATGACATGTTTTCCTCAAAGTGTGTGGCCTTCAAACATTACCGTGGGACAAACATGCATGTCGAATCTTGGTAAATTTCTGGTTTTGGGTCGTGTCAACCAGAAAATTTGTATTTGCTTCCAAAATTGTCTTCATTTGGTTATTTAATCCGAGTCCAAGGACATTAAATTTTTTGAATTTATAATAGCGCAATTACACCTGTTAACAAACATAGGAATCACTACACCCCTTTTAAAATGTCACCATTTTTTATGGTGAGTAGTAGGATTCTTCCTATTTTCTGGCAGGTTCATAGTAAAGTGAGAAATATAGAAATGTGTTCTATTGAGAAATAAGCTTTGCAAATTTGCATACAATCATACAAAATGTTAACAAAGCTGCTATCAACTGGCAATTTATTTGACAGCTTAGGGGAAGGGGGAGGAATTGAATTTCTCCAATCCTTGCTGAAATATGGTTTTAAGAAAGAGATATTAAATCTTTTAAAAAAATTTCATATTTAACAAGCTACATGTGCCTTCTCTGTGAATTAGCATAACAGCGCTCATATGAAAATGGTGAAGCGAATCCAGCACAACATACCATAATTTCTTGCATGTAATCTGCAGATATAAATTTTGCTAGTTTGACAGAATATCCCATAATTTCAACCATGCAAGAAAAATGCTGTAGATAAGACTCAACGGTATAGAACTTTCAATATTTATTATATAATCTGATTACACACAGGAATTTATGGTAGTGATGCCTCAGCTAACAATTTTAATTTTTGCAATTTAAATTATACAGAAAACTAGGTGTTGTGGAGATATTGAGATGTTGATTTTTTAAGGAAGAAAAAAAACTCATCTCTGCCTCTACCGGGAGTCGAACCCGGGTCCCTCATTTGCTGGACGAATGCTCTCATCATTAAGGTACAGGGGAGATACGTTTTCCTTCATTGGAGCACATATATGCCAAACAGGACCATGCAATGGAAATTTTAATTTTTCTAACAAACAGGACTTTCCATATCGTATATGGGGACATCTATGAACGTGACTGGGTTATGTACATCGCATGAAATACAAAGATCTTCAACGTCTCAAATTCCTATGAATTCTCATTTATCCAATTGTGAATCTGTTCATTTCAGCCATCCAGTATTTTTTACAACTTGTCAGTTTTTCTTATAGAACTCCAAATTTTAGGCAAAACTTGGGATGAATTAAATGTTTTTGTTTAGGAACTTGTATGAACTTGCATTTTGGCTAACAAAATAAATTCGGGAACAAATTATCTTTGGGAGGCGAGATATCGCTGTAATTCTCAGCTTAGTGGCGAGTCACATATTTGAAACTGACCAGTATTTAGGTATATAAAACTTTGATGTGTACATGAGTGAACCGTAGTTCAGTTATAATTGCATGCCATGATGAGTTTTCTGCTAATTTTTTTATTTTCTTTTCAGTGAATCATCCACAGCCTCTGCCATGGTTGCTTAAAAATGTGAAAATATGGACATTTTTGAATAAAATTTGTTTGGTGTCAATTTTAGTGTTATTTCTGAAATGTTTTGTGTAGTTGTTTATTATCTTTCACACAAAATTAACAAAAAGAAAACCTGAAATGTCAACCAAAAAGATTGCATAATTCTAAACTTGCTTATAAATAAAATATAGTGCTGAAGTTTGTTTTAAAATTCACAGTGGAAAATTAGTCTTTTCCAGAGTGTAGTTTACGCATATGAAGATATAGGAGAAAAATCTTGTGAATTTTATTCTTGACATTTGTAATATGGATCAGCTATTTTCTAGCAGCTAGTTTACAACCTGGGATACAATCACTGAACCGTTAAATTTTTTTCTTTTGTCTGTTTTCTCATGACATTTCTAATTGCAAGGGTGGGAAAACTGCGCCAAAATTAACATCTTGCGCCATCCTAGTGTAATTTCGTATTTTTCTGTGCCAAATAGCGGATTTTGCTTCAGTACACCCGGAATTTCGGAAAGGACACCAAAAATTTTTTGGTCCTGCTTGCTGCGAAAGAATTCTTTCAGAGAAGAGCGTGTTTTATTCCACTGTACTTGAGCTATCACCTTATTTAAACTCTCAGGCTTTCCATCGCGAAACCCCGATATTATCCGTGATCGTGCAACTGAAGATGGTTTGCTATGGTCTTTCAGCTTTATCAGTTGACGTTTAAAAAAAGTCGCCACTGGAAGCAGCAGAAATTACTGTAGTCGATTGTCATTGCGTCAAATCCCAATGTTTCGTGAAAAAAATGTTCATTCCGGGAGTAAAAAGTGTATGTCTGTCGATTGCTGATTTAGAAACTGCCAAATAATAAGCGTTAAATTGCCAATGGTGCCAAATAACGGGTATTAAATCGCCAAGCAACGAGTGTCAGATCGCCAAACGTGTTGATACTTCCGAAATTCTCTCCCATTTTGCAACAATTTCTTAACGAGTATGAAAAAATTGAAAACTTCTATAGAAAATTTTTAGCTCATTTGAAGGGCGGCTGTTCCAGACAGCAAATAGTGCCCTAAGTAAACAAAATTCATCTTAATAGACTGGTGCAAAAAATTTTATGACAGCCGCTCTTTCAAACAAGGTGTCAAAAGCCTGAAACAACAAAAAACAAGCTGATGAAAAGATGTTTGATAAAAAAAGACTGCAGTTGTTTTATTTTGAAAGAGGGTGAGGGGTTAACGAAAATATTGTTCATTTCGCTGTTCTAATTTATAAACATCTGCTCTGAATCCTATATTTTGCTGCTCCGAAATGGACTTCGTCACTTCCTACCTCTGTAATTGGTTTGTACACAAGAAATGCTCAAACCAGTCTTTAGATGAAACATTTACTTTATGTTGTATATGTAACATCTTTGTAACCAGGACATGTGGATTTTTTTTTCCCAACTATTAATTTTGTAACACTTTATGAACTAATGTTGAAAATTTGCTTTTTAGAAATGCTGTAGACTCCTTCATGTGGCAAAATGATTTTTTTTAATTGATATTTTGCAGAGAAAGAAACAACCAGGGAAGGACATTATTTAATACTTTTTTCTGATTTGCTAAATTATCAATTCATGTTTCTTTTGAGGGTAATGGCAAAAATTTCATTCAGACCTTACATTTTACTGTTACATTACATTTTAGCAGAAATTAGAAATTTCTGAAGAAAATTGCTGTCCTTGCAAACACAGTGATCCTGTTTTCTCGAGAAAAAAAAAAAATGGAAATTGCCAGTTCTCTCAAATGATACGAAAACAGAGCAATGTCTCCAATTGTTGAAATATCCAAAAAAATCGTCAATGGCAGGAAATGAAGTGCTATTAGAAATTGGTGGATTTAAATGCATTCCCCGAAAGAATCACTAAACAAAAAAAATGAGATGAATATTTAGTCATATTAATCGACTTGATTTCAGTGAACAATAACACTGCGGAACAAAATTTTTATTTCATTCTCATACAAGCACTTGATCTTACCTTATTCAAGTTTGCTGATTTGAAATCTGAGAATTTAGTTTTTTGTTTTTTTTTCATGTAAGCTGTAGATAGAAGTATTGAAAGCATTCACCATCATATTCAATGCCTTGACAAACATCAATCCAAGCTTGAGAGAAGTGGGGTGAAAAACTCGTCTCCCAGCTGACGATTGAATCACTCACTATATTTGGTATGCCTGCTTCCAGAGTTTAACGGATAGGCCACTCCTTCTAGGCCTAGTTTGTCTTGAGAGAGCTCAGCTGTCCCTTATACAAAAATAGCATAGAAATTTTGTGAATCCTTAATGTTGGCCCAGTAGTATGCTAACCATTTTTAGGTCTACACAAATGATCCAATTATGCTCGTAATTTTCAGTAAATCAATGACCATTTTTGTGTCATCATTCACTTCTCGCAAATACATTGAACGACTGACTGGTACTGCTCCATACTTATTATGCAATAGTACATATTTTAGTCTGTGCTTACTATCCAAAATAACCTCCACTATGTTGCAATATAGAAGGTGACACCTAATTTTCTGAGAAGAGCTGTGATATCGTGGCAGTAAACAAGCTTATTTTCCAAAAAGGACAAAATCCTTGTCTATTTTTTGGAAAATAAACTTTTGTAGAGGAATCAAATAGATTTTTTTTTTCTTGGAGGCTAATACTTCAGCAGTTTTTAGAAAGGGGCCAAATCATGCGCTCATTATTCAGTTCTGGTTGACTAAACTGCAGAGGGTCTGATGAATTCTTGCTACAAGAAGATGTGGAGTCTTGAGATGTTGAAACCATTTCTGGAAGCTGGATATCACTTAACACACCACACACATTTGCTGATATTACTCAGTCTCTTCTTCCGATGAGCCAAAACCATTAAACATGGGAATTGGGTGTTGCTCAGAGTGGAATCTGTCGAATAGCAGATGCAATATCAGGGTATAGAAGATCCCCTTCTGCTTTTTCTTGCTGATACCCAAAGTGCAGATGTTGATAGACGGGTTGGATATTCATCTTTTTTTAGTTTGACCAATAAACGTAATTTTTTTTAAAGACATAATGAGAGAAAGATCTCCATATATTGGTTAGCTCAGAGCTCATAAGTCTCTGCTTCTATCTGGGCAGAATAGTGCAGGTTCTTGATGTAGGTTTGAAGTTTTTGGCTAATAAAATGCACTGTCTTGAAAAATGCTTTTGGAATGCCAGTTTGTCTTGTTTTGAATTCACATCAAATTACTTTCAATATTTAGTTGGCAGAACAGTTATTATGGAATTTCAAACTAACCACATGATTTTTAGCTTCGAATCAGTAGTGGACGGTCATCAATACAGCCGCAAGTTCAGGGAGGGACACCACTCAAAGCTTCAAAGCTTTCCTTTATAAATACCTCTCTATTACAAAAAAATAGTCCGTCCCCCCTGAAAAAACTTCCCACTTACATATTAAAAGCAGTTCTGTTTTGGCGTATTTTTCTTTGCACATATAGTGGTATCATCTGTTTTGCCAATGACGGGCATGCACGCATCCTCATTTCTTAGCTTCGGAAACTGGTCTACATGCTGTGCTTTCTGGCACGTACCAATTCAATAGAAATTCTCAGAGTTTACAAGTTATGTGTGTCGCCTAGGAGTAGAGTATTTCCATGAAGTGCCACCAGTTCAGTTTAGGATGGCTAGATGTCCTGGTTAATCGCTATTAAATTAATTCACTGTCCTGAAATAGGCTTTCGAGATGCTGTTTGTCCCATCGGCGAACAATGAAAGATTTAAAAAAAATGAATTTTTCCATATTTTTTGGACAGAAACTATTTACTTCTTAAATTTCAAAACTATATGCATATTTTTTAATTGAGGGCAATCTTGTATAGGTGGTACCTGCACTCTCTCGAGATATATACAGTGTTGCAAAAAGAAATTCAACAATTATATATATATATATATATATATATATACTCTCAAGTGTTCCATCAACTTCTAATATATGTATAGCCCCCAAAGCACACACATAATGTGCCAAAATCTGCGACGTACGTTGCAGAACAATTAGCGCTACTGCAGAACAATTTGGAAGAATTTTAAGAAAAAGTGCGAAAAAACATTATTACGTGTATGGGGATTTTTACCGCAGAAGATTTCCAGTCAGCTGAGGGCTTGTCGCAGAACAGTGCTAAACATTCTTCTTTGGGGTGTATAGCTTGCTAGATCACATAAGTTTCCATATACTGTATCTTACATGAGAGAGAGAATTGTGTTAAATCAATATTTTACATGGTTTATTATTTATAATCAAACTTTTAGCTATGTTAGATATTTTGACCAGTTAGATATTTTACTGTTGTGTCTGCTTTATTCACGGTTATACAGTAAACCCATCTAATGGTCACCCATTTTACGCCCAAATAAAAATATCCTGTCAAAAGCCTATTTAAATGTGTTTTGAATCCCTGTTTAACGGTCAGCCTTAGATACAGTCACTGACACAATCTTCACCATTTGTTCCATTGGGATGAAACCGCTATACGGATGCCAATAGTTGTAATTTTGGTTTAAATAATTCCTATATGGCAGCAAAAGTTTAACTATTTGATAAAGTTATATTTAGCTACTTTTTTGAATGAAATTTTTCTTGGAGGTTGTTAATGTTTAGCACCCCTCTGATTTCTTTAAAATCTGAAATCGTGTGCCACTGGTTTTGCTCCTATATTTTACATTATTCCACATTGTTTAATATGGCCAGCTCTATCACGAAGAGAAAAATTTGTCTCAAATACAATGAAAACGTGAAATTGGAATTTGTGTTATTCCAAATGAATTCAATGCATTGATTTCATTTTCCTGTAAAAATGCAATGATGGAAAATCATTGGATTTAATCTCTTAACTCAAAATATATTTTGAAGGTGTTGAAATAAACTCAGCAAAACCCACCAAACTGTGATTGATCAGTTTTTTCAAAGGATGTTAATTCAGTAAAATAAACTTTTTATATTTCTTTTGCAATTTTAATTTTGTATATATGCAGTAGTTATGTATTTCATGGCTTTAAACGTGTCTCATTGTCAGAATTTATTCACATATTCAAATATAGAACCATTTCAGTTATTTTTAATGCTATGTAATATAATTAAAAAGCCCCTCTGATACAGTCACCCCTCTTTTATGGACAATTTTTTTTTTCTTCCTGCGAGAAGTTTGAATAAAGAAGCAACAGCAGTGAAAAAGAACTCTAGAATAAGATTCTAAAAGTGAAGATATATGATGATGTGAAAGTTGGCTTTATCATTGCATAGTGAGGTTTCACTGTAATTAAACGAGTGGTAGCATATAGGACTCACACACACACAGAGTACTTAAGGTATCCAACAACCTTTCTTGTCACTTTTCTTTAAAATGGTTCTGGAGTGAACTTTAAATACATTTTTTGATAAAAAGTATCTCGAAATTTTGAAAACAGTGACAAATTTTGGTCTATCTATTATATTTCCTATGAAGAAGTCGTTTTTATGTCAAATTTTAGGCAAAATTCATGTGATATTCGAAACACGATTGCAAAAAATTTTATTAATGAAATGCTTTGTAATTTTCACAGTGCATTTAGCTAGTAATGTTGCAGGTTATGAACCAAAATTTAAAGGATTGCACGATATGTTCGTAAGTTACACCAAAATATGTTTAAGTATGTGTGAATTTTTTGAAATTTCATCCTACATTTTGTCTATAAAACACTGTAATACAAAAAACATATGTGATAGACCTTAGATTTTGGTTCATAACCTCAACAATATATAGCAAAATGTCACATTAAAATTTCGTAAGGATATAATGCACCAATTTTTACAAATCATGTCACAAAGTCAAGTAAAATGTCAAAAATAGCATTCTTCGTAAAACACGTTTAAAGTCTTTATTCGCGTATTACTTGTATATAAAAACGCAACACTAAAGTGAACGTAACTTTGATTCTAAGCATCATATAAACAAAACAAGACCCGTTTTCGAATCACAACAAACATGGCTTTTATAAAAAAAATGAAAATCCATATTTTCTTCCAAAATGACGTTTTCAACGTAGTCGGATACTTTAAGTTCCCAGCCCAAGTAATTTATGAGAATATGTAACATACCCATCCCCCTTCATGGTGTATGCTCTTTGATCCTGTATAATGGGACACTCAAATCCTCATGTTTTACTTGTGTAGGCATAGCGCTATAATATTTTGTATCACATTGTAAGTTGGCAATTTTACACTGTAATGTCCACCAAATGAGGTTTTGAAAATGTCTTGGTTTTTAACAGATTCCTGGATTTGTCCCGATTTCATGGGTCCCTCATCTGACCACCCTGGTTCAATCACTGTTTTTCTACAGATTTTTGCACAAACTTATTTCACTAAAGATGACCAACAAAAAGGCAAATGCACCAAAAAATATTAAAAGTTCCTAATGCATTTTTACACACTATGAGTGTAGTCTTCAGAAGATAAATATAATGACCATTATCACGCTGACCAAAGATCCCACTTGGATTGAATACCAAATCTTAAGTCCCTGTTGCTCAGTGAAAAAATATATATCTGTACAAATCAAACGCTGTGGTCAGAAACGTTGACTTTAATGATGTATATTTTTCAGCTGAGCAAAATGGTAGTTAAGATTTGGTATCCAGTCCAAGTAGGATCCCCGGTCAGTGTAATAGTGGTTATCATATTTATCCTCTGAAAGCAGCACCCATATTGTGTCAAAATGTATTAGAAATTTTTCTGTGTATTTGCCTTTTTGTTGTCTTTTGTGATTATATCAGAACGTGGTAAGAACCACGCTATGACAAGCTTTTTCTTAAATTTTGGTCCCAATTAACCAATATGTATATATATTATCCTGTGAAATCATACCCTGGCACATGAGAATTCAACTTATGTGGTTAATGTCAGTCCCACCTATTGTGTAAGCGGGGATTACTGTACTCTGTTATTCCTTTTAGTTCCTCAAACAATGTGCACATTCCCCTTGCATATACTTTTCAGATATCCCACAAATAATAAACACATTAATTAAAGGCAGTTCATAAATAGCATTTACATATACTTGCTCCCAAAGGTTAAGCATGCTATAGCTTATATAAATATTATGACACACCACTTTAGTCTTGTCCCTCTAGATTGCACGGTTAGTGGAACACAAACGTGTGGTACTCTCGCATACAATCCCGTCATGTGGAGCCATCTTCACTCAGTACCAGCAGATAGTGTCTTACCAAGTGATATTGCAACCTTGGAAGTAACAGTTGTGTAGGTTGCTCATTGATTCTACTTAGCTACTATAGCAATATACAGATTATGAAAACAATGCCCACGCAAGTCAAACAGCTGACTGGAGATGGATCCAGTCAACCAGGGTTACTAACCCCATCTGATGATTGGTACATTGCTACAGTACTCAAGCGGAATCCACAAATGACTCACCACTGTTACATCATCACAAGACAATATTTGCCAGTACTGTGTGCCGATAGCTCCACGTGAAGGGACTATGTGGCAGAGTACACACATTTGTGTTCCATTAACTGCCCAATCCAGAAGGACACGGTTAAAGCGATATGTTATGTTATATAAGCTGTCTCATGCTTAACTTTTGGAAGTGAGTGTATTTGCCAAATGTTCGCAATAAAAATACTCTGATCTGCACTATATACATGGCATCTGAAAAATATTTGGTGATAAATCTCATTCCTTTTGGTGATACCTGAGATTTACATAGGAACCCATATCCTGGAAATGTCAGCGTAAGCTTTGAGGCAGCATTGTTCATCAGTACTTTATTGGGTAAATTTCTGGTTTTCTCATTTTGAGCGATAGTCACCATACACACTGGCTCACAGATATGCAACTAATTTATGGAATTTCTGAGAGCGATGGATGTGCCGCTCAATGAATTGGTCGCAAACACTTCCCATACTAACATGTACCAGGACACTTAGCATTCGTGAATAAAAATTTGTGTGATTATAGGGCATTTAAAGGTATCTAGTACTCCATTTGTAGTACAAATGAGATCTTGATATAACAATACTCTGTGGACCAAGAGAAAATATTGTAGGATTATCATATCAAGGGGCAGCAATTTTACGTTAGACAATAGGCATTTCCAAGCAAGACTTCAAAAAATATCAATATAAAGGGGATTTATTGTTATATCGAGGTTTTACCGCAATTATAGCCTATTGAGATTTTCCCACTGATCACTGTGTTGCACCATTTCAGCTTCTCTTGTCTCTGCTAACACTACTACTTAACTGCACATGCATCTTGTAAAAATTTCTGTGCAGAATTTCTGATGAATAGGTAAATGCCAGAACGTGTTGTATGTATACAATATGCATGCCCCTAACATATTTGTTATCAGAATTGATGCTTCTGCTATTTTTGTGTGATGTTTCCGGTAATAGATCCCTGTGCATTTCTCATTCCTTAAGAAGATATTTACCTCCCTTACACATTTATCCCAATGTTTTGGAGACACCCTGTATACTGTACATATTAGTTGGCAAAATGAATGAACAGGAAAAAGAATCAAAACATTTTCAAATAAATTTATAACAAAAATAAAATGACTACAGATGTGAAATCACAATTCTCACAGGGATTAAAAGCTAAATGGCAGTTTGACTTGGCTGCTTTGTTTTTTTTACTTCGGTCGGAAAAATTGAATATCAATCATAATGACGATCGTTGCTTTGTATGGACATTTGCCTAAAGTTTGATATAAACTGGTTGGTGTTGTTCCAGTACATCTCATACGGTCTGCACATCTATTTATAATAGTGAGTCTGTTTTTTCTTGACAAATTGTGATTTCTTGGATTGATCTGAGCAGTTTTCAGTATTGCCACAGTACAGTTCCAATTTCGCCTTCAAATCTTCAAGTTCTTTGTCTTGAATTTGTGACTGTGCTGTAATCTCTGTGAGCTAAGAATATAAAATGTACAACATAACAAAAATTTTCAGATTAACTTTCAACCAAAATAAGAAAAACCTGAAAAGAAACAATGAATAGAATTTGTTTTTTTTGTCTCTACAGACTACTACAAGATTGCAGAAGACTTTTTCAAACAATTTGTAAATATGGTCAAACTTGGTTATAACAACATCAAAGATTCCGCAAAATTTTGTCATTATAACTGAAGTGTCATTATAAGTTATGAGTAGCATTGATCATTCAAAAAAAA
Source organism: Pholcus phalangioides (assembly GCF_987345545.1). Classification (NCBI taxonomy): domain Eukaryota; kingdom Metazoa; phylum Arthropoda; class Arachnida; order Araneae; family Pholcidae; genus Pholcus; species Pholcus phalangioides. Next base: position 26,497,965 of record NW_028301594.1, read on the forward strand.
AAAATTGAATATCTGAATTGAGAGAAGTAAGGGTGGGTTTTTCAGCATCCAGAACCAATGAAATGAAATTTTACATGAACACTCATAATAATGGAATTTCCAGCTAGGAAACAATTAGTGCTTTACTACCATTGCAAGGACAACTGAAAAATAGAAATAGGTCTAGACCAGTGTTTCCCAAAGTGGGTGATGGAATGGTCCTGGGGGGCGATAGAAGCTACGGATTTAACATAGGATCCTATGGGTTCAATTGAGTTGGGGGGCGATGAGAGAAAAATATTTCTGAAGACGGGGGCGATGGAATGAAAAGTTTCTGTTGGAAAAATTTCAGAGCAATAATTACAAGTGGAACTAAACATTTTCCGCTAAAAGTAATTTTGATAAGTAAAGTACTTTTTCAGACAAAAATTGTTGAAATTATGGTAAAGATCAAAACCTGGAAAAAAGTATAAGGGCACGTGTGGTTTCTGGCATCGAATAAAGAAATTCGAATTTTTCTCAGGTTGGCCTAACAGCCAAGTCTACTTTGATCAGTCATGCACTGTGAAATCAAATTTTTTTATGAAAGTGTGAAAATGGCCCACTTGCTCTTAGGAAAACTGTGATGCCTAGTCATAAAATTTCGAATAGGATTAAAAAAATTGAAGACTGTTGATAAAAGTTTCGTAAATCAACCTGCCAATTATTATGGACTGAAAGCTTGCACCCACAAGAAGGATTCTTTCTCTTACCATTCATTTTTTTCAAAAAAAGATTACTTAGTTTTTACGAGAAAAAAATGTTCTGTATAATTCAAAAGAAATATAACTTGCCTTGCACATGTTGAACTGCGCCTAATATGATTTTTTTTAAAATTTGAATGCGTGGCATGCAAATCCAAAGAACAAACTTCCTTTACAAAATAGCACTTTCAAAAGTGAGTTCAATTTGCCAAAAAAGCATGTATCTTTTGGTGGCAAGTATAATGATGTTGTTTTCTCTGATAAGAAGTTCAGTTTGGATGGACCTGATGGTTTTAAATATTACTGGCTTGCCGTATGCCGTGACAGAATCATATCTTTGAAATTTCAATTTGGAAGTGGATCAGTGAAGGTTTGTGGAGGTTTGGCATCCCAAGGAAAACCTCCAATCACATTCATAAGCTGCAAAATCAACTCAGAGGCATATCAAGACATTCTGGAGAAAAATATACTACCCGAGGCACCCCTTCTTGATATACTACCTGAGACACTTCTGGACAGTATTTGTTTGAACAGGACAATTATGCTGAACAAATATCAAATCAAAATCTACAAAGTATTGGTTTAAAATCCCGATCTAATCCTGTAGAGAACTTGTGGCGCATTTTGGCACGAGAAGTGTATAGCAATGGTACGCACTATGAAAATAAATATAACCTTATGGTAGAGCAATCAAACAGGCTTCCAAGAAGGTTCCACAGCAAGTTATTTATGACTGAACTTATCTCGATAGATGACATCCAGAATGATAAATATTATAGGCAAAACGGGTGATTTTCTTGGTTATTAAAATGATTTTGTGCATAATTTTCTAGTGTCCTCATCCTTTTTTCCAGATTTTGACCTTTACTATAAAAATTTAATTTTTTTTTTTTGAGGTGTATAGCATTCGTCAATAATTTTTTTTTCACTTGAAAATGTTTATGTCTACTTGTAATTATCATTCTAAAATGTTCATGTATTTGCACCAACAGGTTTTCAAGATAATATATATATGGGAATTTTTCGGTTTTCCTTAAACTTTTTTCCATCACCTTAAACATTAACAAAAGACATAATAAATGCTTAATATGACTCCGAATTCTGACACAATCTAAATCTTCAAATAGCAGCAAACAACACAGCTGAGTGTTTCTGTACTGTTAATATGCAAAATAACAGAATATAAGACAACTGAGTGTTCTATATCGATGACCCAGTGTGAAAACCTTGCAAGTGAGTTTGCTTAAATTTTTCAGGAGAAGCAAAAATTGCTGGAGTGAACTATGAGGTTTTCAATTTTGGCAATACATGGCCTCTCATGGCCAGAACTATGGGGGGGGGGGGCAACTACCCCAGGAGGAAAAAATTATGGGGATAGCAGTTTTAGGTTTGAACAAAGAACATTATACAATTATTGAATTTTGAAGTTGTGGGGGGCGGCAATATCATGTTTACCCAGAGCGGCAAAAATTCTAGTTATGGCCCTGATTGACCCTATGTTCATTAGTGATCATGAGTTTTGCCTAGTTGATGAGATACAGAAGTCTACTTCCCGTAAACACAAAACCTTACTTTCGTTAAAAAATTGAGGTATGCAGTTTTCACACTAGGTCGGGGTCGTCAACCATTCAAACACGACGAGCCAAATTAAAACTTCTCACTAGGCCTGTAGGCCACCAACTCATGTAATTCAGTCATATCTTAATAGGAAGTGACCAATGCAGGACTCTAGTTAAACAGTGACCAAAAATATAATTGAAGATTTTCATTTATTCTGAAATTCTTATCAATTTTGATTTGTTCTGAAAACATTTTTAACACTAATTCTGGAAAGGTTTTTGATTAATTACTGAATAAATAAATTAATTCTGATATTAAATTTTAAGCTAAAATCACTTTAAATGATTCTTTAATTATTTTGGTGATTCTGAAATTATTGTCATTCTCAATACATCCTCGAATCATTTCTCTCAATAGTTATACAATTATTTTTTTATTCAATAAAATATCACAAAATAATTTTTATCAGTAAATAACTAAATTATTTAGAAATTATTTCTCTCATTGGTTCATGATTTTTTTCCCACTATTTCTGAAACTATTTGTTTCAAAAATAATTTCTTTCAGTAGTTCTGAATTTTCATCTATTTTGGAATTATTTCTTTCATTAATTCTGGGGTTTCATCAATTTGTTCTGGAATTTCCTTCATTTATTATGAAATTATTTCTTTCATTTCTTCCGGAACTACTTGTATTTCTTTTATTTATGCTAGAATTAATCGTTTCAAACAAAAAGCTACGAGTGCCAAATGTGGCCCGCAGGCCATACGTTGAAGACCTTCTGCATTAGCCTATCGATATGCACTATGGCAATTGCATCTTTAAACTCTTCACACAAATTTTCAACTAATTCTCCAGTAGTGATGAAACAACAATTTAAGGATAAAAAACAGAACACGTATAACACATTATAAATGAGACAGAAAAGTTGTGGTTAAGGGGCTATTTTCAAGTATTATGTCAGCATGGGGGAGGGGGGGGGGGTGAATTTCGAATCTACTGAAATTTTGATGACAAGAGTGGGGGGGGGGGGGATTGAATGATTATGAAGTAATGCTCAAAACTGAAAACGCAAGCTAAAAATATAGTGTGCAGTCTGTGCTCATGTGAAAAATTATCTCAGAGCATACATAGCAAATTTCATTACAGCAGTGTCCGACAGTGGTGGTGAGGTTCACTATGTATATTCTCAAAGGGCAATTCTAATCGGGGGTGTATACAGGGTCAAACTTTTGAAGGGACACAAAAGGGTTGGAAGATGGGGCACTAAAAATTTCTTAAAGAGAAATTTTGAGTTATAAGTCTTCATATAGCATTGAAATTAACATACATTGATTATATAATAGCCATACAAAGGTATTTTCTTTCGACAAATTTAAATTATTTTTTTTTTACAAAAATATTCTGCATTAAAAATAAATTTTTGATTATCTTGGGGGGGAATATAAGGCCCCCCCTGCCACTCAATGCCTCCTTCCTCTGTGTAGGCTTGTGATTCCAATTGAATATGTGGTAGGATGTGGGGTCAAAAATGGTTGAAAATCTTCCTGATGTAAAACTTGAATGACCCAAAAACAATGTTCCAACAATTATATAAAATAGACTATTCTAGAATTCTTTTTATGAAAACACAATTTGGCTTACCATGTTCAGAAGAACTTCAATTTTTATTCTCAAATAATTATTCTCTTCTTTTTTTTCTTTGAGAGATTTTCGTAAGTCTTCCATTGACTTGTCAATTGATGTACCAGTACCTTATAAATAAAATAGAGCACGTAAAGACTTCATTGTATCTTATAAATATTGTATATATATTTTTTACATAAATATAGTCTGCTCTTACTTCCACCTTATTGCAGTAGGATTGTATTCCCAGTTTCATGTTTTACTTATCCTAGAAATTCACCCTGATGTAACCTTTTCTCACAGAAAGGAATACACACACACCATAAAATATAATCAGTAAATTTTTAATTTATGCAAAAAATTCCAATTAATATAATTTTTTAAAATTAGTTTGTTGTGTTTAGATTTACACAGATATTCGACTGAGCCAAACACAGAATAGCAGCTGAATATTCATTCTATCTCTAATATTTAGTCACTGATACCAACTTAATTACTGGTTTATCTCTTTCTTTTACTTTAGCATATCAATGAGGTATATATGGACATATTTATACTTTACAGACATTCATAAATTAAACAAACCTTCTATCCATTTCCCATCCTGAAAGCATGCTTCAACATCTCCAAGTTTCATTGTGATGGGCCCATAGTTTAAACCAAATTCTCTGTTTTTCGTAGTTATATCCATGTCTCTGCAGAGTGACGACATAGAAAGAGACTTCCTTTGTGGAGTCTTCTTAACGCTGAATTTTTTGGTGAAGAAAGGCATCTTCCTGAAAAAAAATGTAAGTGAACTTTCATTAAGACAGATTTATATTGAGACAAAAATTACTTAATTAAAAATTTACGTACAGGACCATCAATCATCAAGGGTAGAGAAGATTCAGCAAGCTTGAAGAAACGGGGGTATATATACTTGCTAGACCAGAGAGTACAGTAGTTTGATGAAATAGGGCACAGGTTTTCAAAGTGTTCATCACATTGGATGCTTTGAAGAGGCTCTTAGACTATTCTGGGGAGCCAGGGATGAAAGTTGCCTAGAACAAGGGAGCCATGAGTGAGTTTGAGAACCACTGATGTACGGTACTAACGTCAAATCAGTCATAGATGTGCCTATCAACCCTTACATTTATGTAGATAAATGGGAAAAATAATAAAGCACAGATAATTTCTTGTTTTCATCATACTGCTACAACAAACATGGACCTCATAAACATTCCTATAAGGAAATCATGAATTGCTACACATGGGGCAAGTATTTTGGATGCAATTTATATGTGTGTGTCTCTAACTTATTGCTATGATGTCTGAAGTGTTGAGTTGAAAAAGTGAGGTATTGTGACTGAAATAATTTTCGCGTTTGTGAGTCTGCTTGCTCTTGGTGGGAAAAGCTTTTTAAATGTGAGAATGTTATTTATTTGCAAAATTGTGTCATTTGCACAAACTGGTATTGAAAAACAAAAATCATGTATTCATTCTTTATTTTTTTTATAGATAAATGGGAGGGTCCCCACTCCCCTAACGTTTAATGACCAAATGACCACATACATTAAAGATGTGATTTTTTTCTTTTTTTAAATCAACTGTAGCACTCTCTGCAATCAACTGCACTCTCTCAGTGAGAAAAACAGGAAGTTTGCTAATCCACATAACAGAGATCGGGAAAATTTTTTAATTACATAGTAATAGAACATTAGACAATCAACACGAAGGAGGTAGGCACAGTGTAACCTCTTACTGAGAAGCTTCGAATTTGTTTTGATGGATTCCCAAACAAATGCTTCAAATGAACATTGTGTGTTAGAATTGATTTCATTTGATTTTAGAAATACTCACATTAGGGGGGGGGGGGATATAAAATACTTGAAAATTCCAAAAAAAAAAATATTAAAGATAACTGCATAGAGACACACAAGATATTGGCTGAAACCTAGCTTACAGAATCATAGCCTAATTGACAGGTTTTTTCCTATGCCATTGGTTTGTTTATCTTGACGCTTTGGCTCTTTCAAAAATTTTCATTGGCCATCAGAATGTTTCTCAAGCCAATGTGATGATATCCTTATCTTCTTAATCCCATTTTCAACACCTTTTTTGTCATCAGCCTTTAGTCCTCTTGCATTATAGCGTTCATAGTGTTGACATCCATACTTGATATGGGCATCTTTTTCTCAGCCACCTCGTTGGGCATTTTGCCTGTTACGGCCTTGTATTTGTATTACTCAAACATGCATCCTTGGCTCATTAACTTTTCAGATTTCTTTCGTGGGTGAATGATATCCAACATGATAAAGAAAATACTTCAGTTTTAATACAGAATCAGGATTTGTTCTCAAAGAACTTTTCACATACTAACTGTTGTAATATTAATCCAGCAATCATGTTTTGAACCAAGGGAGCTTTTTTTGCTATCAATTGTATTGTTTAAAAGAGAGTCCAACTTTATATTTATATTCCAGAGAACATTTATTCATACGGTACAACTATACTCGATAAAATTATAAATCCCTCTACAATGATATTTTTTGCCTCTTGTTTGGAATTGTCTATGGTGTAATGTTAAACACCTCCCAGTAAAACAATATACTTACCACGACAAGTACTTCCATAATGATACTTTTTAAGAGATTTTGAAACCGCTTTTGAAAATACTTTTTATATTTCGCTCAAAATTGTCATGAATTTAATTTTAACTTTGTAACTAGTTTTTGTTCTTCTGAGGGTGCCTAATAACATCATTATCTTGCACCTCATGATCCCTGAAAGTGATAATGAAGTTGTCTGTGTTGCTGTTTTCTGTATAAGATATAGAAGCAATGCAGTAAACTTTACAGGGGAATAGCATTTAACTGAATTTTATGAATCAATGGACCAATTACAATTCTTTGTGGCTACTAAAATACTTAAAAGCTCTCTATGATGGTGCTAACAATGGCAATTTAAAAAAGATGTCAACAACAGTAGCATAAATTTGGTGGCACATGATATACAAATACAATACAACGCCACAACAGGCAAACTGCCCAACGAGGTGGCTGACTTAAGAACATCATGGATCCCCGAACCATTTTTTGGAGGCCCTACCTACTACTGCTATACCACACATGCACCCCGCCCACACCCCCCCCGCGGAACCCCCAACGAATCGGTACATACGGGAATGTGCGTGTACGTATAGTGAAACCTGACGTGAAATTTTTTGTTTCTCTGTTATGCTTGTTATGTGTAGTGCTGCCATCTGCCACCAGTTTTTCTAACTATGAGTGAAGTGTTATGATTGAATGATTTATCGTTGTAGGACTGTTGCTCTCTGTGGCGAGACTTTTTAACGGGGAGATCGGCTCGTATTTGCGCCTTGAAGTTGGGAACCACAGAAAACCAACTTCAGCCGACCACCACTGTGGGGTTCGAACCCGGATCCTCGCATCGTGAGTCCGTCACTATAACCACTCGACCACCACAGCGGCCATTATATATATATATATATAATGTTACCTCTCGATATAACAATAACCCCTCTACAACAATATTTTTTCTTGGTTCACAGATCACAGATTATCATTATATTGAGGTTTCACTATATATTAGGAGGGATGGTTGTATCATTCAAAAGAGAATCACTGTTTATTATTTTCTATCCCATATCTGGACTAGGATGTTAAATTTTTAATTTTGATTCTTTGTTTATTCTGAGAATCTTGTTTTTGTCATTGCTTTTTTTCCATTTTAATAGTCATAGTGTTATCCCTTTTCGGAGATGTGCTTGACATTTTTTTCCTTTGACAACAAAGATGTCGGAAAGACTTCGTTTCACTCTTGGCAATTTCTTGTCATGCTTTTGGGAATTTTTTTGCAAAAGAAAAGAAATTACCAAAGCATCGCCAGAAGGGATTACACTATAGCTGTTCCGAATTTATTGGTCTTGTACCAATGGAAGAGAGAGCCTAGTTTCTTGCACAAAATGTGCCGCTAAAATGCCTTCAAACACAGATCAACACAAATAATTTGGGTGGTGTTGATTGACTTTTGGTGGGTTTGTTTTTGTATTTTGGTTATTGTTTATTTTGTAGGTATTTGAATGTTGTGAAATTAAATATTCAATTTCTACGATTTCGAAGATATATTTAGTGAAAAAAATTTTTTTTTTAGTCACCAAGGGGCCAGGACAATGGCGAAATCATAAAATCGCCAATTTGGCGGTAAACTTATAGGATCTTAGTCGATAGATACCAAGATATCACTTTTTTTTGAGGGGTCGGAAATTTTCGTTACTCAAATCATCGATTATATTAGTTATAAAATTATAATATAACTAACATCAGTACCTTATTAGTGAACTGTGCTTTTTAAATGCCTATAGAAATTTAAAAACTCTTCTTTACATCAAACAGTAAATTCACATGGAAAAAAATAAACTCAATATAGAAGAGGGATCGAATTTTCCATTCAATGTTTACAAATAAATCCCCATTTGAAAAATGTTGCTTTTTCAGCCTTTGTAACGACTTCGTCTTATCGTTGAAATCAAATTGTTGTAACTAAATTTGAATTGTAAAATTGAAATTCAAGATGTTTATCCATCGGATTTATTGTTATATTTCTTTTCTTTCAAAACATCGTACTTTGTGAAAAGATAGAAAAAGAAATCGTAAAATATCAATGACCATTTGTGAAATGTACAGTCATTCACAGATGGCGCAACAGTGTGATGAAAAACGTGCTTTGTTTGTAAACATCACCAACAAGGGGGAGATAAGGATATTGTAATCGTTAAGCTAATAAAAGAAATTAGTCTAATATTTTAATTAGTGGTGAGAGATAAAAACGAAAAGAGGAAAGTACAATGTCACGTTTAAAAAAATTGTTTCCCTCGATAAAGTTTCCCGTAATAGGCATGATACACGTCAAAGCTCTTCCAGGTGAGGAATGAAATAAAATTACGCGTCTAGAGGTATATTTACAGGGTGGGACTAAGCGGGCAATTAGTCCAGGGCAGTAAATTCGGGGTGGGCACAAATTTGAGTGAATGGGGGACATGAGTGGCAAAACCATGAATCCACCTCTGCCTAGAGCAGACATCTTAAACCTGAAATTGGTTTTCTGTGGTTCCCAACTTCGAGGCGCAAATGCGAGCTGATCTCCCCGTTAAAAAGTCTCGCCACAGACCTACAAACAGTGCAAATATTCAATCATTACACTTCACTTCTGGAAATATAGATGGCAGCACTGGAAAATCAGACACAGACAATACTACATATGAGCTCAGACTGTTAGGTGCATGCACTTATACTTCCGACGCAACTTAAATGGTAGTAAACTGCCCATGAGATAGACCTGAGTTGTGCTCAGTTTGAAAGAAAAGAATACATCTTCAACCTGTTGCTCGCGAGTACCACAGTGCTCTGCTGAATCATGGTCCCCACATGGGACTTATAAGGCTCTATCCCTGAGGCCCATTACAATTCTCATAAATTTTTGCTTTTTCACGCTACACATTAACTATAGAAGGACCCACAAAAAGTCTGACTGGGGTGGGGAGAAGCCTGCGGCCAAGATCTGTAGGCAGGGTTGCATTAATTTTGGCCAGTTCCAATTTCATCAGTTTTTGCCCCTTGACGACCTAGAATTTCTTTTGTTCACAAAACATCTTCAACATTGTGAAAATCAAGATGGTCAACAGAAATAAAATTCTGCAATTTTTTCGGCAAGATAGAACATGGCAAGGAAAAATTCTGAAACCAATAAAGAAAGCATTGGTTCCAGGATTCTTACAGACTCATTACATTTGGATTTTGTGTTCCCATTCCGGCAAAAAGCAAATCTCATTTCTTGGTGAGATTGCTGCTCAAAACCATGACAGTGGCATATTTCAGCCATGAAACTAATTCCTTTTGCAGGTATCATGCCAAATTCTGCAAAAAACGAGAGTTTTTCGTCTGACAGAAGAGTGCTCATACATAAAAAATTGAAAAATTCACAAGCACAGGATGCATGATGAAGAGCAGGGCTTCAGCCTATCGTTTAATAAATTTCAATAATAATGAGACCTAGGAAGTTTTGGTGATAATAATGACAATAAGAAATGTAAATGATGCTAAAATAGATAAGGATAGCACGTTCGCTTGCAAAAACATTATTTTGTTGCCAATGAAAAGTCTTGAAAAGGCCAAAGCACTTATTTAATCAGTTGGCGACAAAAAAATAATTGCTACATTTGGTGCAACCCCGCTTATGGAATCTTAGCCTACCCTGTAAAATTTCCCAGCCTATGATGAAGACCATGATGTGGAACCCATGCTGTGAAACACACATAGTATTCTATGAACGTGTACGATTTTGTGCTCACATGCACCGATGTCCCGATTAAACACCTTGTACAAATTGCATTCAAGGGTTAAAATCATCCCGATTTTATGCATTCACATGTCAAATTTGCCGAAAGGGGGTGCTCTTCTTTTGCAGTGTAAAAGGCAGTGCTTGCGACTGGAAAATGGTTGAAGACTTCTGGCCTGGAAAGCAGAGGACAGATCAGTGAGCAACCAAAGGAGTGTGCAAGCATGTGAGTGGCCTAAAGAGTGAGGTGCATGATCAGTGAGTGATTGAAAGAGTGACCTAGACAGTGAGGAGCCAGGTCAGTAAGTGACCTAGAGAGTGAGGAAGCATGTCATTGAGCAACCAAAAGATTGACCTAGAGAGTGTATGAGTATGGGAGTGACCCAGTGAGTGTGAGATGAAAATATCAATTTAGAAAGGGTGAAAGAATGTGTGCAACCAAAAGGGTGATCTAGAGAGTGTGCGGGCATGGAAGTGTCCAAAACAAAGAGAGTGCCAGATCTGTGAGTGATCGAAAGAATGACCTAGAGCAGCTACTTTCAACCTGTTGCTCCTGAAGCAACAAGAGTGCTCAATGGTCGTATTCGAATTCATGTTCGTGGGCACTTCAAAGCTTCCATTATACACCCTGTAGAAATAGCATTCAAGGATTACAGTTATGTAGATTTAAGTCACACATATGTGAAATTGTCAAAAGTTGTCTTGTTTGAAGATAGGTATAGGCAATGCTTGTGACTCGAAAAAGGTTGAAGACCCCCTTCTATCTAGAGAGTGCGTGTAAGCACGGGAGTGACCATAAGAGTGACTTAGAGACAGGGACATATTTTTTGAAAGGGCAGGGTCTGAGGAGAAACAGGTAATTTCAGGAATGAGTATTCAAGAAAATTAGACTAAAGTAAAAGAACTAGGTAAAGGGTGGCAAAATTTATGTAGTCCACTGGTGGCAAAACCATAAATCTGCCTCTGCTCAGAGCATTCTCTGGAGCTATAACCCCGAGCTATTGTGTTGAAATCGACATACACATACTATGAAAGGGTGAAAAAAAATTCATCTCTGAAGTTCAATAAAATCTCAATAAAGTGTGCTTTTGAAGCCATACGCTGCAATGAAAAGATGTAAATAATATTTATTTTACATTCCAGGTGTAGCACACTTACACCCAACTGAAACCAAGCATCAACCAGCTATAACCTTGATCACCATTATCGCTTACCACGAATGCAGAATTTCGAAACTCTAAATACCGGATATATATTTTATTCGAGAGTTATTAACTTAGTGATGGCAATACTAACTAACATGAAATAATCTTCAAAGCTTAATTTTCTTTCCTGCATCTCCGACAAATGGCCCTAAACTGTAACTGAAACTTTCAGCACTTATAGATTCTCCCCCCATTTAATTTTATTTGAAACTGAAATTATTTTTTTTTAATTTCTAGACTAAAAATTGCAGGACAACACAAGAAAAAGTTTTCTGGAAAAATCTTGAAAAAAAAAATCTTTCATGGGACCATATGTGAAAGTACCCTTGTTCTGATGCCACTGATTATGCTAATCTCAGTTTAGCAATGAACTTGAGTAACACCATTCTCAATAACCCCAACAACCGATCTCTATGGTAGCTAGCACTGACTTTGATAACCAAAGAGTTTTTTTAAGATCCATCAATTGACAACAAAGAAAAGTTCTCACAGTTTTGAGCAGCAGCGTGTGAGATGAAGGTGCTAGAGCATACATGCTCAACATTCCAGAAAGGAAAAAAAACCTTAGCGTAAAGGCTATGGAAATAAGGCTGTTGCTACAAAAGGTTAACAAGGCTATGGAATTTTTCACAAATACCAATAAATTTAACAAAAGACAAGGCTCTTGACCAAAGAAATCCATGCTTCAGGCAAAAATGCAAAGCAATGAAACTGACCAGATGGTAGGAACAATTCATAAAGGTGATGGGAAACATATATATATATTTTCTGTTCTCTTAATTTTTTAGCGGTTCAGTTTTGATTGAGAAAAATTTTGTGATGGTCATTTTTATTGGTATAGTGGTGCCATCTGTTGTAAAAATTGGGACAAAGGGACATTATAGAGGGTGCATATGCAGGCGTCCTCCTAAGTTTTTGAATCTGGAAACCCTAAATACATTCAAAGCCACACATACTCTCAGAATACACATTCTGTCATGGACTGATTCATTCTGCAGAAGAATATGTACAAATACATATACAGTCAAGCAGTTGTGTACTTTTATTTTTTTTGGCCAGGGAGAAGCACCCTCCAGGATAAATTGCAAAACTTTTACCATCACGAGTGCCAAAATATATCCCTCATGAAGCTCAAGCCAAGTATTGCAGGTCCGGGAAAATTAAGGATGAGCCAAACAAGAGCAACTAATGACGAAATCAGTAAAATGTGTGTTGACACAAAATTTAAAAAATTTCCAAATGAGGAGAAAGAGCCAGGGCCGCCTTTACCATATGCAGGGCCTAGTGTGGAAATAATAGTGAGGCCAGAAGCATCTCAACAATTTTGGAGCAGCAAAAATTTTTACGCTCCCCCCCCCCCCCCCTTTCATCATGATTTGATATATTTCGTGGGAAAGGGGAATCCTCATCCATTATTTCAGGAGAGATATCCAAACAAAAAAGTTTAAACACAATTAAATGTAATTCAACACAAAAATTGATTAAAATTCAGCACTGAAGGTAATTTTAAATTAATGAGAAAAGCAATTTCTGAAACTAATAAAATTTTAGAATTGATAAATGAAAAATAATTGAATGAAATAACTCCAACATTGATGAAAATTCAGAATTTGTGGGGGAAAAAAAAATTTCCAAATGGATAAAAATTCAGATTTAATGGAAGTGATAATTCCAGAATGAAATGAAAATTCAGAATTAAAGAAAAGTTTCCTGAATTGATGGAAGAAAAATTCCAGATTTGATGAGAAAATCCAGAATTAATAAGAGTGATGGTTCCAGAATTGATGAAAATTCAAAATTAATAAAAGAAATGTTTTCAAGAATTGATGGGGAAAAAATATATATATACACAAAATTAACGGTAAAAAAAAAACCAATGAAAATTCACAATAAATGCAAGATATAAGTTAAAAATTGGTGAAAGCTTTTGATGATATACCATCAGTACATCACCCCCGCAAAAGTTGCATGTGTTAATACCTTTGGCATTAATTCCTTTAAAGGTGTCAGGATGAATGTGGATGTGAACTCACACTAGACCCACATGCGAATGTGGCTCTAGTTCAACATCAATGATGTAGTTGACAGTAGATGCACTGACATATTTTCTTTTCTCCCTTTCAAGAGTGTTACTTTTTGTCTTACATACTTTTCTCAAAGTTTTTGCAGCTATAGACCTGTCAGAAATACAAAAGCAAATTCTAGTTGCCAAGGCTCATAGAGTTTAATGAGGAAAAGAAGGTGCAGGGTAACCCAGTATTCTATTTCACTAGCAGTGGCAACTAGACCAAAAACACCCTCTATTGGGTGATTTTGAAAAAAGTGTTTTTCTTTATGTGCAAAATTGTTGATAGTATTTATACAAATTTCGGTACTCCAATCTGGCTTTTGAATAAACCACTGTAGAATGAATATGTAATATATAATGCTCTGAGTACAGGCCAACTTATTTTCATTTGCTTTTTTTGCACGATACAATTTTCATAATTTTTTTTAAAATAAAAACCATTGCCCTCACTTGATTAAACCTATACCAATCTTATTAACGTTAAATTATCCTACTGTTTTTTAACAGGGTCTCCAAAGTCCAGATACTCTATTCAACAGCTTGTAGACACTGCTTGCACAGAGGCTACAGTGTATGAGAAACACAGAGTGGTAAATCATTTTAATTGAAATACCATTCATTTTTGAGCAGTATGTTTGAAAGTTATGTGGACTATAAGTGTATTTTTTTATTTTTCCATAGTGTGATTATAAACTCAAGTGTTTTGCCATTATACCCATTGATTTGTGTGATACAGGTAAAATGTGTAAGATATCTAGAAAATGTGTAAGTTATACTAAGTGGTCCGGAATTCCACAGACAAACTGCTAGGGGTGATCGTACATGCAGAGCCATCTTAAGAGCATCATGAAAAAAGTGATTTTTATGATGCCCCACCTGGTTAGAAATGCCTGCCTTCCAATTTGCATGCTTACTCTAGAAATTGTTAATCACATCTGATTTTGATAAGCTCCCTGCACTTGAGGCCACCGACCATACCGGGTGGGCCCATGTGTTAAAACAGCACTGCATGCACATTAAAACAAATAACATTTGCAATGGAACCTTGGGTTGGAAAACTGTTATTTAATCAGCACCAGGCGAACTGCCAGTGCAACAATTTCTCCACGCAATATATCCAGGGCAGTGGATTGGTTGTAGTGGACCAGTGGCATGGCCTGCATGCTCTCTGGACCTGAATCCACTTTGGAGCCAGGACGCACCCAGACCACATCACCTTACAACAATATCAGCCACTGCCATTACGGACATGGGTACCTCTTGAACACTTTTATTTAATAAATATTTCAAACATATAAAAAAATAAACAAATCAAAATTACGTAAGATGGCATAAATAGCATATTCTCAAAGCATTGCTGAACAACTTCTCCTACCATTTATTGACTTTTAGTTGCGTCTATAACTTCCGAGATGTTTGTCTATAGCATCAATATACCACCTATCCCTTCATTATATTTTTTCAGGATTTGTGTGAGATTACTACTACTTAACTGTACATGCATCTTGTACACATTCCTCTATGGAACTTCTAACGAATTGGTTCATGGTAAAATGTGTGTGTACATGTTGTGAACCTAACATGAAGTTTGTTTCTGTGTAATGCTTGTTATGTGTAGTGCTGCCATCAATTTTTCTAACCATGAGTGAAGTGTAATGATTGATTAATTGTGGACTCGGGATTTGAGACTGTGGCACGTCTAATTTGCTTTTGTGAGAGCATATCGTTATTTCTTCATGTAGGCCAATGGTTCATGAGTGTAATGGTTTGATGCAACACAACTGCCACCAAAGCCCAGAAAAATTTATTTTATACACTGAATCATAGGATTTGTAATGTCCCGCACCCGCCTCTGGACTCCCACAACTCTGTCCAAGTTTACTTTTTCATATTGAAGCGCATGACTTTAAATGCAACTACAATTGCTGTGGCTAACCATGCAAAACCAGCTTTCGACTCAAGAATCTCACTGGTTCATTCTGACATAGCTTCGAGAAGCTATCCCACCTCTCCCCCTTTCCTAGTTAACAGAATATCGCAAGAACCAGCCAACTTGAGTCATATTAAGGTGCCACACCAGCCCACTGCCACAATTTATACACCTTAGTATTCACCAAGACAACCTCAAGTCCAAAAGTTGGTTGTACATAGAGTTAGCCATCTAAAAGATAGAAATTTTTTTTAAATACAATAGGTATATAACATGAGAATCTTGCTGTTTTGTTCATTATGTTTTTTAAACACTAATTTATTACAATAATTAAAACAAAATAATAATTATAATTTGCAATTTTAAATTTCTCAACATACAAAGAATCTAGAACAGATAATTTTACGGTCCATTTTATCTAAACTACTGATTACCTGTGTTCAATTTACTAACCAAAATAAAGCTGTTTATTTAAAATGTGTGTTATAGGAGATCAGAGAGGTGGTTAGATTTTTGACCTCAGAAACTAGTCCAGTATTAAAACAGTCAAAAACTTACTGTCTATGTTGTCGAATAGTTTTCTTTTAACCTGATAGATATGTTGAATAATAAAAAACTTATGTAGTTTATGCAGATTTCTATATTTTATTATGCAAGTTTTTTATTTTAGTTAGCTTCTAAAATCTAGGGAAATGTAACCCCCCAAAAATTAAAGCCTGTTTACACCCAATGAGTAATTAAGCAGTTATAATTAAAATTTTATTATAATATTTTATATTTATAACTAAATTTTAAGTTGTGAAGTACTTTAAAATGTATGCAGATGATAAGGGCTGTTTACACTGGTTTAGTTAGTAAGTGATTTAATAATTCAGTGGCTAAGTAAAATAGAGTCTGATCTATTTTTTTAAGTAAGCATGATGCACATGTGCTAGTGGTCTCATATTATCCAATGAACATTTACTAAATCATTTAAACGTGTGGACATGTTTTTTGAGCACTTAACAACTTAAAATTTAGTTTCCTAAATCACTTGGCACATGTAAATGGGCCTTTAGTTTAAAGTTAACAGGTAAAAATAAGATTTCATTAATATAATCTGCCCAAAATAACATTTGCTTATTTTAAAATTTAAAAAAATCATATGCAGTTTTGTGTCATCTTAATATTTTTCTTCAAACATAAATGGCAAGGAAGGATGGAATTCTGGTAGAAAATATGTTTGATATACCATATTTGAAAGCTTCAGATGCTGGACCAGAGCTGACAGCAGTCATGACCAGAGTTTGCTCAGAAGTTAAGAAGGTTGTTCCTCAAATGCCATGTGGAGTTCAGATTTTGGCTGGAAATAACTTTGCAGCTCTAGCAGTTGCATCAGCAGCAGGTCGGTCAATGTGTTATGATGATTAACATAATTGATAAATCAAACATTATCATGATGTATAGTATAGATGATATATGCAATATAAACCCTTATTTTATTGGGAAAATAGACCCTGTTAAAGTTCTCTTCGGCATTTTAATTGATCTCTTGCTTATCCTGATGTCTTGAATTTTGGTAAGCCAAGATGTTCCACCTCTTTAAAAGCCTCTTATTTCTGTAATGACAATTCTAAAGATTTTGTAAATTCTGTTTTGTCAAACATATTTTCTATTAACTTGAGTATCTGGGTCTAATTTTCAGTTTAACTTATTTGAATATTACTAACATTTGTGGCATAAAATTTCATTTAATCAGAATTACATTTTCAAGTCTGTCTGTGAGGTTGAGAATCCAGGGCCCTCTGTCTCAAGAGCATCATGGCCTCGGGCAAAGTGGTTTTCCTAAGGCTGCTATTTGGCTAGAAATGTCTGCCTACCAATTTGTATGCTTACTGTCGAAAACTTTAAACAGATCAAATTTTCATGAGGCTTCTCTTCAATTGAGTCCCCAGGCCGTGTATTAAGATGGCACCGTGAGAATCGATGGTTATAGTTGATAGAAATTAACATTTTCAATTATTCACTTATACGAACATTTTGATTCCCATCTTATGGGCTCAGTCATCAGTTAAATAAAATTTTACCATACATAATTTTTGAGTGTTAATTTTTAAATGAGTTAAATCTCAAAATTTCCACCGGATGCACTGTTTTTCCTTCAGCCATTCCTAGACAGACAATCCCCCTTCCAAATTATACTGATTATAATATTTTTTACTTACTAGGATATCAGTTCGTAAGAGCTGAAGGGTTCGTATTTGCCCATGTTGCTGATGAAGGTATGATAGAAGCATGTGCTGGTCCGTTATTGAGATACAGAAGGAATATTGATGCTGAAGATATACTTGTGCTAACTGATATAAAAAAGAAGCACAGGTATATAGATATGTAAATTTGAAATTGATGCTGCATGAAATGTTCAAAAAATCTTTCAGGATGAAGAAAATACAGCAATAAGATTTATTTATTATCATTATTTGATCTATCATGCAGAAATACAGTGAAACGTGTATGAAACAAAACGTCAATAAACTTAAATAATATTCTGTTTTAGATTTCTATTTTATAAAGGTGCAAATAAAGGCACTAATCATTGAACACACTATATTTTGATTCCATTTAAGACATGGTTTCCATCTCATACAGTGTCCGTCTTAGACAGGTTTCACTGTAATTGCTTATTGTCATGATTATATGCAGAATACTTAAAAGATTTTACCATTTTTCATTCACCCAATGTAATATTCTCTTTTATATCTAAAGAATCATTTTATTTATTTTTTTTTGGCTTAAAAGTGCAATTTTTATTTTTATTCTACAAGTTTGAATAAGCCTGACTTTTGATCAGTTTTTTTTTTTAATTTCAGCTCCCATGCAATAACTAAAGACATGGATTTGGTCCAAACTGCTAAAGCAGCAGAATTTTTCTTGAGCGATGGAGTTATTGTGACTGGTAGCGCAACAGGAGATGCTCCATCAGCAGCTCATGCAAGGGGTCAGTACACATTATGCTTCAACTTTAAAATAATACCTACAAATTTTGCATTTATAAATTTTTTGTCACACACACACACACACTTTTAGTGGTTTTACCATGATATCACTAAAACAAACTCGATGTAATAAGAAAATTATACAATTTTATCAATAATTTTTTTCCATCATTTATTTAAAATGAAATAGAGCTTAGATATTGCAAAATGCAGTGAAAATCCTGTATAATAATATCCACTATAATGATAAAATTTCCTGTATAATATTACTCTCTGGTCCTGATGCACTTTCCTTAATGTTAATATACTCCATGATTTAGTTACGAAAAATTGTGGTGGCAGAATTTTGTGTTAGTACAATGGCACCATCTGTTGTGGAAATCAGGAAAATTGATGTTAACAAGGAGGCTTGCCTCCGCAATTTTTAGTTTTTGAATCTAGCAACCCCATAAGTTAATGGGGTTGTTACCCTTTCGAGAAAATACCATATCAAACTGTTTACCATCTAATGATAATAACAAAAGAAAAAGGTGTACTGTAACCAATTAGAGATCATATGGTTTATATAATCATTCTCATTAATTTTTGACCGGGGCTTGAACAACTTTCAAACCACAGATTGAAAGAAATGTCACCATGGACAATAATAACAAAGGAAAAACAAAGTTGTTGAATACATAATTTGATTTTAATTATACAATCAACAATTTTGTGTGTTTCCCCCTTGTCTTTATTTTTTATGAGTGAAATCAATCATATATGTGTAGCCAAGAAATTCTTTGTATTAGATTTAATGTTTTGACAGTAGTGAATTTCCTATTCAGAGAAAGTTTTTAAACCCACTCTTTTTCTTTTCAAAGCTGTTCACACTGCCATAAGCCTGCCAGTCATCGCAGGTTCAGGAATAACTACAGAAAATGTAAGGGACTTTTTTTTCTTGGATGGAGCGATAGTCGGATCTTACTTTAAAAGCTGTGGACTGTGGCAAAAAGATTTGCAGCCCGAGAGAATAGCTGCATTTATTGATGAAGTGGATGGATTAAGAAACAAATGATTATTAGATTCCAATTAACCTAACTGGAAGCTAATAATCAAGCAAATGGTAATTTGCTTCATTTTGATGAATATTCTTATACCTGATTGCATTTTTTTAGATATATTTTGCGATATAATAAATATTTATGATTGTTCTTGTCTTGAATATGTTTGACTCTTTGATTACAGGTATACCTTACTTTACATGATTTCAACTACAACACGATTTTGAAAAGTTGATTTAATCGATCGCAACCTGCGAAATTTAGACCGGTGTTTGATGCTAATCCTGAAAATTGGCTGGCAAATTAAAGATATAACATATTTAAAATGACAAAATTAGATGAGGCAAATGCTTAAATCAAATCCAATTCACCAGATCTCATTAATCAACATCTTTTGATAACATTGGCAGTGCTGTAAAAATGTTAATAAAAAAAAAAACAGATCCTAATGGAACTAGTAGAATTGTTGTACTTGTGAGGGATGTTAATAATTCTCTGGCAATTCTTTTGCTACTGAAGTTTTCATACAAAGAATGCTGCTTGTTGTCTGAATCTAGACTGTTTCGTTGAAAAAAGTTATCAGGCCATACCAGGTTCTTCAGGAAAGAAAACGTCCACACACACTGGAATTAACCAGTCACCTGGTTATGACTGCATATGCCATTGTTCCAATTTTTAATCTAATTATTTAAATTTTTGAAAACTAATTACTACTTATTTCAAATATTGTAATTTTTTGTTGTTGAATATTTAAAAACACAGTTAAGAACATGATGAAGTCACGTATTCATAAAAAATTTTAGTTAGCAAAATATATTTTATTAGCTTCAAACTGTTAAAAAAAAGGAAAAATTAATTGGCTAGATGACTGGTTAATTAGAAGTGCTGAAGATAAGTAAAAAAGACTAATTAAATTCATTCATATATCTTAAATTTATGAGATTTACTTAAAAGTTTGAATAATAAATTCATTCAACCAAAAAGTGTGTGTATTTTGCTGCCGAAAAAGTTACGTTTATTTTTTATTTTTCTGAAGACAACCCCTCATCCCTATATGTGATTTCATTTTAGGCGATTATTTTGTGGAACCAGTTGATTGCATAAAGCGACGAATGTAGTATAATTTTTTTCTTGGTATGAAATAGTTATGAAAATTCAAATCCTCACAGTATAAATAATCACACTGATATCAGACATTTCATAAAAATGACTTCATTATTATTCAATACCTCACACATAAAACAGCTTGGCATGTACGTATGTGCATGAACCAGATCACATAACAGACACACAAACTCAATTACAAAGTACTATTGAGGAAGGCACTGATGATGCAGTTTCATCCTGAGATCTTAAGAGATATTATACAACTATATATATACTTTTTCATATATTTACAGTTCGTTTAAAAAAATGATTTAAAAAAGGGATGGCGTGAACAAAACAATTTCAACAGTACGATAAACTATAAAACAAGTTTAAATACGGAGAACAAAAAATTGTGCGAACTCATAAGATACAGAGACAACAGGTGACAATCATACAACAAATCTATAGCACAAATACCCAGATTAGAAACAACTCTCCTAATAAATTATAATCTACTGTTAGATAGTTAAGATATTTTTCGTATTGTAAAATGCACTGAGAGAAGCATCTAAATAAAAACACAGTAATTAGTACTAAAAAAAACCTTTTTCGTCATGGTTTGCAAATGCTTGGATAATGATGGTATAAAAAGTAGAATATCAACTAGAAGTATTTGATTTTATTCATGTATGGTTGAATAAATGTTTCATTTTCTCACTTACAAAGCTTGAAAAGCTTACAAATTGAATATTCATGCACACACTACTCACACAGAAACAAAAACACATTTTTCCAAAGAAATATTACACATTCAATCAATATTTGCAATTGAAAAACACATAAGGTATCATGCACTTGAAAATCACAAGTCGATTCATTCAGTTTCTTAAAAATAAAATAAAAATAAAAGACAAAAACAAATATGAATGGGAAAACCCTTATCACTCAGAGGAAATGAAATATACAAATAAATAAATCTATTCTGCTAATGGGATAAACAGAGTATGGCTTGTATTATCATCAAAGAAAAAATACTAAACAACCTGAACCCAATTCAGCGGAGAAAATAATTAAATCAATTATCCCTCACTTTTTTCCTCTTTTCACTTCTGTTTTAAACTATTAACTGCCAGTGGCTATTACTACATCATGGCTAAACTAATATCAAACAAGATCTAATGCATCTGATTTCAAGAATTTGTTAAGGTTTGTGAGGCTATCACATTTATTGGGATGAATTCGCACCTAGAATAAGGGCACTTATGCGAGACTACAGTGCTGGAGAAAGTGAATCATTGGGGGTTGTCTATATCCAGTTTTCCCACTTCTCTATTTTTCACATATATATATATCCTCAATGTTACTTTAATTTTTTATCTTTGTGCAGTGTATACGTGGTATGCCTAGAATACAGTTGAAATATTGAAACCGGTTCATATTCAAATTTTTAAAAAAATACTTTGGAATACTGGAAAATGCTCGAGCAGTTACTGCTTAGATTTTAGAACTCAAGAAAAACTTCCAATCATTTTGTGCGTTGGAAAAGCTATCTTTCATGAATATCATCTATAGTGGCTCCCACTTGCAACAGAGAACAAGTTTAATCAGACAGATCTGATTTTTACAATAGGCTTTTTTCAATAAAATACCATTACATTTTGTTATCAGAGATACTAAATAATAGCTATAAAAACTACATTAGAAAAATACAAACAAGCAATATGTATCCAACATATGTGGTTGAAAGTTAGTTGTAAAAAAAATTCAGAGTTATGCGTGTGTGAAGAAACTTACTTCAAAATATGACAATATATAAAAAGTTAGATCTCAAATTTTTCTCACTAAATTTTTTTCAAATTGAAGTCCCAGATCATTGAAAATGAAAATACTGATACATTATATTTTCTTTTAAATGGTGAAAGTAGTGTGAAAGGGTCGAATATAATGCCATCGTGAAACAAATATTCATTTAACAAATAGCCAAAAACCACAATTAATATACATAATTGTTATATATTTTAGTCGTGACAAACACACCCTTATATATATAATATTTACCAAACTCACACATACACGTAAATACAGTGTATTGGAATCAAATGGAAATGCAGATTGAGCAGAATAAATGCAAGATTTGACAATGCCCATAATGAGGAACAGCCATGAGAAATTTCAGAAGTATAGATGATGAATGTTTTTATTATGTAAAGATAATACTAATATATATATTTTTTTTCATTTAAGTTAACCACAAGCCAATTTATCATAAAATGTGTTTCTTTTTGCTCAGGAATAAAATTAATTTTTTAATGCTTATAACCTTTTTTGTGTTAAAATATGAGAATGGGTGAGAAACAAAGCTGTCTTAAGGATATCATTGGCCCCCAGGGTGAAATGATTTTTCTGAGGCCCTCTACCCGCCTCAAAATTCCTCTGCATACAAATTTACATGCTTAATCTCAAAAATCTTAACCAGATATTATCATGAGGAGTGGGAGCCCATGCGCTAAGACAGGCACTGGTTGAAACATTTAAAAAAAAGCTTATACCAAGATAATTGTCGAGATCATATGAAGAAGTCTGTATTAGATAAGTGAAGCAGTCTGTGTATATAATTTCTTCGTAGAAGTCATCAAATGCATCACAACTGAAGCAATGTTTATCTTCCACATATGTTAATCAGATTCATCATTTTCATTGTAATTTAACAAAAATGTTTTTTTCCAATCTAATCCAACAATTATAATAATTGTTGAAATCAAGCTACATAATGCACACGTGTATACGAATTGATACCTTTTCATTCATCTACTTAATGATAGCAATACACATTTCTTTTAAGTTTTTATTTTGAAAACACATTTGAGTGACATATGTCATGTCATTTAATTCTAAAAGAAAAGACAAAAAACACAAAGATATTTAAAATATAAATTTCAGATTAAGAAATAAGAGAGTTACTGGTTTTCTCTCTTTTTTTCCAAATAAATATATAAAAATAGATTTAATAATTTTTTTAATGCTATGTATATTTAAAATCTATGTAGCATGAATTATAATATTCAACAAGGAAAAATAGATTAAGATTGAGTTATAATTGCATAGCTTTGTCAGATTCTTTCTCCTCAGTCAAATTAGTCAATATATTTATGCTGTGATTTATTTGAAACTAAAATATATTCAAAATGCAAATAAATGCTGAATGTTTTGCATTTTAATAATTCTTAGCAATTGATATTTAAATCAATTGAAATTAAAACAGATGAGTAAAATTATAAATTTTGAATATATCAATATTTATAGTGCAGCATACATATCATGATAATATAGTGTAAATTTTAAAAAACTTATGGGAATTTAAAAATAATTTTAATGTGTGAAAATTGCTTTCCTTTTGTAAATGATAATTTCTACTATATAAAAAAACCCATGATTTGCGATTATGACACTTTTTTTAAAGCTGATAGAAAAAAAATTGAAACCATCATTGCAAGGTAAACAATATTTGTAATATGGTCAAAATCAGTATAAGATTCAAACCCAAAGAGAATTGAATCAAAAGCATAATGACATCAAAATACTGAGACATGTAAATGAAAAAACAAAAAAAAACCAGCGATTTTAAATTTTTGATTGAAAAAAAGAGAAAGAACTGGAATGTTTAAGAGACAAATTGTGTCCATCCAGCCTATCGATTATATTCGATAATATTGCATTTTGATTCCCATACTGTAAAAGTGCACAGCATACATGTATATACATAGTGAAATCATTATCCAATAATAGTAATATTGATATTATATGACAAACACATTGCCTGATTGTCTGATTAAAGACTGCGCCTGCATTTTTCACCAAAAGGTTTAACGACAAATCTATTTCTTGAACCCAAGCTACACTGAGAAAGCGTATACAGATTCTGTCTTCGAATGAAAGACGGTCTCAACTTGTAGCGATCTTTACTGAAACTTGTTATCTCAGTTGACTTGAATTTTCCGATCAATTCCACAGAATCTACATGATGAACAATGCAAATATCACAAGTGAAATACTAATATTAAAAAAATGTTTTCATAAATAGGTGATTTTATTCTTTTAATGTTTTACATAAATATAGCATAAAGAAAGTTTATTTCTAAAACTAATGAGCTGATGCAGAAAATTATAGACAGGAGTCAGGAAAAGAATTAAAAACATTAAAAAAAATAATGAATCTAATTTTTATCTATGCGTCTGAAGAAAATGTTTTATAAAAATACAACTAAACAATCTATAATACAATTTGTATTATATGATTAAGTTATTTCATGCATTAAATTATTGATAAAAAATATTACCATAAACCAGAGTGATTTAAATTGTTTGTCCACAGGACTATGTCTGCAACTACTGACTTTAAAAGTATTTTCCAATTGCAAAAAGTTTTTAAATAGCAAATGTGGTTTCTTAAAATGTAATTTTTCTGAGGGAATCATATACATAAAACATAAACGTTCTATACATTCCCAGTGTTCTAAAACTTGGAATTAGTGAAATATGGAACCTGCTTTGAAAAGTCATTTGCAAAAAATTCACAATTTTACATGTAATATTCATTGTGATATTCAAAGATAGAAAATTATTATGTTTTGGCAATTTATCGCTGTGTTGGTAAGAAAATTTTCATTTTTAGGGACTGACACAAATGGAATAATCTCAACTATTGGTTATTTTATTGATATTATGTTATTGTGGGTTTGAAATATAAATGTTTTCCATTGCTCACTGCTTCAGATACTTTTCTTCCCTTTTAGACAAAAAAAATTATACTAAAATATTTATTAAACCTTTTGAAGACCAAGAAGTGAAATTTTAAAAAAAAAAAAAATTATAAATTTTCATTTTGCCTGTTGTGGCGTTGTATTTGTATTTGTAAATGTCTCTGACAGATAAGAATCAAACTGCATGAAATTTTTCTGCTTCCAACTTCAAACCACTGGCAAGTGCGGATCCAGGGTGGGGTGCAATGGGGTTTATTGTCCCTTCCAAAAGCTGGATA
The DNA here is from genome assembly GCF_987345545.1 of Pholcus phalangioides. NCBI lineage: Eukaryota > Metazoa > Arthropoda > Arachnida > Araneae > Pholcidae > Pholcus > Pholcus phalangioides. The sequence continues at coordinate 26,523,554 of NW_028301594.1, forward strand.
ATATGGGAAAAATTTGTATTCTGTAAAAAACAGAGTGATCCTATGAACCTGCAAAATAAATCGCTCCCTCTAAACTCACAGCTTTAGATCAGCGCCCAACCACTGACCACATCAGAAATGCAAGAGATGATTTCATTTTGATTAAAATCTTTCTTGGCTCTCAAGAAATTTGACTGCCATCTAAATTTCTTTTTTTTGTCAAGCCCTGACCAAAATGCAGTATGAATCTTACAATTGTGCTTAAAGGTTCAATAATTAATCATTAATTAAAAAAAAGGATGATTCAATGTATAAGGAATAAGAGAGGAATTTATAATTACATTTCTTTTTCTTTGTTTTGTCAAAGGTAGATATGACAGCATTTTTCCATAGCATATTGCCACGCAATACATTCTCATCACTTTGCTTTTCAGAATCAAGAGGCAGTGATTGGGATTTCGATTCAGATACACTATCTTCCGTCTGCACTTCTTCGTCAATTAGAGCAGATGTTTCCATGCTCTTTGACTTGACTGGATTGAATGTTGCTGGAACATTGCATGGCAGCAAACTATAAACGCTCATGCTAGGATGTTCAATCAGCAAGTTTTCTAGAGGCGATATCTCTAATTTAGTAGGACAATTCAAAGTGAAACATGGTGGGGGTGTCATGCACCAAGCATCCTCTGGATTTGTGAAAGATAATGTATCAACAAAAGCACTGCTGCTTTCCAAACTATTCATGTCAAAAATGGAAACAACAGGTTTCAAATCGCTGTCACTGTCACTATCCTCTGTAGTTTCCTCATGTTCTCCAAGCTCCACCACTGCTTCCTTTGACATTTCATGCCCTACAAAAAATGAGGAAAAAATAGTCATTGAAAGATATAGCCACATAAATTGTCAAAAAAAGTTTTTGTCCTTAAAAAAAACTTAAAGTGATTTGTATGAAACATTCTGCAAGAAGCCAATTTCAAAATAATAAAATTTTTTCAATAAATAGATGCAAACATCACTGAAGAAAAATACTCATTGTCTGGTAAACCAGACTTGATGATCAGATTTACCAAAGAAATCCTTGGTTTTGCAAACTATGTTTAGTATAGTGGTCATGGTAAGTAATGTCAAATTGTAGTATTTTGTAATAAGATTAATTGATGTCTGTACATGATACCCATAATTAAGAACTTTATTCAACATAATTGAAAACAAGTAATAGATTTTAGATTTTAGCCGAATCTGTATTGGTTAGTCAAGGTAGAACTATTTAAAAAAATATGTTAGCCAAAAAATTTGTAGCCAAGTTTTTGTTGTAACAAATTTGTGTTTGTTAGCCAAGATATCACTGCATACACAATAAATTATTGAAGTCATTACCTGAGCTCGAGCAAATTAATGATATTAAACATACCTGAACTATCAATAAAAACCCAGTCACCAATGGAATCTTTCTTCTTTGTATCAAGGGAAGTAATTGGACGGTCATTATTTGGGCTTGTAAAATAGGAAATGATATTGGAAAACATTGCAAGAATCTATAGAGATAAAGATTTTGAAATAAGCAAATTGATAATTGTGAACATCCTTGGGGAAAAAATACAGTAACAGAAATACAGTCATGAAAAATATCTCTTAGACATAAAATTATGAAACAGAAGGCATCACTATTCTTAGAAAGAATAAAATTTCTGGCACTAGTGAAGAGGTCAGGGACAGTGGGATGTGTAGGGCAGTTGCTGCTATGCATAAATACAGTAAATAACAGTAGAAAATTCACATTTTTTCTTTGATATACAGTCAAACCCTGATTTAATGAATTGAAAGAAACTCAATTTTATTTGTTAAATCGAAGAAATCGTTAAATCGGGTACAAATTTATCAGGAGCATAAACACACCTGAAATGTGTTGCTGTTGCAATTCATTTTTGACACCAGTGGAAAAAAATGTATATATAAACTCAAGAATAGAATCGGGATGTATGAAAAATTACTTGATAGAAGTTTGTTTGGTACGTATGATGCTTTTATCAAATTCTGTTGAAACTGTAATTTTTTTTGCTAATCGAAAAACATGTTCTTCAGATGACCAGCCATTCTTTGCTAATCAAGACAGAGCACAAACTTTTAAAGCAATTTTATTTCTTTACTGATTCTAAACAAGTGGACAACATAATTTTTTATGGCATTGGTGTGCACCAATTGACCACAAACTTTCCCACACATACTCTAAATCAGCGGTTCTCAACCTTTTCTGACTTACAGAGCCCTTTTCAGTGAATAATTTCTCTGCCGGAGCCCTGCTTAACTTGAGGAGCCCTTTTTAGTATATTATTTATTTGGCAGTACCCTTTAGGCCTCTTTTTTTTTTGTTCGTTTATCAAATTTAATGATGTTATTATTCTCGAGTGGCCTCGAAGCCCCTGGGAAGTGCACACGGAGCCCCGGTTGAGAACCGCTGCTCTAAATGACTGTTTCCCTCCTTTACTCAAAAAAAAGTGGGTAGCAGTAATCTGTTCTTTTCCTCTTTTACTCATGCTGCCCACTTTTGTTTGGTTGTCTCTAAAGAACTGAAGTTAAAATCCTGGAAAGTCAAATCCATGGATTGATGTTTTGGGTGACAAGAAATAAGGGGAAAAAATGTAGAATGGATAAAAAAAAATTATTTTTTTTTAATCCAATGGGGTTTATTCATTAAATCGAGGGTTGACCTTTGTTTTTGCCAAAATTAAAAAAAAATTGTTAATTGAGGAATTTACTGAATCAGGGTTTATATCAGTTCATTATATCAGGGTTCGACTGTACGTAAGAGCATATATACATTCTCCCCTTATATCTGAAGTAACTTGAATGTGACATATCCTAATGTCATGGTCAAAACCTTTTATACTACTTCACCAAACACTAACTCTGGCCATATCGCTATATTGCAATTTACTGCTATTAGTGAGATGGGTTGGAAGTGAAGGCACTGTCTATCGGTGGTCGCCTCGAGTTCGTTAGGGAAAATATCTTATCCATATCCTCCCTTGGGTTCGAACCCGGGACTCTGACAATAACCTTCACAATGGTAGATGAGCATCTTACCACCATGCCACTCGGGCACAAAAAAAACTTTTTATACTGGTTCTCTTTCTAATCTTTTGATTTTTAATTAAAATTAGCTGTAATTTAACTATAAATTACAATTTTTAGCCTAAATTTTCTTTCATAGTACTTGAATGATGCAATATTTCCACACCAGGGCTTAAGAAGCACAAGGCTTCCACAGAATAAAAAAATAGAAATAGAATTGGTGTACAAAAGGAGATTTCATGTGTGATTAAATTGGAACTTTTGAGGGCAACACAGATTTTTCAGAATTCATGCCAGTGTGCCTATTAACAGGTCATCAGGAAAAAAGTAATCAAACCTTGAGGAGGTGGGGGAAACTGATTTTGGACAATTTTTTTTTTTCAGTGAAAAAAAATGCTTGGTGCCTAAATTCTTTTGGATTTTTCAAGCCCTGCTCTACATGAAGTTCAAAACAGACTGATTATACATGCATACATACTTAATTTTGCACAGGGTTCAATCTTCTTTCATGAATTAGATTTCTTCTAGAATGGCTCACCAAGACTAGAACTGTGAGGTAAGGCAGAAATAAGGGTGGCAAATTTTAGGGAAGCAGGGCAAACAAAAAACATTAGGCCTACCATCAGAACATTCACTTTTACAGTGAAGCAGTGGACAGAAATGACCTTAACCCCTTATTACAGTTGTGTAGCTCAGTCCCAGGCAGACTGGAAAAGAGAGATTCTATAGTACTAGTATTTCAGCTCCATACAAATGTCATTACCCTTTCCTTAGCAACCAATCACCACATTGATTTAAAAATCAATAACAGAATTAGCAACAGGCTACTCTTACAAGAGTGAATGTATCTAAAAAAAAAATAAACACTGCACATTTTTGGGCTTTATTTAGTCACAGATATATAAAAATCGCTATAATGAGGAATGAATTTATGGCACCTGAAAGATATATAATTATTTTCATTGAGATATCATAAACAATCAAGTGAAAATCACTTTTGCACAATTGTTTGAATTGAATTGTAGAAGCACATTTGAATCACAGGAGCAGTGAATAGAAAAATGGCAATTTTGTAAATGTTATAACATATAAATGCACATAATGTTACAGTTAATGTGATGAATCTGAGTATTATGCATAACTGCCAGTTATTATGCATAATCACTGACCATTTTGGTAAGTTTAATAAATTTCACAAATTTTATTACGTTTACCAATCATTGCTTTTTCTTCAGCTGGTATTGGTAAATATGACAAATTGTTAATGAATTACTTAAATTTACCTGCCATTTTGCTCAAACCAGCTTGGAATGATAGATTCTATCAGGGATGTTGTTCATGTGTAAAAATATTGATAAATGTGAAGGTATTACAAGAATGATAATAATTTATAAGTTTTTATCATTATAGCCGGGGTTGGGTTTTTGACATGACAAAGCGTCAAAAATGGGTTTAAACATCAAAAACTGTTGAAAATCATCAAAAACCTAAATGAATGCTTTTTGATAATGTTTTGAACACAATAGGTATATAACATGATGGAAAATTTACTTTTTTGCATATTACAATGTTTTATTTTTAAACATTAATTTATTACAATAATTAAAACAAAATATTAATTCTAATTTGCAATTTCGAATCTTTCAACATGAGTCTAGAATATATAAAATTTAGTTTTGTGGTTCATTTTATCTAAGCTAATTACCTATGTTCAATTTGCTAAAGTGAAATAGAGCTGCTTATTGATAATATATATGATAGGGGCATCACAGAAATACGTTTAGACTTCAGAAACTATAAATCGGTATTAAAACAGTAAAAACTCATTGTCAAATAATTTTTTTAACTTGATAGATATGCTAAATAAAAAAAACTTACTTTTATGTAGATTAAAGGGTTTTACATTCAGAATTATAATTACTATAATAATAACATTACATATATAATGCAATAAACTTTTTCAAACACTTATCTGTTGCAAAAAGAGTACAGCAGATGGTTTATATCAATGCACGCATATATAAACAGCTGAAGAAATTTTGGAAGGTCAAGAATCATCTTGAATCAAAGAATGCCAAATCATTCCATAGCTTTCCCTTCAGTGCTATGCTTTATTCAAATTGTATATTTTATAAGGAAAAAACCATATATATTTTTGTCCAAAATAATTCTGTAGAGAGTAGAAAATTATTTTAGAATCATATTAAATATTTATTCTTTGTATAACATAGTTACTTTAAACATTACATGCAATTAATGATTGCATTCCCAATGAGAATTTTTATATTGAAAAATAATATTTGAGGTTTTTGACAAAGGATTTTTGATGTGATTTAAACCGTCAAAGACTGCCATGTGTCAAAAACCTGCCAACCCTGATTATAGCACTTAATTTTTTATTTGCACTGACATGAGAATACATGTGTAGTGCACCACGTCATGTAGGTATGGGAGAAACTGATAAGTGGTTGAATTTAAGTGATATTTATGCATATTTATCATACTATCAATTTCATTTGGGAATTATGCATAATCACTGGAAAATTTATCAAACTTATTGAGATGATTGGTGATTGTGCATAACTAAAAATTATTGATAGTCAATGATTTATTGCATTTACTGTAACACATACACATCAGACTCTTAATTTTTTTTTTCATAAATGCACTGCGGGTACAGTGAAACCTTTCTACGATGATACTTGATATAATGCTGAGAAACCCTCTGCAATGATATTTTTTCAAAAGAGCCCGGAAGTTCAGGCAAAATGCCATAAATGCCTCTTTTTGCCTATTTTCAAACTTTTTGATAAAAACGCCTTTTTTCAAATTTTTGCACCATAAATGCTTATTTTAACATAGTTCTAAGTCTAAGTTCATTAGTGAATTTCAGAGGCCATAATATATAAAACTTGGATATTTTGCGCATTCAGAAATCAAAATAATTGCTCTTTTTAAAATTTTCCAAAACTCAGTACCCTTTTAACTTTTTTTCTCCAAATTTTAAACTCAAAAAATTAGGGGGTTCCGTATACACGAGGGTTTTTTTTATACATTAAAATGTGGTATATCTCAAATTTCATTAGCATTTGTTGATTTTTGCTATATAGCTTGTTCATATTTTTTATGTAATCGCTATCTTGATAGATCTTGCTATACAGTAAAACCTGTCTATACAGAAACTCAAGGGACCTAGAAAAAATACTGTTATATGCAAGTCACTGTTGTAGACAGTTTTAACATTTGTGTTATTTTCTATTATATATGAAACCCGCTGGGACCAAAGGAAATATCGTTACAGACAGTATTGTTATACAAAGGTTTCACTGTATACCAGATTTTAAAATGAGTTTTTTCCCCCTTCAAAACATTGCTCACGAATAAAACCAGTACTCATTATAACAGAAACAATCAGCGATCAATTTGTAACTCACATCTACAGGTGCCCTGAATTGAAGTGAATAAACATGTTTATTCGACATGATACAAACAACAAAAAACTTATTTTAATGTCAACAGAGCAGAAAAGAAAAACGTAAAGCTGGGTTTTCATAGGAGTAGGTTTTTTGTGTGTCGTGAACTGATTAGGACCATTTTGCATCTGATGAAACGTGCAACTTTGTTACATAACACATTTGTGTTTCCTAGTGTGGTGCATCAGCTGTTCTGTTGTCTGCATATTCATGTTGATTTCGATGAGAAAACAGAAATAAAGGATAGATCAGCAAAATGCACGGCACATTTGACTCCTCCAGAAGTAGTTGGCCAGTCATGCCTAATGCAAATTGCTGGCGTCAGGCATGCTGTGCTTTGTAGGAAAACCGTCATATTGCTTTTTCTATTGGTGAATAAATGGAGTGTCGCGCTGGGTGATTCACATTGCACAGAAAACTAATAGGAAAACCACCTGGTTTACCAGTGAAAGAAGGGGAAACTTTGTAAGGGTGTGGGAAATGTATAGCTTTTTTCTCACCCCAATATCAAGGAAACAGATATTTTCTGGAAATTATGCCAAGGTGAACTCAAAAGAAAAGTCATCTGGTCTCTGCCGGGACTTGGCAAATATGTTGGCAAACTCAGGCAAACATGTTACTATCTACACCACTGGAGACATGACCCTGCCTTCCTTATTTCATGCACTGCGGCATGCGCAGCCACAGTGTGCGAGTTCACTTCAGCATAATATCCAGAAAATATATTTCCTTGATATCTTGGGCTGAGAAAAAAATCCGCCTATCTCTCTCTCTACCGCACTCTTGGGGCCATTTGCTGAAGTTAAGAGAGGTTACTGATGCCTCTACTTCGGCACCTCATACGTGAAATAAGAAATGTAAGGTCGTGTTTCAAGTGGAGTAAATGGTATCATGCTTGCCTGGTATGCAAGAAAGCCTGGGTTCGAGCTCCAGCAGATTACTTTTTTTTCAGAGTTCACCTCGGCATAATACCCAGAACAAATCAGTTTCCTTTACAAGGGACTTTCTTCGACAACAAAAGCTCTTTCATTTCAGAAAAATTAAAAAATATATATATCAATTTTAAAAAAAAATGTTTAAACTCTATAAAATAAATTTATACCAACAAAGATGTTGGATACAATTTACGGAAATGGTAGCAAATGTGGAGGGGGCTCTGGCACATGGGCAGGATACGCCAATGAGTATAATAATGTTTAATTATTAAGTTATTGCAAAGCTATCAATATTACAAAACATTTATAAAGATTACAATAGAAAAGCCAATAACGGCACATTTTAGATGCATATTTTAGCGAGAGTTGCGCGATATATATAGCTTGTGCGTATTATATTATGTGATAGCTACCTCTTTTTTTTTTAGACAGTAGATCTTGCTATATATAATGCACTTTCATATGAGCTTTTTTCTCTCTCACATTATTTTTCGCGAGTAAAACCTAGTACGCATTATAATGGAAACAATCAGCCATCGATCTGTGACTCACATCTACAGGTGCCATGCACTAAAGTGCATAAACATGTTACGACATGATGTAAACAACAAAATATCTTATTTTAATGTCAACGGGAGGGGGAAAAAAAACTTACCAGTGAAAGAAGAGGAGGAGGAGGAAGCTTTCCAAGGGTGTGTTCGACGACGACAAAAGCTGCTTCATTTCGTTAAAATTAATTAACTTATTTTAAAATTAATTCCGATCTTAATCGGTTATTTGAAATAAAAGTTATATCGAGAGAGAGAGAGAGAAAGAAAAATAAATATTAATTATATGGGGGGCTGAAACGTCAGATCTGGGACCTTTTCCAGCTCGCAATCAGCTGGGTGACGCCATTGTTGTTTATGTGACGGGGGTGCTTGGTTGGCTGGACAGCCTGACCAATCACGTACCGAGTCATGCTGGTGAAGAGTGGGGTGATATCGATCACGTGATGGCCACACGTGTTTCATGCTCGATATCACGGTTTGTAAACTGAGAAGGGGGAAAAAAAAAGTATTATATTATTATTTTTTTTTTTGTATTATTAAATTTTAAGTGTACGAAAGCGACGGGGGTTTGTTAAGTAGAAGCTTTATTCGGAATATAGGTACGATTATTAATTAATTTTTTTAAAAAATGCTCTAGAATTGTGATTGTTTGTTGTTGATCTGTCATCTTTTTTTTTATGTTGTAGAAACGAAATTTTTTACGGTCATGATCTTGAATTGCGATTTAACATATTGCTATTTTATTACGATAAAAATTTTGTGACAGTTCAGTCGTGGGGCCTAAGAAAAGATTGCTCTGAGAATCGCTGGAAATTATGAAGAATTAGATGCAGGGTCGTGCCCTTAATGGCACCATACCCCCCCCACCCACCCAGGCGAAATGATGGTCTGTGGGGCCCCTACTAATTCACATATTCATTTACTATCGAAAATCATAATATTAAATTTAACGCTTAGACCCGTGCGTTTAGACTGACTCGATAGATATCCTGATGGTAAGCAAAAATCCTGACCCCTTCTCTTAACCCCCCAAGATCCAGGTGTGAGATTCTTTCTCTTGTTATGTTGATTTCTCATAGTAAATTTATATCTTTCCTACTACTTGATTTTCATTATCCTATTCTCCAAGGCTGCAACTTGGAGAGAGCGGGCGAGGCTGGTGCCCTGAGCATTGGATTAAAAAGGGCATCAAATTTACTCTTTTAAAGCTTCTACGTTATGGGAGGGCCAAGATGCCTGCTCCTCCCTTCCCGGCTTACGCAGTATCTAGTTGCGGCCCTACCTATATCCCATCCCATACTATTGTTACTTAACTGTACATACATCTAGTACACGTCCCTCTGCGGAATTTCTAATGAATCTGCGTATATGTGTAGCTCCGAATGTATTGTGTTCTTGATAGTGCTGCCATCTGTCATTGGTATTTTGAAAATAAATAAGGTAAATTCTTGCATTTTATGTTCAAGTATCGCATTGAATGTCAGCTGGCTCTCTGCATAGAGACTTTACCAAATGGGAAATACATTTCCATCGCAAACTAGAAAACCGCAAGAGACCAGCTTCAGCTGACTACCACTGTGGTATTAACGAGGCCCAAACCCGGATCCTCACAATGAGAGTCTGGCACAATGCCCACACAACTTCACAGTGGCTTGTATCACATACTAGAATATCCTGGATCACAAGGGCATTGGCGTACTTGAGGGAGGTTAGAACCCCAACCCCCTCAAGCTGAGATTATAGTGTTATTTTGCAGGAAGAAACATAAATCCCCCTTGAGAAAATTCTGCATATGCTTATACAGCCATTGCCCCCCCCCCCTTCCCCCTTGTGATGAAAACCATTGCTTGAAGAGGGTACCAGAAACATTTTGTATGAACATACTTTAGAGTAGACCAAATGGTGATTGTGTTACAAAAAGACTCAGACTCTTACAGAAAACAGAGTACCGTCATACCTCAGCTAACAAAGATAATTTATTTCGGAATAACATTTTTTAGCCGAAACAAGATTTCCCAAAATATATAGTTTTGACTAATCAGGGTTTTAAGAAGTTTCACAAAAAATAATGATTATTTATATACAATATTATTGGCAAACTAGGCCTTACAAGATAAAACGGTGGGATGTAATATAGATATTGTGCGACATTGTAGGCAAAAACAGGTCCCAACCCCTAAAATTGCTTTTCCATACCCATTGGAGGGTTCATATATTCCTGATGGAGTGGTAGATGAATTCATTGAAGTTTACACTTTCCATTTTTTTTTTAAATCAAAGAAGAAATAGTGTATTGAGGACATATTTCATATGTAAATTGTACTATTAAAAATGAAAAATTAAGTCTGGATTCATGAAATTGTAAGCACATTTTTTTCTAATTATTATTTGCAGTGAAAAAATGCCTGTCAATGAAAGAGAAATCATAGAGTTACTTTGTACTCTTGCGGAAGAGGAAAAATTGAGAGTCGCATTCAAGGAATCTTTGAAAGGAGGTGTTATGACTGGTGTAAGTGCAGTGGCAGGTGGTATCTTGATGGGTCCCATTGGACTTGCAATTGGTAAGATGCTATTTCCTATTGCTGAATATTTTTTTTTATCGCAGTGCTACCTGGACTTAGATTAATTCAGTTATATGTATTATGAAAGTTTCTGTTTTTCTTCCTTCATACTGTCACCCTTGAAAAATGGCCTTATAAGTGGAATGAGAGTACAAGAAATTAATGATTAAATTTAATCAAATATTGTGATTTTGAGAGGGTAATTCAGCTTGTAATTCCCAGACCTTTTCTCTAAAGAGGGGTTTTGGGAATTTTCTACATTTTGAGCCCCAGTGTGTCACATTCAAGTAAGCAGTGTTGACATTTTGAATCTTTGCACACAGAAAATAATTAAGAAAAGACAAATAACCACTGGTCACCTTTTCTACGAAAAATAGGTCTACTGCTTATTAGTTGAAAGAAGGTAATGAGAAAAACAGAACGACATCTAATCGAAGCATTTGAAAGAGCTGATAATATGTGATGACTTTGAGATGGTGTTCATGTGTTTGTATGCCTTTTAGAAGAAGGTTCAAATTTTAACATATGAGCTTAGGAATAGTTTTAAAAGGCTACTTCTGCATTGCACATGCATCTGATAAACACTCCTAGATTACAGCTTTTTTTCCTCAGCCCAAAATATCAAGGAAAAACATATTTTCTGGATATTGTGCCAAGGTGAACTCGTAAAGAAAAGCCATATATTATCTCTACTGTCCCACCGGAAGGGGGGGGGGGGCATTTCCTGAATCTAAGAAAAGCTACTAACAAGGCCATATTTATGTTTTTGCCGTCTGCGTACTATACAAATTTTGCTGCCCCCCTCCCATTTCAGACTAACTTTTATTATCCTCCCTACACTCCTCCCATGCCATTACTTATAAATCATAAACGAACAAAAGAAAAAAGTATATACTGTACATGATTGTATAAAAAAGGATATACTTTTGAATATACAGTTTGCGCCTAAATTTTTCTGTCCTGTATTCATATTCTATTCCAATATAATGATTGCCATGGTGTCAATTGCCATGTTTGTCGGTCCATTAACAGAACACCCCTTATGTATTCTAAACCATTATTTCTTAGAAAGTTTCGATGTACTATTTTCTGTTTTCAATATTGGTATTTGGACGCCTATTAGATATTCTCATCGTGAAATTAAAGATTAAAGTTAGAGAAAATGCATTTGAAAAAGCGGATTGATTTGTCATCTCAGCCTTCTTCGATTAGTTTTTATGTTTTTCAAAATGCCTTTTAGTGTTTTATAAAAGTTATCTTTAAATTGTGGGTAGTACCTTAAACAAACAATTTTTCATATAAACCTATGGGAAATCGCATTTCGGCTAACAAACGTGATTCTGGAATGAATTATATTTATTAGCTGAGGTATCACTGTATATTAAATTTACTAAATTCGCAAGACTTATACAGTGATATTTACCTGATATTCCACAACCCCATAGAATCACATTGATTTCATGCAATCAGTTATCTGACATGATTGCATGAAAAAAAGAAAAGTAGTCTTTTCAGGTAATCATAAAACTTATTGACAAATATCTCTGCGTAAGAAAATAAATCTACATTGAAATGGCATCTTTCCCTTTCATCATAGCAGTAATCTGTTGCAAGAATACTAACGTTGTTGTTTCAGTTCATCAGGTTTATTGTTGAAAATATTGTTGTTTAGTACTAAATTTCATTGTTGAAATCTCAACAATAGCAGTGTAATAGATAAAATTATTATAAAAGGGGATGATATTGAAATTTGTTTCAGCCACAGGACGCACTTGTAAAGTTGCTCCTGGGCACTCACGTGGGCATGGCTAGGATTTCAAATCTCTGTCACCAAATGATGGGCCTAGGAAACCCAACGTTTGCGAATGTGGATTATGCAGTCTCTCTTCAAGAATTCTGTGTCGTCTTGGAGCAATATCTTTCCGCCCTTTTTTGACTTGTGAGGAATGACAAACTAAAATTTGTCGCCAACGCAGACAAGAAGATGGACCCCTAAACCCCTTCTGCAGAGGGGAGGGGTCTGTAACGAAAAGTTTTAATTGAGCTCTATTACGAGGTATGGGGTAATTCTGAGAAAGGGACTGGGCAGAGAGTTGATACAATAGGCCTATGAGAATAATCTCTGTGAAAGATTCATTTTTTTTCCGGACGTAATTAATTATTCTGCAAATACATGTGTCATCACATTTATTTCACATTCTAATTACTCATATAAATGTTGATTAAAAAACTATAAAAAAAATAGTGTTTGAATTTTTTTTTTTTTTACATGCCTACGTAGCCATGTGGTAAAAAAAAACAAACAAGTCTGCTTCAAATTTTTACATACCCCGGGCATGTCGGACAACAACATGAACGTATGTGTTGCTGTATCGGGAAAAGAACCCCCATCAAAATGTGACATTTTGTTTATGAACTTTAGCACGCATGGCCCACATCCACCATACATTTTTGATATAAAATTTATTTAATGCACGTTTTTAATTTCGGCAGTGCTTCCTAAATTGCCCATTTTAAAAATGCTACTCGGTTAATTGACAGTTGAATATCACATAATGCAGTAGGCCAATATCTTAGAAATTGTGTTTCTTGAAACGAAAATGAGCATTCATACCACCACCAGTCTCTAAAATCATGTTTTTCAAAGTGTAAGCAACGGGATGCTCATTCCATGAAATAAGGGGAATAATATAACATTGCAATTAATTTACTGTGTATATGTAAAAGCCACTATGTCCATTTTTGTGTATATTAAAATAACACTATTAATTTGCTGTATTTTCATTACACTATACAGGGCGTTCTGTTAATGGGACAACAAACTCAGAGGGTTGTTAGTAAGCATCAAGAGGAATAAAAATTGTAATGGAAGATGGTGTCGCAAACTATGTTGAAAGGGTGAAAATCACCAAAAAAATACATGCAGGCTCTGAGTCCAGAGGAGACGAAAGGTGGATTTCAGTTGATCGCTGAATGCGTTCGCTCACTATATCTGACGTAAGCAGCGTCATGAAATGCATGCACTGGGGCAGGATCACTCGCTGCGGATGATGTAAATTCGCACTCTTGCGGTAGTAAGCATGTGTGGCAGTTAGTTGTCTGTTTCAATTCGTGATGGCTGACTACACGAACGAGGAGTACAGTGGTATACATCTGCAATAGGCGTTTATAACAGCAGATGAACCCAACAGAGCAGTATCCGATGAGGTGTCTGCACCCATACTCCTTCGTCATGATCAATCGATTACTACGGGAGACGGGGACGTCTATCTAGCACGGTGTGATGCAGGGAGTCACTCAATGTACGCACTCCTCAAATGGAAGAAACCGTGCTGCAACGGTTTGCGATTACCCTTGATAAGTACATGAGTGGTGGTGGCTGGACTATCGAGATTTTCACCCTCTCAACGTGGTTTGCGACACCATGTTCCATTGCAATTTTTGTTCCTCATGATGACTGATAAACAAACAACCCTCTGTGTTTGTCGGTCCATTAACAGAACATCCTGTATGTATACATAGGTATATAGGGCATGAAATCCTGTTTCAATAAATAATAGTGATATCCACTTTGAAAACACTTCAAACGGCTTTCAGAAAATTTCCTTTTTGCATATGGTTTTATCTCCAATATACAGAAATATTTAAAACTGCAAATTAAAATGTAAACTTCACCTTGTCACACATCTGAAAAGCAAGTAAGAAAGCAATATAAAGATTGCAGAGAAAACACGATTTAACCATATTAAGACCAGGATGAGTCAATTTCATGTGGCTTTGCACCCAAAATGAAACTAAAAATGCAAGAAATATTCCTCTTTTACTTCAGTTTCTTAAAAGAGTACTAGCTCAAACTTTTTTCAATTTATTGATGTATCATATAAAAACATGTGCGTCTTACGCCTTATTGAATACATATATTACAGAGCAATCCAAATTATTTAAGATTGAATTGTGGTGATTGTTCGTAAATTATCATTAAAGAAAACTCTCGCAAAATACAAAATGCATGAACTTACCAGAAATGGGTAGCTGTATTTGACATTTGCTTACTTTGTGCTCGTCAGGAAAGTGTATAATGATGAGGAGCTTTTTCCATTTTTATTGTTGGTAATCCTACGTTTATAAACCGAATGTAGTTTTTTATTATTGTATACAATGCATAAAAATTTTATTTCTGCCACGTTCCACATTTGTTCCCCCCCCCCCTTTTTTTTTTGTTTTCAAAAAAACTTTACACGACAGCAGAGCTGCCCGTTATCCTTATAGGACCAGTAAACGGAATCATGCGACCCTGCCTACCATTCTGTATCATGATTTCTTTATATTCCAATTAGTGACTGCAAATGGATGTTGTTCTGGATTGATCAGCTTCTTCACATTTTGGTTCCCAAACAAGTTAAAAAAACTGTATTGTAATTGAGTTCATCCATTCGATTTATAGCCACTTAACACTGTTTTATTGGTGTTCACCCGTATCCTATTTTCCCATATGGTTAACTTGTCCCAAAGACTTTCACCAAAGCTCCAACCGGTGCAGATAAAAGAAACTTTCTTGCAGAAGATTCTTATTTTCCTGTCTACTCATTCTACAGGAGGACATTTTTTAGGACCGAAAAAGAGGATATTTTTGTCCCTCGTATTCAGAAAACTTGG
The DNA here is from genome assembly GCF_987345545.1 of Pholcus phalangioides. Lineage (NCBI taxonomy): Eukaryota > Metazoa > Arthropoda > Arachnida > Araneae > Pholcidae > Pholcus > Pholcus phalangioides. The sequence goes on from NW_028301594.1 coordinate 26,538,781, forward strand.
AGGTGTTGAAAGAGCACCCCTTTCTTTTTTCCTTCCAGACCATTGCACCAACACCCTCCAATGAAGATACCCCCCCCCCCCCCACTCCTTCTTAAGGGATGTCAGCTGAACTTAGTCTTTTTTTCGAACACCTCATAGGCTAATCTGAAACGAGTGTTGTTTGCTTCGCTGGACACCTACTCACCCTCCCACTGTTACTTGTGACAATATTATTTGGGAAGACGATGAATAACACTGTAAATATGTAGGTTAGATATAATCATGTACTTTTTTACTTCAACAGGAGAGAGAGGAACACACATATGTGTGTGGGGAACCACAAAAAAATAAAAATGAACAATGTGCTTTTATAATTACTTATTATTTACGATAGAAATGGCAATGACACTTCCATTCATTTACGAAACATGAATTAAAAAAAAAAGTTTTTTTTTCTCAATTTTTGCTGCCCTGGGCTATAGCCCGCTTAGCCCCCCCCCCCCCCCACAAATACACTACTGACTACTAATATCTCTACTTCAGTGTCTCGCGCCACAGTGCGTGAAATAAGGAAGGCAGGGTTGTGTCTCCAGTGATGTAGATGGTAGCATGCTTGCTCAATATGCAAGAGGGCCTGGTTCGAGTCTCAGCAGAGACAAGATGAGTTCACCTCAGCATGATATCTAGGAAAATGTGTTTCCCCTTGATTCCTAGATTACATTCATAAATATTCATAGGTAAAAAAGACTGACTTTCTCCAAGACTCAAAATATTTTAGTTAAAGAGAAAATTTTGGTTTAATACAGGGATTTACAAATCCCAGGTGCCGTGGTGACTGAAAAATTGATAGTATGCCTTAAATTTTCTATGTGCAAATATTACTGAGTCTGAGGAAGCACAAAATGTTTGGAGAATATCTTGGGAATTTTCTTTCAGAATAAAACTATGCTCACCTCCCTCTTAAGAAATTTAGCTTCTGCTAAAAAAAATTTTTGGTCTTTTATATGCACTGGTTTAATTGGGAGAGAAAGAAATTTTCACATGAAATTGATGGTATATCAGGGTGCACAATAATTCAGTGACACTATACCATGATGGTGCAAATGTTAATTGTCTTTTTCTTCACCCAGGGCTATAAAAAACTGATGGTGCAGAGTACATTTGCCATGCACCCGTTCAAGTGTTACATCATCATCGATGGGGGGGGGGTTCCGATTTGCTGACTTTTGGATGACAAGGGGGGAGGGGGGTTTGGATAATGCTTACGTAATCAACCGTTCCTTATGAAAATATGAGTTAGGATTCAGAGGGGCAGAGCTGATGACGAAATTTTGCTGACGAGGGGGGGGGGGTCAAAAATGGCTAAAAATGTTTGCTTACGTAATACTTGAACGGCTCCCATGCTTAAATGAAAAGAAAAGGGGGAGAAGAATATTGAAAATATATCACAAAAGAGTGTTAAAAAATCTATGGCTTATTGCAGGCCTATCATTTAGGGCCCCCCCCCCCCGACTTTGAAAATACACTAGAGATGGTATATATATGCAAATATACATACATTGAGCATGTGTGCTTTGCCCCCGCTGGAAAAAGTTGAAATGACGACCCTGGCTTATTGCATAGTTTTGTTCTATTTTGAATTTATAAAAAAAAACATGATTTTTTTTTTATTTGCAGGTGGGACAGTAGGTGGATGTATAGCTTATTTATTTTCTCAAGGTAAATATCAGCCTGCTGTACAAATAATAGCAACGATGCAACCAGAAAAACGCACCATACTAGCGAATAAAGTTAGGAGGATTATGACAAGTTTCGATGTCACTGATATTGCTTGTTTTGCTGCCATGGTTACCGGAGACCTATCTGTGAGGCGAAGAGTTCTTGAGACATTATTTGATCATTTGAGACACGAGATGAGTATGACTTTAGTTGATCATCTCTGAGGATATGTTTGTTATGAAATCTTGATATGACACATGTTGAAAGCATGGATTGTAACTACTTTGGACTGCACATACTCACTGTTTTAAGTGAGAAAAATGTAATTATTGTTATTTTGTGAAAAATAATTCTTTTAAATGTGTGTGTGTTAATAAATATTTTCTAATCCACACTCACATACATTCTTGAATTTCTTAATACCCTGAAAGGAACAATTACTTATTTTGATGAAATGAAAATTTTGTAGCATAAATTCAAAGAATATTTTCACCAAAGATATGTTTCTTTTGTTTTATTTTTCTCATATTAATTCTGCAGTAACATGTCAACATATTTCTTGGAATAAGTGCTGTAATGCTTGTTTCTAAAACAATTTTAGAGCTTACAATGCTTGTGCTGATGTGATGTGTATGTTAGATTTCTTATTTCCAAGACAATTTAAAAAATAAGTGCTAAAAGTACTAATTAATAGTAGCCTAACTTATTGCTTTTGTGTTTCTGTTCAAAGAGTTATGATTATAATATTTGTAAGCGGTACCATGTTTTGTTTCCACAAAAAACCGAAATTGGGTGAAAATTATAAAATAAGTGTTCGATGCAAATTCCACACCTTTCTAATATAATTATTAATTTTTTTTGTATTTGTTAGAAAATACTGGCTAAATGCCCGTTTAGTTGATGCTGGAATTGTACACTACAGTTGACGCTCATTATAACGACCCCTGTCATTTTGTTTAAAATGAACTGTATATAGAAAGGAGAATATATAAACAAAAGTTCTTATATGAAAAAATTTGGGACTTATCAAACCAGTTGTTGTAACAGAACGGTCATTTTAGCACATGGTTGTTATAAGAAGCATCAATTGTATAATATTCATTTTCAGTTTCTTAGAGATTTTTTTAAACAAAAATTGATGTGAAAGTTCTGTAATCCTCTCTAAAATTATATGTTTGAACTCACAAGTGCTGTGGCAGAGGCTACCACTAGAAATGTGGTACTCATTGATCATTAACAAGTATTTTCTTGTCAGTAGAAAAAAAAATCAATAGTTCTCAAACTGTGGCCACCTGCAGCTCCTTTGCTATGACAGTGTTTATCTGCAGCTTCCCTGAATAGTTTAAAAGAAAAAAAGAACTCCCTCAAAGTACTGAACAGACACTCATTACTGCCTCTCTCATTTGCGACATCCCAGGAGCTGAAATCCACGCTTTGAGAAGCACTGTGGCAAATACTTGTTTGTGACATAAAACTAACATTGCATGAAAGTTTTTATCATGAAAAGATGTGATGCATATTCTATCAATGCATTAAGCTCTTACAAGTAATTGAAAAAAAAATTGTGATATACATCTATTTCAAGAAATATGGCTTTCTATATATTCTAAATATTCTATTTTTCTGCTTTTTGAATTAAATGCCAGCTACTACCAATTGTACTGAGGGTTAATTCAGGCTTTTCTGTGATTGATACAAAGAAACTTGTGCAATGTTAAATTTTTTTGTGTTCAATTGTGGCGCAATGCAACCACCACCATCATTATTTGATATGTTGAAATTTTAGCTCGTTTCAGGATTGAGTTTACACTTCGATGGGATAATTAATTGGAAGCCTATAATTTATGTCTCTCATTTCACTAAGGATATTTTTCTACTTAATTTTCTTGTGTGTGATGCAGTTCATTTTTTATGAATGAACCAAGAACTGGTTATTATTTAAAATATTACTTTATTTGGAATAAATTCTTTAAAAAAAATTATATCATATATACTCATACATATGCTCTCATTCATATTCATGTAGAAGAATGAAGTGGCAATGTTTCTAAATTATCATCTCTGTTGGTGTAAAATGTCATGTGTCAAAATTTTAATTTTTTTTTTAAGTATTACTTGAAAGCATCTTTACACGTTTCCTTATTCTGTAAAAATGCCATATTGGTCTTTCTATTGGTCAGAAACATAAAATTTTGTACAAACAGTCTAGATTGTTTAATTAGATTTATTATTAGTAGAGCCCGGTGGGGGGGGGGGGGTTTAGGCAGTAAAAATAGTCAAAATAGACAGGCAAAAAGGCATTTATTGGTTAAAAAGAAAAGTGACTGAAAGCTACGATATTAAAGGTCTGAAAACTAACTAAAATCTTGGGCTACACTCACTCAATCTCTACTGTTTCAACAATAGATTATGAAAATTTCATTTTTTGTCAGGTTAATTTGATTTTATCATGCCAAAGAAAAAGTGTTTGTGGTCTCTAAAGGTTAAGTCGGAGTTTGATTCAATCGAATACTTGATGCATAAGTGGCTAATATGCAAAAATAGTGCTTGCCAAAATTAAAGAATAATTATATCAAAGTCATTTTGAAATGGAATTATTAAAAAAAAATTCATAATAATGATATTTTTCTCAAATTTTTCAAAGATTAAGCTTTGTATTTTGGTCGGTCTGCATTGATTTTAAAAAAGGTCTCTAATTTTGGACATGATTTTTGCATATCTGAAATAACTTGCCATATTTGTTTGCAGTTCATTTATCTATGGTGTAAAAAAACGAAATCAAAATAACATGGGCTCTACAGCTAGAGCCCTGTCACCTCTCATCCTGATATTTTGTAGTATGATGTCAACTAAAGGGGTATTAGGACAGTTACTGGTCAGCTATTCGACTACGATGCTGTACAAATGCATGAGCAATACATGTGGAGAAACAAACTTCTAATTTATTCGTAACTTTTCTTATACTGTACATGGGCTGCTTTCATCTAGAACTCTTAATACCTAGATGCCAATTCAACAGTATTAAAGCAACGTGTATATATATAGCAGAGATGAAAAATCTTAGGAAAATTGGTGTAAGGTATAAAAGTTACAATCTCTCAGGCACTTATGCCTATTTGTGTTTATATAGGGCCAGGGGAAGAAGGCTTTCTGATGGAAATTAAGATTTTTAACAAAAATTCCAAGTTCTCAATCTAAAAATATCTGAAGTCTACAGAGAATGCCTCTAAAATTTACGAATGAACATAAAACAATGTCAACATAGGCATTTGCGGCAGAAAAATCCCAAAAAAGGAATTTTACCAAAAAAGTGTGAAAATAGGCACAAAAAGGCATTTATGGCATTTTGCCTGAATTTCCGGGCTCTAATTATTAGTATTTTCTTTTTCAAAGGTCAAAATTATAAACAAGGTATATTGTTTCAATAAATCTCGTCATTTTTCTTAATATATGTTGCCATTTAATATCTGTAGAAGATTGCATTTCATCAATATTAGCTAATTTTTTTGAATGCTTGATATCGATTAATAAGTCTTGACAAATTCCATTCACCATGGTGAGTAAAAAATAAGTGGCGTTGGCACAGAAATTTTTTATGTGTGAGACAAAATTGGAATCTGGATACCATGCAAAGTTTTTGGAAAATTGTGTAACTGTTTCCACCACTGTGGGAAAGGTTCACTAAGTTTTGGAAAGCCTTACATTTACTCCAAAATATAGAAAAAAGTTTGCCACCAATTTTTTTTTATTTGTCAAGCCCTGTCAATCAATAAACAAAGTTGAGTACTTTTAATATAATTTTTGTATCTGGTTTAATAAAATGTATGATGTAGTAGATGTTCATAATCTGCTTTAAACTGTATCTTATATTTATAGTAACCATTCGTTCTGAAATGAATGCATAAAATTCTCAAAGTATCCATCCTAATTTAATAGTATCCATTTCTTGCTCTTTCTTCCACCATCCATCCGCTACTCCAGTCTGTTGACAATAAAACAATCTACTGCATTTTAATCTCTCTAGAGGTGAGCTGCTTCAGAATATTTCTTTGTTAAACCTAACAGTGATGTAAGTTTGTTGTGTGTTCAGTATATAGATGCTGTTATCTATCTTCCAGATTAGAAACAAAACAGCAATGGGTGAATGCTTAATGCAGCCGCTCGAGGAAAATAAAAAACAGTAAATTTGAAAAAATATATAAATATTTTTGAATCATAAAAATAAATCGGTATCTTACCACCATAGAAATTTTTTTATTAAAAAGGGCTCAGTGAGTCAAAAAAAGGTTGAGAACCGCTGGCTAATGCATAAGGTTTCCAACTAGTGCTCCATGGAACTTTGGGGTTCCTCAAGTCTTTCAGCATTCTGCAGTATCAGAAGCTGTGAAAATTTTCATTGTAATAAAACAAAATTCTTTAAAGAGAAATATTCGTCTGTTTGGATTCTATGAAACAACCCCCATAACTATTTGGAGTTATTCACAATTGAAAGCGATGGAAACCTCTGCTCTGATAGCTATATTTTTTATGCAGCAGGGTATGCTCATCGTGTCAAGAACTTTTGGAAAACTTCAGCAAGCTTGCATTAGCTCCTAAGTTTAAAAAAAAAACTAATTTAAGTTGATTACCACTGTGCAATTATGGCGCTCAAACCCAGCTTTCTGAATGCAAAACAATTCAGATTTTTACACAATTGCACAGCAGTTGATTCTACCAATTAATGTTGAGGGAGGACATTGTTTAAAAAAAATGTTGTGATTTTTTAAAAATATACTGAACAGAGCATTTTATGCTAATGAAGCCGTCAACTATTCAAAATAAAAAATTAATGAAATCAATGACACTTGCTTAATTAGCTAGTTTTGATGTTTATAAACTTTTTTGTAATAACTTTTCCTTTATTCAATTTGTGTGTTCATCGATGCTCTTATGGCTGTAATTTATTGTATAATGCCATTTCTTTGAAAGTTGTTTTGTCTTACTTATGTTTAAGAAAATTTCAATTCATAATTGAAAATTGTGGGAAATGTATGATTACGTTCTAGTCATTATTTTGCACTATTTTGATTATCCTGATATTGTTCCTTGATGGATGAAGAAATCTCAGAATTCTGTGAATATAATGTATGAAGGGAGAGTTGAAAGTTTTGAGAATTGAAGTACAAAATCCAATCATGTCTGCATAATTTTTTTTTTCAGATTCCAATTTCATTGACACTTTTCAACTTTTCGATGTTGGGATAAATACAAACAGATCTCCCCCCCCCCCTACTACAAAGGGGTTGGGGTATTCTTCCTTAAAATCTATAATGAAATAAAAAATAGGAAATATTTTCTTTTCTTCTGATAGCTTAACCTCTTCGTTCCAGAGGTATACATATAACTTATTTTTAATGGTTTTAATTAGTCTTTTTTCACGTTAAGGATTGAGGTATATGTAAGGGTACCTAATTAATTTGGTCCTAGTAAAGATATTGACCGCAATTAACTAATTTGAAAAACAATTTTAAAGGCATTTTGACATAGGATGAAATCAATAAAAAAATTTGTGTTTAATAGTCAGTTTTGGCGAGGTTAAGATAGCATTTTAGATCATGGCTTGACAAATCCCATGCTGCCTAAAATGTTCCTTAAAAATGTGTGATGAAATTGGAATCAGAATACAAAAAAAAAATTTTGGAATTTATGTAAGTGCCAACATGTGTGGGGGAAAAAGCCACCAAGGCCCAGAAATGCAAATATATATATATATATATATTGGCCCTTTTTCTTGAAAAACTCTAAAAAAATATCCTTGGCTACTAAGAAATTTGGCTGATGCCCAAATTTTTTTCAATCCTGGTCGCAACATGGTTTAATGAAATATGAGCATTTTCGCTACAAAAAATAATAATTGGATGAAGCTAAGGCTTTTAAATCTACAACTAAGAGAAATGACAAATAAAAGTTTTTTTAAATTCTAATATGTTTTGACCTGCTATGTGTCAACACTCATTAGGATCATGCTATGAGCGTTGTCTTAAGAGTACAAAAAATAGTTAATAATTGACTATATGATCCCACTTACTTGGGGTTTCCCGTCAGGACAAGCCAGATACTTCTAAACAGTTGCTCAGCAGATAGAATGATTACATGTCTGTGTGTGATCAAGTGAATATAACATGAATTTTTACCTTAGTATCTAACTTGATAATTCTATTCGCTAAGCAATATGTGAAGTGTTGGGCTAGTCCTCGCATTGCGGTCTTAACACATGAGCCCACCCGGGGGTTTCACAAAAATGAGATGTAATTGAAAATTTTGGAGCAAACAGGTACATTTGCCAGGTAGGGCCTTAGAAAAACACAGCCCAGGGGCCCATGATGCTCTTAAGATGGCCCTGAGTCCTCAAGGGGATTGCTAAATCAGCAAGATCAAACAGTTGATTATTAGCTATTTGCTGTTTCTATTGGTTGGTTTTAGTCTAGAAAATTAATTGAGACAAAGCTAAGGTTTCATTACAAATGGATGGAGTCATATACTAGTTTTTTTGAGATAACAAACATCAGATAAGCTGAATGTTTTTTTTTCCCCTCTTCATGGGTTGTCTGAATATGTTTGATTTCTCCCTCTATTTTCGGTATTGTATCAGAATTTCTGAATCCCTTGTATTGTTGTGTTTAATGAATGTGTCCAAAGATATGAAAATGATTTTTAGAAAAGATTTAGATCTCTAGCTTGTAAATACATCTATAAATGTATGTAAACAATGTTTGTGATGCATAAAACTTGAATATATCTCTTGTTTTATACTAATAAACTTTGCGCATACTTCCATTAATTATTTTAATGGCTTTCAAGTTATTTGAATGGAAAAAGCATAGATAAGAATTTTCTATCTTATTGTGGAATAACTCTCACAAACATTATTGGGTAATTATGTATGATTAATTTTATGTGTGTGGTAATGATGGAATGCATTTTTTTTAAAAAATTTGTTTGATTTTATTTAGAGTAGGAATTTGATTATCTAAGCTTTAACTAACCAAGTTTCAGGTTATCCGAGATACTTTTCATAAACTGATTTTAAAAATTAGGTGCATTGGAACAACTGACAAAATGCCCAACACTGCTATGAACTGGTTTACAAAGTACTACAACACATAACAATAGCTCTGACCATGCTTTCTTATACAAGTATGGTGATAGATTATGGACATCTTGTAACCTGCCTTTCTTTTACCAGTTTCTTGAAGCTTTGTCTCGACAACAATCAAAAGTACACTTTCACGTCTCTGACACATTCAAAAATTTGCAATCAACTAACATGTAGCCTTGGTAAGACTTCTAATACTAAACCCAGTCACCTTTAAAGAATATAAATCAAATTTTCAGATAGCACTTATTAAACAGGAGGGGAAACCCTGCTGAGCAAGGCACAGAGCTATATTATAGCATCCAAAAAATCCACGGTAATGCCACATGATCCACTCTTTATATCAAATGATAAAAAAAGGACAAAAATTTAGAGGGAAAACATTCACATTTCAATGACATTCAATTTCATATATGGGCCATTTTTAGAAAATTGGCTTAAATTGTGTCGTCCCCCCCCCCCCCCAGCAGTTAATGTTAAATATATTTGGCATAAACTTTTTATTCCTTCACTTTCCATTTTATTCCTGTTTCTGACAAGTCACCACTATATAATGTTTTCATCAGAATTCGCTCAAGCAAATTTTTATTTCTTAAGTGTCCTCTTGGCTGTCCCCAGCCCACATTTTGTAAATTTTACAATGATAACTTCCTACCTTAAAACGAAAATATATATTTTTAGGACCTGTATACCTTCATATTTCTCATCTTTTTTTTTTATCAATAACTTACATTTAAATTAAAATTTTCCCCATGGGATGATGCCACATGAGATTTGCCTATCTCTTAACATGGTGAAAAAATTAAGTTTAAGAATAAATTTTGCTGCTGACTATATTTTATTTATCAGCAGGTAAAGAAGTATCCCTAAGGATGGTTTTTAGATTGACATTTACTTTTGATAATTTTTTGTCCAATTTTGTGACAATGACCCATATCTAACTCTTAACTACTCTAAACTTTTGAGAATTCACTATGTGTATTGAAAATTTATACAATGCACAACAGTATTTTACATGAAATTTACTTCAATACATTTAACATAAATTTATCTTTGTATATTACATGCACATACATGTTTGATAAAAAAAACTTCTTGAAACAAATTGGTAAAGAAAGACAAAATATCATATATTCAGGGCTTATTTGTTTGTGGGGGGGGGAAAGAATTGTTGCTATTGTTAGATTTGTTTAGAGAGGTTGTTATGCTACAGGCTTTTTTTTGGGGGGGGGGCAAGAAAGTTTGAAACAAAGTCTTATATATATATATAAAATTACTAAATTCATTTTAAATACTATAAACCTAAGCAGGATTTACAGGAGAAAAACATCCAGTCCAAACGTATACCAATATTAATATCAAACTTTACCAATGTTTGAAGTATGGCCAGTTTATGTGTTGGCTGAAATCCAAATTACACAGAAAGCTGGGACTATTACAAGTTTTGGCCTTCCAATTCACACACTAGCCAGACTTCATACATTGGTCATAAAATGTACATATCTATTTCCCTGACAAGATAAAAAATATTTTGCGTTATAAATATTTTTACATCTAAAAATTCCATATGTTTTAAAAATTAGATTTTTTTTCCCTTAAAGTCTGGAAATAATCAACGAATCTTTGAGCATTTTCTCTGCAAATTCAGCTGCTTCCAGTCCTGTACCCCAAGATAATGAAACACCATGGCCTCCATGACCATAATTGTTTATAACCTGTTATGAGAAGAGGCATTTCACTCAAGATTCATTCTTGATGTTATAGTTTATTTAGTAAATTAAAAAAGAAAACAAATTGAAAGGCAATACACTTGACTGACCTTCAAAAATTTCCCAGAATCTTCAATGATTGTAGCATTTAAGCAGATAGATGCACGATGTGGACGTAGTCCCACCCAGTCCCACTTTACTTCAGCATTCTGAAAACAGCACAGAAATATTGTGTATTGCAATTTGTTATTAATCTTGATAATTGATGGTACAATATTGAAAAACACTACATCCATACAGTTACTAATGTTAAAATGTCATGGTTGTAACCTTAAAAATAACTGGAAAAGTTATTCCTTCTGCACAGATCTCAGTATTTGGTATGTCACAGGCAAGGGAAATTTTTTACTGCCTTAATTTTTTTTCAAAATAATCACAGTAAAATTTTTATTGCATAGAGTAGATAGACACAATAACATAACTGTTTTTTATAATTTAAGAATTTTACAATTGAAGATATAAATTATTTTCAACATAGCTGCACAAAGTTCAATTTATTTTTAAATTCAATATTTTGAATAGGGCCTTGGCATTTAAATTTCTGAACGGGCTTGAAGGGTTAATTTCCCCATCCTGATTGTAGATCATAAACAAATGGTGACACTAATTTGTGTCTATGATACAGAGTTCATAATGGATGGTTTTACATTAAAGTGCTTTCCCTGAACAAAATTGCATGGGGAATTGCTACAAATCACCACAGGCTTGCATATTGTTGAAAAATATAAAATATTTCTATGCAGTGAATTTTAAATTTAATAAAATGAACTCGAATCTTTATTTTTCCATCACACATTTTGGCAAATTATCAGTGAATAAATATTTGCTATAGGCAAGGGACCTACAAGAGGTAATCATCTTGCCATATCTGGCAAACGGACAGAAAAAGTTATGCACCTTACTACCTTAGGCAATCAGAATTCTGTGTGTCAAATTAACTCCAGTTTCTTCTATTTTATTAGAAACAATATCCTTGCCTCATTGTGGTACCCATAGCAAAGTTTGCAATGAATATTTGGGAACCACTTGCTGCTTCACATCTTTGTACAGTCGATGCTTATTATAATGATGCCACATTATAGCAACCATTCCATTACAACGACCAGTAAGCAGTGGCAGCTTGGGGGTAGAATATTCTGGGGGGGGGGGCAAAACAAAATTTCAAAGATAACAGTAGTCAATTTTCACAAATATACATATAATTTATGTAATTTTTTTATTCTAATTAATTAGATAATTTGTGTATTGAAATTTTGTTTTCAACATGTCTGTTCAAGTAGAGAAAAATTCACGCTCAATCTAGCTGAACTGCATATTATGTTCAATTTTTTGTAGCATACACAAAGATTTTTAAATCAATTTTTATTTAAACTACTTAATATTACGTAATTATTTCTATACCATATTTTCTATATGTAAAAAATGGAAGAACCCCCTTGAATGAATTTTTTGAAAAAAACACTGAAATTCAAAACTTTTATACTATTATTTTGAAATCTGCGGCAGGCCGGATAGCACCTCTAATTGGCCACATCTGCCCCACAGGCCTTAGTTAGCCCATCACTAGCTTAACCAAAGAAGAAAAACAAATCAGGTAAACCAAAGAAAATAATTTGTAATTTGGATATTATTAAATACGTGTAAAACAGACATATTTGTATAACATTCATTGTATGTGCATATTGTAACGTTTTCTTACAAAAAAATAATAGTTTCAATAACGAAAAGTTTCAATGATGAAATAGCTGCATAGTTACAGTTGTCATTGACAGATAACATCATGAAAATATTTTCATCTTTATCACCATCTGTTGGCAATAAACGTAACTATTCCGACAACAAAATTTTGTTATTTAATAAAATCTTGTCTTTCTGTGCAAACTAAATCATTCATGTTTTTCAAATTATTGAATTTTTACCTTTTTTTGTTACTTTTTGGATATTAAGTGAACAAAAATTTCCCTTTAGAGGAAACTTTTTTTACATGCATTTTCAAAGATGTGCTACCACCTATTGATGAAAATATGTAGTCAAGTACCCTAGTAAAATATTGAACTGCATGTATAATTAAAAAAATATGTATATATATATTTTTGTTTTTGTTTGATGAACTTAAAATTTCCACAAATGTCAAGCAAATTCCTACGTATAGCAATTTTAGCCAGTTTTTTTTCATGTATATGGGAAATTTATCACTAGTTACCTTCATTGGGGTGTGGGATCTAACGCACTGCGGAAGGCATAACAAACTGCATGGAACTTTTCTTTTCCTCTCTGCTGCTATATCTTTACTTACAGAGCTCTGAGGAACAAGGCGCTACTCCTAAAGTGCAGTGCCAAAAATATGAACTGAACTTGTCGTTTAATTCAATCTTTTGCTACAAGTTCTAAATAATTTTCCTAAAAAATGAAAACTATATTTTGTTTCAGAATATTTTTTAAATCAAACAGTAATAAACCCACCAGATATATATCAGTTTTGAGAAATTGAATTAATATTCAGAAAACTTATGGCATCAAACTTGTGCCTAGAAATTCTCCTGGGGTGGGGGGTGCACCTTCATTACGAGTCGCCGCTGCCAGTAAGTCCTAAAATTTTTTGTAAGCGATTATCCCATATATTTTTCTTTCAATAACCACCCAATATTATAACCATTTTTGACGGAATGACGGGGGTTCATTATAATGAGCATTAACTGAATAACGATGTGATAATTATGCATTGATAAAACATACATATAAACTTTGTTCGTGAAATGAAATAATCTAAGAAAGGAAAAAAAGTGTGTTGCAATTTATTTTTAAAAAATAATTTACTTGCAAACTTGGAACCAACTGCAAACATCTCTCCCAAATGAACTGTTTTTGATATGGATTTACAGTCATGTCCCAGCTCCCATAGTCTTTTATGCCACCAAGAGTCACATAATCACAACTGAAAGAAAGACATTGTTTTCTTTCATAAATTAATCATTGTACGTTTCAGTATCTACAATCTACAGTTATAGTAGATGCATATGTAATTAACCTAGTTTTATTACTACATATTGGAGTTTCACTTAGAGTTGGGTGATTTTACAAGAAAGTTTAAGTGAAACTCTGATATATGATGATGAAACTAAGTTGGTTACATATATTATGGTGCAAGTGTGAAGTCTAGTACCTTTGCAAAGAAGCTAGCCACTTTGCATGATGCCCAGACTTACTGACTACTTTGAAAAGAACCTAGACTTCTGACATGGGTTGCAGCATATACATGGCCAACTGATTTTCTTTTTGTTGTACTTGGCGTACTAAATAGCCGCTGTCATAAGCAGTTGTGATAATTGTTTATTAAATAAAAAAATATATGTATATATAAAGAGAAACATACCCTGGAATTACATATACACTGTCACCATAGTAAAAATGCTTGATCCATGGTGCCTTCACCTGTGAATAAAAAAGTCTTTATACGAACCTGCTTATAATGAACAAGGGTATTAAAAATTTTTACATATAACAAACTTTTTCCATGTCCTGCAAATTTTGTATTGCTTATAACGAACACAGATTTAAGCAAAGTACAATTAAAACAAATTTTCAGCCGATTGTCAAACATAGAACTGACACAATTTTTTTTTTGTAATCAAAATCTTCTCTTATCTGTAAATTTACCTTTATGCAACTGATAAAAAATGCCTTCTTTCTTTCCTTAGAAGACATTCTAGTAGGGATGTTTTGGGTACTGTAAAATCCTATTTTGCTTCTTTTTTCTACTTTTTTTGTTAAATCTTATTTTGTTTGGAGGAAACCTTATTAGAGAAAGAAAGAATTGAGGTTATTTATTCCAAGGAAGTTAACCTCCAAACCAACTTTAGTGCACATTTGCCATTCTCAATCTACAAAGATTCTGTTGCTAGTTTTGGTGATTTCATCATGTGCAAATTAATTTTGAGGATGTCCACTTGCAAAATGTTATTCATTGTTTCAAAAATTATACAGCTATACAGTTGGTTGAGAGCCAAAAATGGGGAAAAGTGAGGTAGCAAAAAAAAATTATGGATTACTCAAAATTTATTTTTTTTTAAATGGTTTGAAAATATGAAACAAAAATTTTTTCTCAGTGTCTGTGCTCTTACTAAAAGAAAAGGCATTGTATTTTGCATGCCTATTTGATCAAAATTATTTAAATGCAAAACGCTCAAGTCCACACAAATATCAAGAAAAAAAAACATTGATTGCCATATTTTTGTTGATGCTTGCTTTTGTGTTAATGTTCAATTACGTAAAGTTAGTTTTAATCAAATTTTTAATCCCCATTAAAATATATTATTTTAATCTCTTTATTTTAAGAATGAGCAGGTTATTGAAAAATATGTATTGTGCATGTAAAATGATTTATTTTGCTTAAAAATGCATCATTCTCCAAGTCGGTATGGATATAACAAAGTTTCACTGTTTTTTCTGACTTTGTTACAAATGGGCTCAATTGTAAAATCAGAGCCTACAAATAGGGCAAATAAACTTGTAACGGACTCAAAATATCATTGCCTGTGATACTTCAAATCTCAAGTTTTGCATTCGTTAGATTTAAAGGATATAACAATAAATGCTTGAAAGGCAGAAACAAACAATTAAAGAAAATTTATTTGAAAGTTATGTTGTACATATTTCAGTATTTTCAATTCGCACAGAAATTACTAACTGAAATGCAGTGACAGGGTTGCAACTAAAAAAAAAAAATTTATGTCGCCTGGGGCTAATATCTATTTCAACATGCCCATTCCCATAGCTTTTATTTTATTTATTTTATCACACAACCCAGTAGGCAAGATTGCACTTACACTGGTCAAAATCGTTCAAGGAAGAAACGAATCCAGCATAAGGGGCAGAAACGTGATCATGTGGAAGACTGTTCCACAGTCTAGCTAAACAGCATCTAAAGCTATAAAAATAGCAGTCGCTTCTGGCCACTGGAGTTTTCAATTGAAGACTGCGTCTGCAGAGGTTAGGGCGTCTGTCCAAAATTTTGAAAAGAGTTATCAGAAGGTAAATATACCCTATTGTGTACCAGTTTATAGCATATTTTAATGGAAAAAGAGTAAGCACAGTTACCTTCCTGGGTCTAGTGTACCTGCCTTCCCCAGCCACTCTCAGTTGTGGCCCTGTACAATGAGAGAAACCAGTCTAAAACACCCGGCCCTTTTTAAACCTGATCTTTCTCTAACTAAATAAATAGGCCTTAAAAATCAATCTCTCTTCCTCTCTCTCTCTCACTCTGTATTATATGCATAGAAACATACACAATTCATGTAAAATTTCTGGTATTTCTTTTGCTAATAAATACCAATTTTGAAAATGGTAGATATTTTCTTATTACTTTTATTGTTTGGCCACGAACTGGAACAAGCTGGTTATCCTCAAGTAGATCCTTTGCACCCAATCCAGTGCAATTGATTATAACATCGAAAGAATCGGGGACCTAATCATAGAAACAATGAACACAATTAGATTTATGTATATATTTATGTGTATCTAATACATTCTTTGTGGGATGATAAACAAAAACAAACTATTATACGAGTTAAACATCAAAATGGCTGCCTGGCAGTCAAGTGGCCAATACGCTAATCTTCAGCTTTGCAAGTGTAACACATTTAATGTAGGTCTGTGGGCTTGAATCTATTCATTTTCATCTATGAAGATCTTGCTTTGAATTCTGATTAGACCTGGATGTTTTTATAACTGACCCTAATTTATTCTTAGCTGATGCAGATCTCTTAAAACACTAATGAGCAAACTTTTTTAGACGCGGGTCGAAAAACAAAAAAATTTGGTAGGCCGGACATATTCTGTAATTGATTCATAATTGGAATTTCTATGTTTAGAAGTGAAGTGGAAAGACACATTCTTTAAACACTACCACGGTTTCACTGTAAATGAGACACAATGATATATCCTTTACAACCGTGAAAATAAATAAACATATTTTGATAACTTAATGCATATTTATCAGGGCATGTCAAATTTTTTGCATATACAAAAGTTTTTAATCAATTTCTATTCAAATTTTCACTATTATACATGGAACACCCTTTTAAATGAATTTTTTTAAACACAGAAATTGAAAATTTCTATACTATTATTTTTAAATCTCCGGCAAGCCAGACAGAACCTCTAAGCAGGCCGTAATTTGTCCATCACTATCTTAAAATAATGTCATTCACCTATATTTTAAAAAATATGAAAATAGCTATAAACTTTTTGAAACTGGAAAATTGTTCATTACAATTTAAAAATCACTATATTTTCACTTGAAATTTCATTTTAATATTCTTTGCCACTGAGGCTCTCACATATCTTTGAGAGATTATTTCCTCTAAAACATTGGTTCTGAAAGTGTGTGCTGCTGTGATTTGGTGATATTCATATGTGCTGGTTTGGTACTTTGAAGTGGTTCTTTGTTAGATTATTATGAGGAGTTTTGGTTGAATATTGACCAGTTCAAGGGAGCCAGGATTGAGAAAAGTTAGAGAACCACTGCTCTAAACTCTGGAAAATTTATACTGAGGGAATTATATCACAGATTTCAGGAAACATTGCTCTAGAGATTTATTTAATCATCTTCAAACAAAACACTAAACTACCACAAAATTAAAAAATTTACTTCATTCAACCTTGATAAATGCATCCTTTCAATCAATCCACCAGATTTTTCAAATCTAAATTATAAATATTCAAATCAATTACCCAACTACTAGAGATGAATGAACAAAGATAAATTAACAAGATAAGTAAGATTTCAAAGATAAATTAACTATGATATTACATCTATTACTGCATAAGAACACAACTTATGAAGCATATGACTAATTATGACAGTTGAAAATGAACAATTGAGTCTAAAAACAATTTGGAAATATATGATTATGTAAGGGGATTAAGCAGAAAAATAGAAATATAATCAAGCTTCATTTTATGATGAAAAAGCACCAAAAATATTTTATACTGAATTCTGTAATTAACTGACAAAGTAGAAATTTGATTATGTCCAGCATAAAAAAATATTTAATTCTTATTGATTTCCATCTTAACAAGTTTCTACTGTTTTCTTTCAGATTTCAGAATGTTTGAAAAAGAAAAAAGAGGAAAACCCTGTGTGTGAGCATGCGGGCACATGCTTGTGTTGTTTTGCCAAATACAAATTGCTGATTTGTTAATCGGCAAGTGAATCAACATTGGCTTAGTGAATAAAACTGTAAATTATTTGCATCTTTTTTTTCCTGAGAGGCTGTGATAGGAATAAATATTTTAAAAATGAATATAAAAAATGATTTTTCAAAGATTAGCAAATGCAGATATAAAAATTGGAATTTTTTCAAAACAGAACTGACAAATTCCTCAAGATTTTATTATCGACGAAAAGCATTTGCACATGACGATTATACACTGCTGTGGACTATAGGATAAAATTTTCTCTCAAAGTAACGACATTCGCATCTACAGATTATATGCAGTAAATGCACCCTTAAAATGACAATCCCAAGATATCTCAGAAAAACTGGAGATCAGTGACTGGGATATTACATGTACAACTAACTACCAGCAGGTCAAGCAAAAAACTGCTTACTGACAACAATATTTTGCATTTTAAAATTCAATATAGAATGTAATTAATTTTAAGCAATAAAAAAAATGATTTTTTGGATTAGAAATTCAAAAAAAATCTGACCAAGAAGGGGTTAAAGGGTTAAGGTAACAAAAATAATGTGAAGGTTGTGGTAAGAAATTTGTTACAAAAAAAATGTTTCATTATCGAAAAAAAAAAAAAAGACTATGTATACACAATTTCAAAGATGTATACCCACTTCTTTCTTAGCCATGGTAAATAATATCTGCAATCAGCTACAACTGTTGTGAAGAATGCTCCATCTCTGTCATATGAAAAAAAGGAGAAATTGTAGTAAAAAGCATGCAACTCTAGCAGAGCCAACATAATAGTCACAATGCAGAGTCATTTGATCATTTTTGTCGCACCACAGCCATTTTCTGCACACAAGGGCTAATTAGACCCCAGGACCTACAATTTATTGCCGATTCCGAACGGCAGGCTTGTTTTTTATACTCATCGAGAGGTTGGTGGGCTAACCCCTCGATGGGAGACTCCCTGCAGTAGCAATCAATGCACAGTCCAATGCAATTAATTACTGCACACATACACACCAGGCAATCAGTTGAAAATTTATGTATGTAAATTTAATGTACCTTGTGAACATTCCCAAGAAGAAATTTTAGCGAATCAGTGTATGCCTTAATGTGTGTACATATAAGTAGACGTAATGAGTTAATTATGTCAGAGTTATGCATGTTGCACGTCTCCCAATGCCATTTGTCTTCCGATTCCAAAACCAATGAACAAAAGCCTTTGAATTTCTCTGCCAATATACACAGTAATGTAATCTGAATTTTAAAAAATGAACTAAAAATTTGAAATCAATGAGAATAACAACTATAGGCTAGTTTCTTCTCCCCCCCCCCCCCATTTTCTGTTAAAATGCATAGGTGCAAATACTTAAGATTTTTTAGCCTTATTAAAATCTTCTGGTAGGAAACTAGATTCTTCTGATTTTTGGTCCTCGATTGTACTTAATCCTCAAATTATGTATGATTTTTCATTAATGAAAAAATTCCCTAGAAAATCCCTTGGTGTTTGCAATCCTAGGTTGACCCTGTTTCTTCAAGAAAAATACGGGAAGTTAGGAATCTAAATATGTTTATATTGCGAATTGCCACCAAATATAATGCCAAAAGTTAGCAAAGCCAATTACAATTATAATCGCTCTAATGGCAAGAAATGAAGCTCTACTGTAAATCACAGTGGGTTAAAATGAATTCTATAAAAAAACCAAAACTGCTTAACATGACAAATATGTGAGATATGTTTTCATGTTCTCTCATTATTATAATATAGTTTATAAACGGGCAAAATGATTTTAATCCTTGATTTTAGTGCAGAATAAAAATTCAAGTAGGCTCCGTTGAAGATACAGGGAAAAATATGAAAAAAAAATTATAAAAAGTTAGGATGGTGAATATTATGGGGGAAAATACAGGAATGTCCTGAAAAAAAAATCCCCCAATCTTTCCCTTTATTTGTACAACATGTTTTCTTTTGCAGCAAAATATTTCCTTATGTGATAATTTACAGATTTTTCAAGTCTGAAATTTAGCACCTATGAAAATGAGATTCACCCTAACACAACTTACTTGAATTTTCCAGGAAACTTCTCCATTTCTTTTTCTGTAAGACCTCTATAATCAGGAAGCAAACTTTGAAGGAAGTCATTCTAGAATGGAAAAGGAAATTATTGCGAGAGAATCAGTAAAATGTATTGATAATTAATTGGTCAAATAGGATCAAAGACAGCTCATGACCCCAAACCATTGAAAAACACAACATTCAGTCATTTGGGGAATCTATTGTCTGTTTTTGACATGAATATGCTGTTTAACTATGACGAAAGGACAAAAACTATTAATGCAAATAAGGTACTTCCTTGTTACCTTGTTTTAGTGACAATCAAGTCAAGTGACCAAGATGTATTGCCAAAATAGGTTGTAAAAATCTTGCAAAATATTTCGTCCTAAAAAACGGCACATGTTTGTTATTATCATAGGGATATTCAAGTATTATGTTAGCATCAATGGGGGGGGGGGGAATTTGATGCTTTACATGAAAATTCTCATAGAAATAAGTATGTGTGCGTGTGAAATGATTTGCTTTTATAGTATTAAATTGATGAAAAATTGTCTAATTAAAAAATAAAATGAAGACATTTTCATTCAAATTGATATTATAACAAAATTCACCCTTCGAACAGTTTTGCCAGTACTGGAAAGGTAATAACCAGATACATTTTGCACACCAGCAATACCAGCTTCATCAGAAGATGCAATCGCTTGGAAATGTTTTAGAGAAGATTCGCACCACTTGCTGGAAGGAAAAGAAAAGAAAAAAGACCAAAATGACATTTCATAGATTCTAAGTTTATGACAGACTGATCAAAGTGATATATAGGCCTATAATGCTGTGATATAGAAGACGTAGAAGTCTTGACATAAGTTTTATCATGTGAATAATTTTTTGAATCCTATATATATATTCCTATATTCCCCCTAGAGAGTAGATACAATGGAACAGATACAGTTAAACCCTGATATAGCACATATATATCATTGATCTATAATGATTTCTTATACATATACAGCCGACACTTGTTATGACACCCCGCCCCCCCCCCCCCCATTCCATCGAAAACAGGTGTTTATCAAAAGGTATACATATAGGATATTTCTTACATGGAAAGCATTTGGGACTTACCTTACTGGTTGTTGTAATGGAACAGTAGCTATGATGTCGGGTAGTTATAACGAGTGTCGACTGTATGTTATTTTATAACAGGGGTGTTGATGAATTTCAGGTACCAGGTCACCATTTTCTATGTGTGGTTAGTGAATTAAGAGTCGGAGGAACACAAAAACTTGAAATTTATATCAGAATATCTACCCCCATGGTAGGGGGGCCACTATGTCCTGGAAAAGTCGAAAGAAATATTAATTTGTTCAACTTTCAGGAGAGTGCATGGCCATTTCTTTGATTTTAAAACATGTCACAGGTCATTTGAGTGATCTGAAACAGCATTGTAGGTCACTCAAATGATGAATAAATGTGTTGCGGGTTGCTTATGTGCTCTGGAAGAGTACTGTGGTGATCTGTAAAAATGCCACTGGTCACTTAAATGATCTGGAACTGTGCCCGAGTCACTATAGCAGTCTGGAACCAAGTTTATTTTTGTCCATTCTGTAATTCATTTTTACAAAATTAGGTTTGCGGTCATGGGCCACATCCAGGGGCGTAGCCAGAAATTTCGTTCGGGGGGAGGGGACCAGACCCCCAAGTTCCCCCCCCCCCCCTCGCTACGCCCTTGGCCACATCAGATGATTCCAAGGACCATTTGGCCCTTAGGTTATGGGATGAGCATATACAGAATAAAACAAGGGTGCTTTGAAGAGTGTGGGCCACTTCATCAGTTTGATAATGTGTCGCAGTAATCACTTAGGTGATCTCGAACTGTTCTGCGGGCACTTAATTGAAGAGATAAATTGCCAAGGCAAATAAATTGAAGTTAGAATTTTTCACAGGTCATTGAAGTGTAAATGTGCCCCAGATCGTTTGAGTGATGTGACGTAGACCACTCAATTGTTATGAGAATGCGTCACTTAGGGGGATTTGGTATTATTCCGCTTAGTTAATTTTTACAAAATTTGATTTTTGGTAAAGGGGCACATTATATAACTCCGAGGGCCGCATTTGGCCCACAGGCCGAGCATGTGTGGAGTAAAACCTGGACTTTTACCGAGTTTTGGATAGATCAGGATCGATGCTTGCCTCAGGTCGAAACAATCCGCCCGCGCCGTCACTGAGAGTTTCGCTCTCGAACTTGTCCGCGAATATAGTGATCGATGCATCGGGAATGCGATCCTTGATACAAACAGCTGTAGATAAACCGATGACGCCAGCCCCAATCACGGCTATTTTGTCCCGTTTAATCTCCATTTTTTTTTTCAAAACTAATTATAAGCAGCTCTCTTTTAATTACACGTTTATCAAGTGAAAAAGTTAAAAAAAAAACCCCTCTTCGCGAAATCAACGAATATTATCTACTTCCAGATCTAGCTGTTTTTGTTTACGTTTTGATATGGACGGCCTGAACTTACGTTTCATGATTACTAAGGATTTTGGGACCACGTGACTTTGCACATTGATCTTTTGCAATCACTGTTTTTTTTGACCGGGATATCCAATCAGAGTGGGTTGTTACATTTATGGGGGAGGGGGGGGGGAAAGGAAACAGATATTTTTGAAGAGTCCAAATTTAACATGTAGATGGCAGCACAAATCAGAACACATATTCCTGTGAATTGATTAGATCTTACAAAACCCACTTACTTCTGTTTTTAACAGATGGCGCCACAACGATAACGGTATTTTTCACTACGCTTTCCGTACTGAGAGACTGACTGTTACTACTAAACTTTTTTTGCTTACAAAAAAATGTTATAAAAGCACAGAATAAACAATAACCGATTCAACTTTTTTTAAATAGCGTTTGCAATGAAAGTAGCACTGTGGTTTCCAGTCAATTCCGAATGGCAGGAAAGAAACAGTAGCGCCGCCTTAACGCATGGGCCTACCCAGGCAATGCTGAGAAGCGTCGAGTGCAGAGGAAGGCTCATGATAATGAGATTTACCATAGGTGGAGGTAGACCTGAAAGTCTGCGGGAGTGGGGGTACGAGGATCATGGGCGGAATAGACTTGGAAGTCTGGGGGGGGCACTGTCATTATTGCTGGGGGGGGGCAAGATGATGATGATGTTGATTCATCTATACATATATACATTAGATCAGTCGACTTCACCTTTGGTGCTGGGGGGGGGCAATGCCCCCCACGCCCCCCCGTATCTCCGCCCATGACGAGGATGATTGCTGGGGGGGGGGGGGGAGCATGATGATGAGGATGTCATTTCGTATATACGCATACACATTAGATCAGTCGGCTTTGCCTTTGACATGGGGGGGGGGGCAGTCCTTTCCCCGTATCTCCGCCCATGAGATCTATAGATCTAGATTTTTTTTCCAGAGTCATTATTTATAAATTGGGAGGTCAATACCGTATTTCCTTATTAGGTAATAGCAGTGTGGCATTAACGCATGAGCCCACCCGGACCAAAGCGCTTGCTTCTCTTCAAGAGCTTTGACCCGGACCACGACCTCCTATATAACCGGCCCCTGTCACGACCTCCTTCGCGGGTGGGCTCATGCGTTAAGACGGCACTGGCCTCCTTCCTACTGTAAACAAGATTAAAAGACATAAAATTCGATGATTATAAAATTTTATAACGGTATTTTTGTTCCACCTAAAATTTACTGCTCCCTAAATTTTGCTGAACGTAGCAGTTGTCCCCCTTCCCCCCTTAAATTCCGACATTGCTTAAAGCAATTTTTTCTTAACATTTTGGGGGATATTCTTTAATATTGGTCCGAATATATATATACACTGTGGCAGGGGCATACGCAGGATCGACTTTTTGAGGTGGGGGCAAGGCCGTAGTGCGCCTTTTCGAGTCCTTACGGCAGACTTTTCCTCGAGGCCATTCTTGAAACAGAATGTCCACGTTTAGAAATTTCTGTTCACCGGATCACTTCAGGGCCGGATCTAGAGGGGGTGGGCAACTGCCTTGGGCGGCAGTTTTAGGTGGGAACAAAGAACGCCCTTATAAAATTATAAATTTTTGAAGTTGTGTAGGGTGGGGGGCAAAAGTTCTAATTACGGCCCTGCCCTACTTCACCGCATATTGAGTTCTCTCGCATATTAAGAAAGTAAATGATAAATAATATCAATACATTGGAACCTCTGCTGTCATCTATGAATCATAAAAAATAATAAACACATCAGCCTGCTTAAAATATCTTGCTGAGTTGTAATTATTATTATTTTTTTGTTATTTCAGGTACCAAAAATTTTGTTATTTAAGAGGTACCAAAAAGTTCCCCCTTTTTTTCCTAGATGGGGCACATTCTTTCTTATTTCATCTGCACACACCTGTTGTTCCTCTGCTCACAGAATTTCGATATCTGTGTGGACTGACCAAATTAACATACTACCTTATACAATATAAGGAAATTTTTCCTGCTCAGCAAAAAAACTCTGTACTGGGAAGCATTCTCAGTCATTCTCAGTTTCTAAACGTCCATATTTTGTAAACTCATTCACCATGAAAAAATGGTCTTTCTTAGTTATTTTTGCCACAACCAATAAACGGGTGAAAATAAAATTCTATATTAGCAAAAAATATTCCCTCTAGAAAATATTGGAAATAACTATACAGTACAGAAGGGGGTCTTCAACGTTTCAGACAGGCGAAATGAAAAATTTCCATTAAGTCATACCATGATATTTACTTGTAAGATGGCATACAGACTCTTGTCTGTAGTGAATGTACGGTGGCAGAAACACAGTGTACAGAATTTAATGTAATATACAGTGGCGTGTAAATGGATGGGCAAGCGGCCCCTGAATTAGTGAAGAATTTACTCTGAAATTTATTCTGATTTAGCAATAAAACTAAGCAATTCTTAGTTTTATTGTCAAAGAATTTCTTCCATTAAATATGAATTTTCAACAAAACTGAAATTATTTCTCTCACCGGTTCTGGATTTTTCTATCTTCGGTTACGTAATTCGAAAATTACTCATGAAATTTCACAATTGTGAAATGTGAAAATTTACAATTAGAAAAAAAAATTTTCTAGCACAAAAACTCTGAAATTATTTATGAAAGTAATTATGAAATTATTTTTTTCAAGATATCTGAAGTTAATTTTGAGAGTTATTAGGAAATCATTTCTAAGAGTGATTACAGAATAATTTTTAAAAGTAATCGTGAAATAATTTTTAAAAGTAATCGTGAAATAATTTTTAAAAGTAATCGTGAAATAATTTTTAAAAGTAATCGTGAAATAATTTTTAAAAGTAATCGTGAAATAATTTTTAAAAGTAATCGTGAAATAATTTTTAAAAGTAATCGTGAAATAATTTTTAAAAGTAATCATGAAATCGCATCTAGAAAGTAATTTATGAAACTGTTTCTTTCTCTCTCTCTCAAGTCTGAATCTATTTCTAAAAGCAAGTCAGAAATTATTTTTTCAATAACTTTAAAGATTTTCCGTAAAATTAATCATAAAATCATTTCTTTTCGCATTTATATTTAAAATACTTCGAAAAAATACTATAATTCTAAAACTCATTCCTTCAATCAAGGTGATTTTCCGCAATTCTGTTGTTATTTATACCTTTTGGATTCTGAATTTCCCTCCCGAAATCTACTCTATAGTATAAAATCACAAACTCAAAAAGGGCCTGTTTCTAAACAACCGAAATTAGTCACGATTTTATGTTACGGAAGTGGGTGACGTTTTTTGAGTGAAGGAAATCTGTTACGTTTTTGTGTTACGGAAGTCGGTTACGATTTTGGGTCAAGTATTCATTTAACTCTAGCATATATCTTGACCCATTTGACCCATCGGGATCATGTTATGTGCATGTACCGAGAGGCTACCACATCCTACAGCAGGGCCCCTAGGCTGGAATTTAGATGGCGAGCCCCCAAACCAGCTTTTCAAGGGCCCCCCCCCCCTCCTCTGTGGTTAATTTATAGTGTGAAAAATCAAAAAGTGATAAGAATCGTTCCGGCACTCGCAGCGGAGGATGACCGACAAGCTTCCAAGTCGGGGGCCCCCATGTTTACAGGTTTCATTTTGGGGGCCCTGGATGAATCTCATTCTTTTCTGTTGTAGAATTTGCAACAGCGGAAGCCCGAGATAAAGCCAGTCTGGGGCCCCACTAAAAGTATGCGAATTGGTGTCCCGGGTAATTGGTTGGGGCCCTGGGTTTTATTCGTTGGAAAAACAAATGCGAATGAAAATTTTTCATGGCACTCGCAGCGGAGGATGACCGACAAGCTTCCAAGTCGGGGGGACCCCATGTTTACAGGTTTCATTTTGGGGGCCGTGGATGAATCTGATTTTTTTTTTTGTTTAACTTGTAGAATTTGCAACAGTGGAACACCGAGATAAATCCACTCTGGATTCCCCACTAAATATCTGAGTATTGGGTCCCCGCTACTGGATGGGGCCTTGGATTTCAATCGTTGTAAAATTGATAAAAATTTTAAATTTTTGTGGCCCCTCACCGAGGAGATGTCCGACAAGCCTCCAGGTCGGCGCCCCATGGAAATGTTGACATGTTTCATTTTGGGTGTCCTTTGATGAATCTCATTGATTTTTGTTGTTTAACATTGTAAAATTTACAACACATCGGTAGCCTGAGATAAATCCTGTCAGGGGCCCCACTAAAATTCAGCGAATTGGAGTCTGGGGATCCCATGGGCAAGTTTTCTGGGGGTACTTGATGAATCACATTTGTTTTTTGTTGCTCTATTATTGCAAAATTCGCTTTTTCAGTAAGCTGGTGCTTTCACATGTCCCTTTCCATAGCACGCGGATGAAGTGGGACGAAATAAACAAGATATGTTGTGAAGAGAAGTGGGGGTTGGCCGGCAAAGGCGACAGGGGGGGGGGGCAGAGCCCCCCTAGTAGTATATGAAATCAGGATCTTCAAAAGGGGTTGGGCCTCGAACCCTCCGAATTCGTTAGTACGGCGCTCTATTAGCGTATCAAACACGGCCGTAGCGAGGGGGGTGGGGACTTGGGGATCTGGTTCCCCTCTCCCCCCCCCCCCCGAAATGTGAGAAAATGACCAAAAAAAAAGGAAAAGATGGCCAAATCTATTGTTCTATCACTTTGGTCTCCCCCAAAATGAAAGTGACCCCCCCCCCCCCGAACGAAATTTCTGGCTACGAGCATGGTATGAAGAGCATATTACAGAGAGTTATAAATACCACAGTACAGCTCTCAATAACGGATCTTAATTTAATCCTCCCTTTCAATGTTAAGTAGTAATTTTTTTCGCGGGCCACTGCAAAAAGCTGTGAGGCTCACATTTGACCGGCGTGTCATGCGTTAAAGACCCCCCCCCCCCCCTCAATACAGTATTATATTACATGTAAAAAAAATCATTGAACTAGAGCTCCTACTATTACCTATCAAATAAAAAACACAGCTGTTATAATTCTTCGACTGAAATTGGAGACCACTCTTTAATTATCGCGCCGCATAAAAAGACAATATGATATGATATTAATAAATATTTTTTGAGTAATAATATAAATTGAATTGTCAAATCTGCCACGAAATTTCAATAGTTGTTGTTTCTTTGCAGTAAAATAATGTAAGTAAATTCCCAAAGATGGAAGTAAGTTCCCAAATTCTCATTTGGCTTTTTTTATTTGTCGTGAAAGAGTGTCCAGGTGAGGAACACTTTGATTCTTGTCTGCATCCTCTTCGAAAACATTTACAAAATGCATAGTAAGACTGTTGGTGGATTTTACTTGTTTTATTTTACAGCAAAAAAACAACAACTGTTAAAATTTCATGGTAAACTCAACAATTTAACTAATGTTACTGTGCTCATAAAATATTTATTAATATCATACCATATTCTTTTCTCTATGCGGTACATTAATCGAAAACCGGTCACCAAATTCAATCCAAGAATTAGAACAGTCGTATTTTTTTTATAGGTGATAGCAGGAGTTCCAGTTCAATGGCGTTTGATACATGTGATATTATGCTGTACAGTGCAGTTATTTTAAATAATAAGGCGTATATCTTTGCTTATAAAATTTTATTTTTACTCATTTATTGGTTATGGGTAAAAGTAACTAAGAAAGGCATCATTTTTTCATGATGAATAACGTTAAAAAATACGGACGTTTAGAGTCTGAGAATGACCGAGAATGAATCCCTGTACAAAGATTTTTTTTGCTGCGCAGAAGCAAATTCCTTATATTGTATAAGGTAGCTGGTTATTTTGCCATTCCGCACAGATATCGAAATTCTGTGCGCAGAGCAATAGGTCTATGCAGATTAAATAAAAGACAACGCGCCCCCATCTGGAAAAAAACGTCAGAGGGCAGCACATTTCATAAGTTGGAATAAATTTTTTTCCTTTCCGCGCGAGCATTTCGATGCTCATCATGCTTCCCCCACCCCTCATCCTGGAGCCGGGTTCCATGGACTACTATCTGTGGTGGGGTTCACCTCTATATTGAAGTTATGGTGTAAAAAAAGTAATAATAATGAAATTTTTCTCTGGTCCTCTGCTATTGTAGGGTTCATGGTGCTCATTTAAAACATTCGGAATAGATGCTAATTTCGTACTTAAGATATACAACGCCGGCGCCAGATGAACACCCTATGATACAATGATTAGCATAATGATTATTTCAGTTAAAGCATGTAGCAGAGTTCTTGTATGTGCTAATGTTTATAATCAAAGCTTTTGATTCGTGTGAATATACTCCTTCAATAGTCTGCCAGGGCTCCAACCTCGTGAGTGCCAACTATGAGTTCAAATGGCCACGGCACAAAGAGACCCATGGTTCCACATCCCGCAGTAGGGACCCTAGGCTGAAATTATTGGTGAGACCCCAGGTCAAATTCTTTCACTGGTCCTCTATTAAGAATTTATAGTGATTAAAAAACAAAAATGACGAAATCATCTCTTGCCTTCGGGCTGGAACCCTGTCAGCCCCCACTCCCCTGTGGGGGGGGGGGGTATTCTGTGACTTCAGTTGAATTGGGGCTTCCATAATAAGATTCGGTGCAATGATTAATGACAATAAATATGTATATTAAGAAGAGGTGGTGACAAAGCCGTCTTTCATTTTGCACTGGATATGATGCCGTTAGACGGCAATAGAGAGATACTTTTTTTGGATAAATATTCAAAAATTTGTTTGAGTTCCATATGACAGCTTCATTATCATCAAGGGTTCCGCAGAATAGCCTTATAACTATCAAAGGTTCTGCGAGACCCCCAAGAGACCAAGGGTTGTGTTGGCCTGCACTAGTGGGCGGCATCTTAAGGAGAAATGAAACAAAGTTAATCCAGTAATACTATTTCTCTTTAAGATGCCAACCACTAGTGTTGGCGAAACGGTGAGACCTTCGAATAAACGAGAGGGCTTCTATCCCAAATATCCAATTTTTATCTAATAACGGCCACGAAAACCTTATCTATTTTCTATCGCTAACTATTTATCCGATGTTCACCTTCTCTGTTGAGTAGTCATTTTTTGGACACCCTGTGTCAAGTATTTGCCGAACTATATATATATAAGTAGATAATATCTACTGAGTTTAATGAGCGAAAAATATATCATACACCAATTTAAAACAACGCTACTTACTGAGAAATTCTGAAATCCAAAATTAGGAATCAAGAAAAATTTGTAAGGAATTTTAAAGGATTTAGTTGTGAAATACCCTATAATGTTATTTTAAAAAATGACTGATTTGTGACTGACTGAAATGAAGATCCTTAAAAACTCAAACCCATGAGTGATATAAATCAATTTGTGACGAATATCTCGAAAGCATTCTCGTACTTAGCTTTTTTTTGGACTCGTCAATCAACGTTGCCCAATAATCGGAAAGTTTTTTAGTATCACTGTTCAAGTCATTCATTCAGAAATTACTTCAAACTGCAAATTCTGTGGTTGCTTGGTCTTGCCCAAAAAACCCCAATGTGTATAGTGGGGAAGCCCAAAAATAGGAAGGGAGGGGGGATTAAAACAATTTGACTTTTCTGTGCCCATTCTTTGTTTCATATACCCCAGAGGGGTTTTTATGAGGAACATATGCAATGATAAGTGTGTCACCATGTTCAGTTCTTGAAGAGAGAGAGAAGGAAAACATTTAGCATTTTTAAGATTTTTTTTGATGTTATAGCGAATGCCTCTTAATTTTCAATTCCTTATAACGAATATTTTTTGCATATGTAATATTAGCTATTCGACAATCATCACTTTATCCCTCGTTATTGCGAGATCCTCGTTTAAGCCATGCTCGTTATATAAAGGACTTGTACTGCATTTCTTAAAACTCATGTCTAGCGGAAAAAGTTACTCAGGCTGCAACAGGTTGCAAACGTTGTATTGGCGACATCGGCTGGGGAAAGAAGACGAAGACGACAAAAGTCGATACGAAGTCCAGAGGGGGAAGAGGGAAAACATTTTCGCGAATGTGTACTGATGTTTTCCAATTTTTCTCTTTTTACCTAAAGCAAGACGAGAAGCTTTTTCAAAAAAAAAAGATTAAGAGGATTTTCGTGAAAGTTTTGTGACTCTCAAACTCGCCACGTGCCACAGCATCATCTTTACTCAGCAGGCAGCGTTTCATTTCGGAAAGAAAAAAAAAGTCCTGGAATCCATCGATCGGCCGTGAAAAGGTTGTGGGGATTTATAAATATCCTGGGAAAGTCCCGGGCTTCCGTCATTCGATGAGGAGCCAAGCGAGCCGCAACTTGGCGGTGGCGATAGCGACAACTTGCATTTCATACAGTATAAGCGTGTGTGTCTTTCTTTTTAGGACATTACATACACGCAAGCATATGTATGAATATCTTCCCGTCTCTTTGCGGAGGTTGAAGTATCCACACAAATAAATTTAAAAGGAGCAAATTTCCATCTCTCTCTCTCGCCATCTTTCTCCTTGCTTTTCTATGAGCCCTGGAGTTTGACACCGGTAAGTAGTACCATTAAGAACAACTTCTTGCAACATTATTTAAAGTTTTCTCGTTAATTCCACTTAAAACTTTAATAAAGTTTCAACGTTACAACTATATTTAATATCGAACTGTGGAAGACAAATTTCCTGATAATTTTTGGCTTTGTGAACATAAAATTTCGTGTTTTGAATACTATTCTTGAAAAATTTATCTAGTTTTAATAATCTCTGTTTATATTGAAAAGAAATTAGTTTTTTATTTCGCATGACATGTGTTTATAAATTATTTTCTTTGTTAATAAGGTCGGGGAGGGGAGTATCTATATAATTAAAGTTTCGATTTTTTATCAATTTTCCTTGTGTAATGTTAGCGTGGGAAGGTATCCAATCCCGGTAATGACGGCATTGGGATTAATCTTTCCATATTTAGCATCGGATTTCCCGGCATTCGTCGTCTCTGTTTCCTCCCTTTTGCTCGGACCATGTTTAATCTCGATGCTACTGGAAATTATCAATGACGTTCTGCAAAGAGCACACTTGCCATTACCTGTATCGTATATTTTACCCTTTTTTTTTAAAGCGGCGCACCTGAAAAAGTCAATGTCGTACATACAGAAGATCACAATCGCGTAACGACTCTTTTTTTTTTTTTTTAAAGGAAATCACGGCATTTTATTCTATTTTTACAGGATTTCCTTAAATCATGCATGCTCAACCTATGGCTCACGGGTGAAATGCACCCTCGAAGTCATCTAATGACCTCAGACCTAACTTTCACCCTAATGTTTTTCTCTCTCCTCATTGTACTAAATTTCATTATCACCAGGAATAAATCATCACTCAGAAACACATTTCACGTCAGGTTCACAAACATACACGCGCATTTTCCAGCATGGCCCATGTCTTCTTCGACCACCTGCTAACATCACTGCATTGAGACGGAGCGGCGGGACATGATCTAGAAACGATGAGGGACCTCAAACCTAATTTTGTAAAAATGCACTAAGCGGCACATTTCCTGATCACTTAAGTGACGCGCGGCATATTCACAGATCACTTGAGTGACCTGTGGCACAGTTCCAGAGCACTTGAGAGTGGCCGACAGCACATCTTCAGATTACTCAAGTGTTCCACAGCATATTTCCAGATCACTTAAATCATAGTTTCCCAAAAATTCTTTGTTCCATCACCCCCCCTCCTTTTTCAGAAAATTTTTTCTCTCATCGCCTCTCAACTCAAGCGTACCCATAGGATCCTAGCCGTAGCTTCTATCGCCCCCTTGGACTATTCCATTATCCCTGGGGGCGATATTGCCCACTTTGGGAAACACTGACTTAAATGATCCGCGGCATATTTACAGATTACTTGAAAGACCCACGGCTCAGTTCTAATCATGTCTAGAGCACTTAAGCGTCCGGCCACATTTGCAGATCCCTTAAGTACTGCGGCACAGTTCCAGAATCTCTTAAGTGACCTACGGCACCGTTCCAGATCATTCAAATGGCCCGCAACAAATTTCCAGATCACTTGAGTGGACCACCGCACAGTTCCATATCACCCGTGGCACATTCATAGATCACTTGATTAATTAGCAGCGCTGTTCCAGATCTCTTAATTAGGCGTCCCGTGACAAATTTCCACATCAACGAACTGTCCCGCACTCCCCTGGAGGTTGAACACCCTTGCCTTACATGGAAGAATTTTAAATGATCAACTTTCACATTTTTAATTAATTCTTTTAGTGATTTTTTTGAACATAGCTGAACTTGGTTATAACGACGTCCAAGAAACCGTTATAAAAAAACGATTTAGTGGACTGACCGAACAATTAGAATTTTAACTTCTCAATTCCGTGGCTTTATGGACTCGTTAATATTTGTTATGCTTATCGGAAGTTTTTTTAGCATGATTTGTCCGGCCGCTCCGAAATGACTTTAACATCAAATTCGGGTCAAATAAGCCCTGGCAGTGACCGTCGGTCTCTTGGTTACTGGGAAAGCCAAAGCCTAAAAATATGAAAAGGGTGAGGTGGGGGAGGGGGTGAAAATGTGACTTTCCGAGTCCATCTTTTGTTAGAAGTACTGTACTTCTCAAAGTAATGTTTACAAGAAGCGTGTGGGATCGTAAACGCGATAGTAATCCTCATCCTTCTAGTTCAATTCTTCAAAGGAAACAGCGAAAAACTGACCTTTCTTGGAGAATGTTTTCTACGTTATACCGAAAGCTTCGTAATTTTTAACTCGTTATAACCGAATATTTTTATGTTCAGCGTCAGCTCTCTGACAATCACTCATTATAGCGAGATGATAGTTATATTGGACTTTCACTTGTATATGCCATGAATTATTCATTGGAGACCAACGTTGTGACGTCGGTGGTGGGGGGGGGGGGGGGGGGGGGTTGAGAATTTCCTCAATGAAATATCAATAGAATGGAAAACCCGTGCGTAAACCTGCTAGCGATAGACGTGAGCGACGACATATTCCGACATTCCGTTATATTCCAACAATATCGCTAGCAACAGTGATATCGTTAGAAACTAATCAATATAATTGTTTACTTGAGACTTTTATAAGAGAATTCCAATTTTATAAGGGACGTTCATTTCGTATCACAATATCGACCAGACTTCAAGAAGTTACCCGTTTTAATTAACATGATAGTTGAGAGTTATAACTAAAAATAGTAAATAATTTCAGGTATATCATTTATTATTATTATTATTTTTATAATATATCCGCATATATTATAAAAAAATAACGATCGAGAAAAAATCATTAATGCCTCCAACAGCGCGCATGTTCATATCTTCACTATTTTACAGTCATGCTTTTTATTTAAACCAGGGTAGTCCTCATCAGACATGGGGGGGGCCCGGTGTGAAAATAATTTCGGGGCTCTTTAACCCTAATTTCATATATTTTGTGGAAGGGGGGACGGCATCCATAGATTCATACATTATCAAAAAACATTCATGAATGCTGAAAAAAATCCACTCAAAAAAAAAAAAAAAAAATTATAGACACAATTAAATGTGAATTAATCCAAAAATTAATGAAAATTTTGAATTTATGAAAATTCAGAACAAAAAAAAGGAAATTTTAAACTGAAATTATTCCAAACTAACGAATATTAAGGCCTAAGGATCCGCGTAATAATTATAATTTATTCAAATTCAACATATTTTGCACAAATGCGAACATATAATACACAAATACAAACATATAATACACAAATACAAACATATAATACACAAATACAAACATATAATACACAAATACAAACATATAATACACAAATACAAACATATAATACACAAATACAAACATATAATACACAAATACAACGCCACAACAGGCAAATTGCCCAACGAGGTGGCTGCATCAAAGATCCCCGAGCCCCTACCTACTACTGCTACACCACACCCCCCCCGCGGAACCCCCCAACGAATCGATACATGCGGGAATGTGCGTGTACGCGTAGTGCAACCTGACGTAAAGTTTTTTGTTTTTTCTGTGTAATGCTTGTTATGTGTAGTGCTGTCATCTGCCCCCAGTTTTACTAACTATGAGTGAAGTGTTATGGTTGAATGATTTACCGTTGTAGGACTGTTGCTCTCTGTGGCGAGACTTTTTAACGGGGAGATCGGCTCGCATTTGCGCCTTGAAGTTGGGAACCACAGAAAACCAACTTCAGCCGACCACCACTGTGGGGTTCGAACCCGGATCCTCGCATCACGAGTCCGGCACTGTAACCACTCGACCACCACAGCGGCAAACATATAATACACAATGTAAAAATATATATAATACACAATATAATACACAATACAAACATATAATACACAAATACAAACATATAATACACAAATGTAAGCACATAAGACACAAATACCAATACATAATAAACAAATGCATAACATGCACAATTCATATAAACACTTTGTAGTCTCAAGGGACTGAAAAGTCCTTCCAGCAGGTCTAAAGGAATTAGTTAGTAAATATTTTTTTTAGCAACAGCGTTATTATATTTATTAGATATGTGTTCATATGTATTGCCTTTTTGTGTATATTTTGAATAAAGTTCAGAATTAAGTTACTTATAATAAAGCTCAATATAATATAATTATCATGCATCATTTCTTTTTTTTATTATTGTACTCTTTATTGTGCTCTGTTCAATATTGCTGTCATATATTCTTACAAGACATTCATCGAAATTGTTTCGTAATCTGTGCTTCTAACGAAATCATGTATTATATGATCTATGTTTTTATTATTATTAAGTTGATTTTCAGTGTGAAAAACGTTTAATATTTTAGGGGCAATGTAGGAAAAACTCTCTTTATATAATGGTTTATGAGATTTTGGCACTCGAAAAAAATTGATTGCACTTGATTTAAAATTGAGGAATTAAAAATGGGAAATATTTCTAGCATCCACTAATGAAGGAGTAGTCACACAAAAAAAAAAAAATCTCAGAACTGATCGAATTTCAGAATTAATGGGAGAAAAATATTGCCATTGATCAAAATTCAGAATCAATGAAAAAAAGAATCTCAGAATTGATAAAATTTTAGAATTAATGAGAGAAAAACCTCAGAACTGATGAAAATGCAGAATTAATGAGAGAAAAAATTTCTAGAATCGATAAAAATTCAGAATTAATGAGAGAAACATTTTCAGAATGGATGGAAATTAAGAATTTATGAAAGAAATATTTCTAGAATTGATAAAGAAGTGATTCCCCCAGAACTTTTGAAAGAAGTAATGAAGTCCAGAAATGATGAACATCCAGAAGTTGAGAAACCTTTTTTTTTTGCATGAACTGTATTTTTGATACATTTGTATTTTTTTTACTTCTACTACCATGAGTGATGAGTGCGGGGCTATCTCAAACCGCGGAGCTCTGTGTGGCCACACCTGTCGACACCAGAGTGCGGCTCTGATTTAAACCAAGTTTGATACCGTGGAAAAAAAGCTTTATTCATACGCCTTGCATCATGAAATCATCCCCCCCCCCTCCTTCTCGGATTCTGCAAAGCTAGGAAATCGTGTCTGCAAAAAAATGCCCACACTTTTCATCCCAAAACAAAGTTTCCACGATCTAACATTGATTGGGTTGCTTTGCTTAAATTTTTTTTTTCCTTTTGTATTGAGAAATCTGGTTACTGAGTGAATGAGACAAAATGTTTATAATGTAAAAACGAAATACTTATAAAAAATAATTAATCATTATTCACTCTTTCTCAATTACTACTGGCTAAGCTAAAGCAAACCTCCGCCTCAATTAAATCTATCCTTAGAATAGCAAATCAAGGGTCCACCTGAGTATTGGATTGGAATGCTCCTGAATATTGCCCTGGAATCCTTCAGTGAGATAAACACGAATCTTCTTTATCATTGACTAGGGATAAATTTGGAAGGATTGAGTAAAGGCAACTCGAATCTTTTTGATTACTGAATAGGGATAACTTCAGCAAAGCCAAAAAGTCAACTCGAATCCTCCTGATTTAGATGACTGATCTTTCAATAAAGACAACTCGAACCTTTCTGATTATTGAATTGAAGTCTTTCTGTATAGTAAATCAGAATCCTTCTTTTTTATGGCAAATCAGAATCCTTCTTTTCATGGCAAATCAGAATCCTTCTTTTTTATGGCAAATCAGAATCCTTCTTTTCATGGCAAATCAGAATCCTTCTGGATGGCAAATCAGAATCCTTTTGTTCTGCAAATTTGAATCTTCGTGAATAAGAAATTGGAATCCT
The DNA here is from genome assembly GCF_987345545.1 of Pholcus phalangioides. Classification (NCBI taxonomy): domain Eukaryota; kingdom Metazoa; phylum Arthropoda; class Arachnida; order Araneae; family Pholcidae; genus Pholcus; species Pholcus phalangioides. Next base: position 26,575,383 of record NW_028301594.1, read on the forward strand.
TCTGTATAGCAAGTGCAGATTCCCGTGAATGTCGAATGTGAATGCTCCTGAATATCGAATTGAATATGGATCCCTCAGTAAAGCCATGTCAAATTCTCCTGATTTTTGAATATGGATCCTTCAATAAAGCCAACTCGAATCCTCTTGATTTAAATGACTGATCCTTCAGTACGGCCAACTCGAACCTTACGGATTATTGAATTTGGCCCTTCTGTATAGTAAATCAGAATCCTTCTGCATAGCAAATCAGAATCATTCTGCATATCAGATCAGAATTCTTCTGCATAGCAAATCAGAATCATTCTGCATATCAGATCAGAATTCTTCTGCATAGCAAATCAGAATTCTTCTTTTTTGCAAATTCGAATTCTCGTAAATAGGAAATTGGAATCCTGCTGTTTAGCAGTTCCAGATTCTCGTGAATGGCGAATCCGAATGCTACTGAACATCGAATTGAATACGGATCCTGCAGTAAAGCCCACTCGAACTCCCCTGATTTAGATTACGGATACTTCGGAAAAGGTCAACTCGAATCTCTCTCTCTCTCTCTTCCTGATTTACATGACTGATCCTTCAGTAAAACCCGATTCGAACCCTCCTGATTATTGAATAGGAGTCATTCTGTATATCAAATCAGACCCCTTCTGCATGTATAGCAAATCAAAATATTTCTGTATAAAAAATTCGAATCCTCATGAATGGGAAATTGAAATCCTGTTGTATAGCAAGTCCGAATTCTCGTGAATGGTGAATCCGAATCCTCCTGAATATCAAACTGAATCCTGTTGTATAACAAGTGCGGATTCTCGTGAATGACAAATCCGAAAAAAATCTAGTGGAAAAAATTGGAATCCCCTTCATTCTTTAGATTTCAATATCGAATTGGAATCTTCCTGAATAGCAAATAGCAGTTTATCATTGACTAATGAAAGAAACCATTGATATAATTTAAAAAAAAAATGACAGATCAGGTCAATCGGCCTTTCGCAATCCTTGGTTCAAAAATTTGAATAAAATAAAAGCATATTAATACCTGCTTCTGTGATTTCCTTGCCACTCGAAGAAAATTTGATCTTTTTGATCATTTTTGTCGCACCGCGGTCATTTTCTGCACACGAGGGCTAATTAGACCGGGACCCACAATTTATTGCCGATTCCGAACGGCAGCCTTTTACATATTCACCGAGAGGTTGGCGCTCTAACCCTTCGGTGTGGGACTCCGTGCGGTAGAAATCTTTTTTGTGCGGTCATGTCGCCGTCCTATTAGATTTTCAGTTATATATTTCGTGTTATTTGATTTATTCTTCAACACTTTTTCTACATGCCAACCTGTTTTAATGAAACCTCCTTGTTTAATTACAGCGTGAAGATGATATATTTGCCCTTTCCTAAACGCCATTCCGATCCTGCTCCATATTCAACCAATAGCGATATTTTACTAAAAACTAAACGGAGCCCCAAGAAATCAACCAAAAGTGCTCCGGATTTGAGGAATGCCGGTTCTAGTCCCTCTCCGGGTCGAAGTCCCGTCGCCACGAAAAAGACTCCTTCTTCGAGCCCGTCGAAACAAGATTCGTCGAGGAGGACTGGTGCCATCAAGTACAGGAGGCTCAGCTCCACCAGCAGTTATGGAGGCAGCAGCACCGACAGCGTCGCTACCGGATACTACAACACAACGCCGAGGCGCGCAACTCACCCCTCGGCCTCCCCCGGGAAATACCGGCGAAGTTCGCTGTGGCTCGAGAGCGAGAAGGATCCGTGGTCCGAATTCCGCAACAAGTACCTGAAGCCCGTGTCCCCGAACAGAAACAGGCAAGTGGCGGCGGGTAGCATAGCGGATAACACCGATACGCCCGAGGGTTGCTACAGGCTGCGCAGTTTCAGCGTCACGTCCAGAGGTGTCGTCAACCTCGGCGATTTCCTGAAAGCCCGATCTTATTCCGATGCCACAGTTCCGCCCGAAATGGTCGACGATGACATACTGGATGTTGGCGCCGAAGAGGAGTCCAGAAACAAGTACAGGGTCCTTCTCTTGGGAGACGAGGGAGTTGGAAAAACTTCCATATTGGCTCAATTCATGACCTCAGAGAGCTTGACCAGCATGACGGATCCACAAGCGTCGATCGGTACGCCATTATATAGTTTTATTTTATATCACTAATTTCTTAATCTCTTCGCTTACAGGCTTTTGGCAAAAAATGTGGGCGATCTGTATTTGAAGTATTGGTGATAAATCTCTAAAACTGGTTTCCTTGATCGCATGTTAGAAATGCAAGGGGGGGGGGATGAGTACAGTAGATTTCTTTTTTTTTTTATCAACCATATCCCACACCCTCCCGTATGTGTTTTATCCCTTATATATGTTACTGACAAAGCGGCCAATTCGCGACGGTGACTTTGCGAACTTAGCCAAGGTCCGAATTGCAGAAATGATTCGGACTTTGACTGGCCATTTTGCAAAGTGGCCGAAGATCCATGGCTAAAGCTCGATTTGCTGTTAGGGGCCATTCAAGTATTATGTAAGCAGATTTTCAGCCATTTTTGACCCCCCCCCCCTCGTCAGCAGCTTAGAATATTTCATATTTTCAAAAAGGGGTGGTTGATGACGTAAGCAAACTTCAAACCTCCCCCCTCCCCCGTCACCAAAAGTCAGCAAATCCGAAACTTCCTCCCCCCCCCCTCTCGATGCTGACGTAATACTTGAATGACCCCTTATAAGACAGCCCGGTAGGAGACAAATCCATTTCTTTATATCGACAACGTGTGATACATGTCTATACATAGCAGCTGTACATTGGATTAGCTTCATGTGACGAGAGGAAAAAAAAGAGTGGTAATTTGAGAGAAAAACTATAAAAATTATTATATAAAAAACATACATTAAAAAAGAATCATATGAAAAAAAAAATGATTATCGCATCGTGACTGTGGTTTAATGGGTTGCCATAACTAACGCGTACATAATTATCACGAAAAAATACGCCAACTTGACTGGTCCCGATTCATGTCTTTTGCTATCGGACTTTAGCCAGGGATCACCAGCCACCTCGCAAACTGGTTGGCCAATATCCGAATTTCGAACAATAGCTAGGAATCAGCGTGAACTTCAAACTCTTGTCTGTCACCGAATTTATTTAGAAGTCGGCTCTATAATTAGCCTTTAAAAGCAACTGCTGTGCTTTAGTGCGAGAACGTGATCTGGATTCGCATCGCGAGGTCCTAGGTTCGATCCCTGCAGGCGGCCGAGTGCTGACCGGCTGAAGTCGGTTCTCCATGGCTTCCAAACTTCGAGGTATGAATGCGAGCCGGTTTCCCCCTTCGAAAAAAATCGCCACGCAACTACCGACCACACAACATTTAAATTGCACACATAAAAATATTTATACATTGTGAATTTAATCTTTAGAAGACAGATGGCAACATACCTTTACACATACACGCAAGGAATCACATAGGCCTACATGAATGCACAGTTGGGTCCCGCTGAAACTAATTCCGACATAGCCACCTCTTCGGAGGTAATATGCAGTAAATCGAATCAGTGGTGATAGACTAGGACTGAGTTTGGTTAGTAAAGCCTCGGAAAAAAAAACATGTCTGCTGCACAAACCACCCAATCCAGCATATCGGTGCCAATTTAAAGCCGAGCAATTATTATTACGATTTCTTTTCCAATACATGTTGCCAAATAAACAGTTATGGTGGGTCTTGCACGTCTTTAGTTCAGAGGCGTTTTTACAGGGGACAAGATGGGATATATCACAGGGCAGCAAATTTAGGAACTTGGTTTAGACGCCTACCTTTCGGTCTCTCTCTGACACTGTTAGGCATCATGTATTTTCTATCTCTCATTCCCAAACGGCTGCGGAAATGGATTTGCAAGGACAAAATTCAATTTAACCGCAATCACAGACACACACACCACTTGTAATTATGAAGTCTGAGCTTTCTGAGGTGATGCCTGCAGCAGAAAAGAATCAAAGATTGAGGATTTCCCCAAAAGAAGGGATAAATGCCCTCTGAGTAAAACCTCAGTGTAGAATTGATTTCACCGTTTCGACTATAATGATTGGAATAGTATCATGAAATGTCGTGAGGTTGAACATAAAAATGGCCCCAAACTGAGGGCATTACGAAAGCCGTAAAAGGAGCTTTGACGCATTCGAGGTTGTTGTCCACCTTGCCTTTGGCGGCTCGTACTAAAAGCCTCAAGTCGACGCACCACGATATTGTAGCTGAAAAAAACCACGTGTGCAATCAACAAGAATGAAAAATGAGCTAGGTTCGAACAATTCGCGATACGTGCAAATCACTGTAGAATGGATTTTTATTAGCCTGCAGGCAGCAGAGTTAGTCTAGAACCTAGTGAGACCATTGACCAGACATTTATTATGCAACAGTGATTGACGTGATTTCCTTCATGAAACCATTTAAAAAGGTAGACATTTTGATCTTCTTTATATTCTTATAGATGGAACGGAGGAGAGGACAGTCTGTTTACTAGTGGATGATGAGGAATCTGAACTTGTTTGTGAAGATCCCACCTATTACTCGTATGAGGTAAGTTGACGGTGGCCGAAATTCTGCAAATTATTGGCGAAAAACCGATGAAAAAAAAGTAGAAGGAAAATTTTTTCTAGCTTTTCAACTCATTATATAATTTATCATGTGAGAACCATCGCGTTGAGCTGGGATGCCTGCTGCCACCTACCAAATAAAAACAAAACTACATTTGTTATATTTCTTCAAGTAAAATTGGTTGTTGGTTTTCAACCAGTGTGCAGCATGACAATGAATAGTATATGGTATGATACCATATACCCGATACCATATACTTTATTTCCATGATGCATACTGGTGTAAATTTTATGTGTCATAATACCGATCACTATGTTTTTATGCAGATAATTTAGATATATTTTCGACGTACAGAGCAAAAAAAATTTGCAAAGTAAAATTGAGTGTTGGTTTTAAACCGGTGAGCAGCGTGAAAATGAAAAGTATGATATAGTTTTTATTTTCATTAATATGTTTTTATTTTCATAGTTTCTCTATTTCAATCAGTACGTATTTATGTGTATTTCTGTTCTGTACAAAAATATCGGAACAGGAGAGAGAAGCATATAGGATCCTTCAAGAATTTGGCGAAATGTTTCGCGAACTAGTGGCTGATAACACTGTGGTAGAGGACTGCATATGAATTTTCACACATCGATTAATTTTTATTATTGGCCCAATCTGGATATCCAATCAAAGATGACAAATATCCTCATGTATCAGTAATATATTCCAAAAATTAACTTTTTCGAATAAATAATGGTTAACAGGAGTTTCAAGTGCTCTGAACATACTTTCCTTCCTCTTTTTGTTTTTTGTGTTACCTGCGTGAACTTATTTTTTTTCTATACTCGGCATGTTTATCTGTCATATATATATATATATATATATATATATATATATATATATATATATATATATATATATATATATATATATATATATATATATATATATATATATCGGAACACTAATTTAATTTTAGGTTGATTCTCTCGCTCTCTCTCTAAGATTTTGTATGCGCATACGTGCAGCTTAGAAGGAATATTGCTCTGGGGTTTCAGCAACTAGATACTTGGACAGTCGGGGCAAGCTTCAATTTTGGGGGCTCCTCCTACAACGTGGAATGAGCTGCTAAATCAGTCTTCCAAACTTATTTGTTTCACCCCTATCACACAAATTTTTTCCCATCGCCCCTTCCCTCCGCCCCTGCTAGGCCAACATTCATAGGATTCCATCACGTATCTGTAGTTTCTACTATTTCCCCCTAATCTGTTCCAACCACCCCCCCCCCCCCCGAAAAGACAATATTGCCCAATTTCGGAACACTGCGCTAATGGATGGCCAAAAAAGTGGATTCGATGTCCGACTAATCTTAATCGCTCTCGGCTCTCACTCGATTTTCTGAAAAGAATATTTTAAATGAATGCGAATATTTTAAAAGAAATTAATTTAGACAATTTCACTATATTAATTTATTTTCGACTATACTCTCCACTATTTAAAAAAATCTTTTAATTGCAGGTGGACGAATCAGTTTACTCTTCCATCGACGCGTTCGTAGTCGTTTACGCTGTGACAGACGAAAGGAGCTTTCAGTTTGCGGAGAAAGTTTTGAGGACGCTGCGGAAGATGAAGAGCAAATCTAACTTCCTTCGTTCTGTGATGCCAATTAAGACCGTGATCCTAGTCGCCAATAAGATTGATCTCGCAAGATGTCGTCTTATATCCACTGAAGGTAAGTACTCTGCATATGCTATTCAACTTAAACTACTGATAGTAAGAGTTAATTAAAAAACTTTTAATTGTTAATGGGGTTTTGTAACGAATATTCTTTAGAGGATGGTTATATAACTATTTTTCCTATTTTAATGACTTACGAATAAAACAAGCAGCACAAAATTTTGAAACTTTTTTCTTTGCAGAAGGACGATGTTTGGCTGATCGTTACAACGTCAAGTACATCGAAACTTCAGTCGGTTTCAACCATAACGTCGACGAGCTACTGGTGGGGATAGTTACGCAACTAAGACTCTTACAAAAGAAGAAGACCGAGAACGTCGATCAGCATCGCCCAGATAATCGACCGCTGGGTGGCACAAATACCAGCAGTAGCAGCAAGAATATAATAGCGAGGTCTCTCCGCTTCACGACCAGCAAAGCCAGGGATCTCATGGACAGGTTCCTGCAGAAATGCGACCTGAAGACAAAGTCGTGTGACAATCTAAATGTTTTATAAAAAAAAAACGCTTCCACACAAACCGCAAGTTTTGTTATCAAACGAATCCGAATTAGCTTTACGTGTTTGGAAATGCTTCCATGATAGAAAATCAATTAACGAAAGCACCACGACCAATAACATAATTAACATGATGGCTATGCACCAAAGAATAATTATATATCTCTCCGTAGTAGAACATTAAATATGCAAAAAGAGATAGTCCGAAATCTCTTTAAACCTTCCATTAGCTATTTGTTAACTGCTTTGATACGATTTGTATTCGCGTTGGTGGGAATTATTGGATTTTTGAATGGTGTGAAGCCAAAGCTGCTCCTATAAAAGGATTTGTAATAGCAATTTTGCGCGATTATGTTCCCTCGAGCCACGTCCAAAATGCATACTGATAGTTGCATTCAAGCCACCACCATCAACTGGTTTACTTCCAATTTGTCTGACATGCTTTCAGCATAGATTGTTCTTCTCGTCTTTACTTCTATACTTTAATATCTCTTCCGATTATCCACTCAGTTGACTATCTCGAAACTCGCTAATCTTGTTATCCGCGAGCAGTCCACAAATCGTTTTAAATAGGTAGTTAAAAAAGTCTGACTGCAATGAAAAATTATTTACTTCTTCAACTATTTATTTATTCTTAATTTTTGAGAATTAACCTTAACTTTACTACGCGTACTTCCTTAGATACAGAGTGCCCATGATTGAAATTGGGATGTTCCGAGCTGTCTACGCAGCATTAACTACCCATCAGAAGAAAGCTATGAAACTCTTAGGCAACATCTTAATAAAGGGATGAGAAAAATAAATCGAGAGCAAAGAAAAAATCAATTCCGTCACTCACCACGAGAGGGTGTTTCCTATGCAAATCGTGGTATACACGCGGTTTTATTGCAAACAGGCAAAACATGCTGAGTGATCAAGCTTCTTGGCAGGGTATCTGAACATCTCCAGCCGAACCGTTCCCACATTCTGATTTCTTCATTAAATAGAGTATGTCTTCAAATGTAACGCAAGAACATGCTTTGCTATTAAAAACATCTACACGAAAATGGATTCTGCTCCAAATTTTCGGTCTTTCAAAGAGTTTACAAAGTTTTCGCCATCCCTTCATTAACACCTTTACGTAGAGACTTTTGGCAACAAATCTGAACGATATACAATTGAAATACCAGCGAAATACCATTGAAATACCAATCTAAGAAATTATGAAAGTCACAATTATTGAAATTGAAGAAATCGGGGGGGGGGGGGGGTATGCATTGAACACACACAGGTTTGCCATTCTTCCTCCCACCCCAGCCTATTTTACTCCAAAGAAATATGTGATAGTATATTGTTTTTCCCTCATCAAACTGTAGCAAACGAGAGAAAATTCAAGCGTTCACCATCTTTACTTGAACGCATGGAAGACAGGTGGCAGCACTAGCAAGAACACGAAACAAGCTCGACAATGTAAATAAGTTAGGGCCCCGCATATACATACACAACATGTTCCATCATGTACTGATTCGTTAGAAATTCCGGAGAGGAACACGTACGACGTGCATGTACGGTCAAGTACTGGTAGTAAGTAGCAAGCGGGAGAAGAAAAACAATAATACTGTAATACTGAGGTAAAAGAAGAAAAAAGAGATTCCAGTGAATAGGATTGAGGATTGCGAATAAGAGGATAAGAAAGGAAGGAGAACTCGAGCTTTCTTCCATCTAGTTAGGGCAGAGGCGTATACAGGGGGGGAGGGTACTCAGGGAAAACGTGTTCCCTCAAGCCGACCAATGATGTTTCGGTGAAACAACTGGAATATCGAAAGAACACACCCTTACTAATTTCTGTTAATTTAAATGCTTTTTGAAAGGTAGTAACTCGAAATTTCAACAGGAAGAAAATTTTTGTGCGCCTCCCCCCCCCCCAAGCCTTTTGTGCCTCCTCCAAAGGTCGCCCTGCTTACGCCCCCTGAGCTCGGGGCGAGGTATTTCGTCCCTGTACGTAAAGAGGTTAACACGTTCCTAAATTCTCCAAAAATTTTCTGGTGGATCGTTAAAGCCGATCGCAGCTCAGAACACTCTAACTCAAACAAATGTAATTTCCTTTATAATCCACACGTGAAAATTTCCATCCAAAACCTATACATCTATAATTTTGAAAATTACTTTTCACAAATTCATTTTAAAATTATTTATTTCTATTCCAATCTCAAAAAAGAAAAGCTTCAGATAAGACACAACAGTAGACCTATATAATCCGCACTAAGAAATTCCGATGTTTCTTAACATATTATTTCGTGGATTATACGCATGAAAATACGGTGGTAATATAGACACCCTATAAATTTAGTTGTTTTTTTTTTCAAATCAAGAACTTATAAAATTTCCATAGGTAATATTATTTAAAAATTAAGAATATAAAAATCCCCGTAACCCTTGCTTATAATCGGTATAATTGTGTATTGAGCACATGATAGACGTTTTTGTATCGCACCGCAGTCGACTATATAAACACACACACACTCTCTTGAAAAATACACCGAATTAAGACCAATCTACTAATCATTGCGTACGGATACAAGAATGCTGTTGGTATCGTTCAAGTTGTCGCATGTGTCAATTTTTTTAATTGTCAGGCTATATTCCTGTGTGTGTGTTTTTTTTTCTTTTTTTACTATATATATACTTAATATACATGTTTTTGACAGAAAGGAGAAAAAAAGTCGTATCCTGATAGCAAGAAAATGTTTCCTTTTCCATGGAAGAAAGAACCGTTCTTTGCGTGTCTGAATGTTATACGTATCTAAGTACATTATTCGCGAATTAAAACAAGAAAATATTGTTGTTTGTTATAGTACGAGATCGTTTGCTCTCATTTATTATTAATTAACGATTGTTTCATGTATTAATGATGTTCCCGAATTTTCCCGTTTGTTCTTTATTGAAATCAAGGACGAAAATTATTTTCATATAACTTGATAATTATGGCTATAAATACAAATAACAATTTCGCATATTTGTCGTATATTCGGCGTGTTTTGTTTTCGTGAAGTACATTTTAATGAGCCGGTAGCTTTTCTGTTTCCCGCCCATCAAAAATTGTTTTAGCAATATTTTACCTATGATTATCAATTTCCTTGCGTTTGACAATAACCGGCAAGCAGGTTTCCTCCATATGCTAAGAACATAGAAGACATGACAAAACATTGTAAACGTGTCTGAAACGCATTGTTAGGGAATCACAGTAACTAAATTAAACATTCCAAAAATCATTGTTGAGGCTCGCAAACCATTTTTGCCCGACAGTTTTCCGCCCATTTCGAGCATTTGCTCAGCTCTTAGGAACTTTGAAGTAGTCTATCGTTCAAGTCGGGTACTCCCTGTTATGGTATACATGCAAAATTTGGGGAAGATCGGTCTAAAAATTATAGATTTGTATTGAAAATATAGACAAGACGGAAAATCAATTTTACATAATTAAAATGCGGCAAGAGGAATCTAGTAATTACCTATATTATGGGGTGATTAATTGATGCCTCTTGCCGCATTTTATTGGCGAACCGTTGAGTCTAGAGAGCAGTCCAGAGCAGTGGTTCCAATCTTTAGGCTATGCCCCCACCAAAGACAATCTGAAATCCTGATATCCTCCCGTCAGGGTCATAACTAGAACTTTGGTCAGGAGAGGTACCCACCCCCTTGAAAATTCATAGTTCCATGACAAAGTTTCGTGTTAGGTAGAAAATGTTTTTGCTTTACATCATCAAATTTTGAATCCGGGGTTTTTAGTTCTGCCCCCTCCTCTCTAGTTCTGTCTTTCCCCCCATATCTTGTAATTCCAGTTGCTCTAAAAGTAGTCCTATTCACGTTGAGGTAGGCAAAAAATTATTTATGTAGTTAAAAGACTTGGGGTATGGGGGGTTTCGTGAGCTTGGATGAGATAACAATTAACTCATTGTTTCCATATATTGCTACATACAGAATATTATTTTGTAAATGGGTCCATGGCTTGCATATTACTTCCTTTTATTGTCACAGGGGGTCCGTGGAATACAAAACGTTAAGTACCCTTGGTTAAACCATTTTCAAAGAAAATACTGAGAGAGAAATTAAAAGAAAGAAGTAATCAAAAATAAATTGTTTAAAAAGTATAAATTTGAACTGATGTAAAAATGGTAGGGGTTCTTCAGAGTTCTAACTCTTAACAAAACATAAATCATTCTCATATTGCCACCCTAAAAAATCAAATTGTCCTCTTGTGGAGCTTGGTCCCACGTTGAGAATCACCGTTCTAGATTCACATTTCCAATTACAAAATTATCCAAATAAACGCGCAGATTTCAGACACGTCATTCATATTGCAAGGTTGCAAGGGGTTGCATAGTTATCTTATATATAAATGTGAAAGTATGTATGTATGTATGTATGTATGTATGTATGTATGTATGTATGCTCTTTATACAAATCTACAGTTTTAGACCGATCGTCGCCAGATTTTGCATATATACCAAACAGGTCCGGGATTGAACCGTAGGCTACTTTAAAAGTTCGTCAGAGCTGGGCAAATGCCCGAAATGGGCAAAAAACTGTCGGGCAACAATGGTTTTGGGGCCTCAACAATCACTTTCGGAACGTTTACTTTGGTTACCGTGGTTTCCAACAATGCGTTTCAGACGGGAATATATGCCTTTACAATGGTTTGTCACACCTTTAATTCTGTTATTATAACAGTTTATTCTTTTATAACGGTTTGTCACTTTTCCAATTTAATTGCAGAAAACCCGGGAAGCGCCGGGTATTTCTGCTAGCATATATACAGGTTGTTCTGTAATCCTGTAAGTGATAATGCGGCCTTTATCTCATCAACCGCCCATCGTATAGGTATAGTTTCAATTTAAAAAATGCGTAAAAGGCGTTTGAATAATATTCGCTGCACAAGCTGGACGTATGACGTCGCTAACAACAGAGAACAACAACTACGCTGACAAAACTGGGAATAAAAATGTTCAACGCCAACTGATGAACTCAATGCTTGCCTCAAATCATCAGCACTCTGGCACGAAGTTAAAAAATTATCATTATCCACCAACATGCGAGTTCAACTGCAAAATGACTCAGCACCGCTATCATTTTCACATCAGTTGACCAATCAGTAGACCCCAAGCACTGGACCGATTACGTTCCCAAATGGATTTTGCCAGTTGTTAAACTCAGTTCAAGAACTTGCAGACAAAGTCTTTCCAAAAATTACCAAAACCATGAGTGGCTTTCTGAGAGCGATTCTGGCACCGAAAAATGACAGTGTGAACAAGATCAACGAAAAAATCCTAAAAATTATTCCAGGAGACTCCACATCTTACAATTCGGTTGACACTGTCACAGACACAGCGCAGACATTTAGCTCTGTATCCTGCAGAATTTCTGAACTCCTTTGGATATTCCGGGTGTGCCACCACACAATTTGACCCTCAAAGTCGGAGCACCTATAATGCTTTTAAGAAATTTGGACACACCGAGACTCTGCAATGGCACCAGACTCTGCGTGAAGAAATTGCACAATTGCATCATTGAAGCGACGATTCTAACTGGATGTGCCAAAGGAGAGAAGACGTCTTCGTTCCACGTATCCCAATTATCACTGAAGAAATGCCATTCACTTTCAAGCGATCACAGTTCCCGATTCATTTAGCTTTTGCCATGACAATCAACAAAGCGCAAGGCCAGTCGTTAGCAGTGGCAGGTATCAACCTACTTGAGCCCTGTTTTTCACACGGACACCTTTTCGTCACCTGTTCACGTGTTGGTAATAGCAAAAATTTGTACATCTACACACCAGATGGACAAACAAAAATATTGTGTATCCACAAGCGATTGCCTGAAGATTTTAATTAAAATATTTAAAAATAAAAGTAATTTTTTCTTACTTGATGCAGAAATTTTTTTGAGTAAGAAATAATTAATAAGCTATACATATATAAATTTTTTACGGGGCGGGCAACGTCGCCGGGTATCAGCTAGTCAAAACTAAAAAGAAATTAACAATACACGGACACTCTGTCCTTAAAAACCCAATTAGAAAGTTGTTGCTCTGTCTCTCCCCGTAGGGGACCACCGCCCCCTGCGGGGTTGCGCCCTGTGGCTCTTGAATCGAAATGCCAGCTGGGCCTGGATACCGGGAGTGTTTTTGGCCAGCATGGCCCAGCCGCAAGGTGATCTGCTTATATCCTTCAAGGGACAGAGCAGGGGCCATGTTTGGTGTCTCTCCTAAGCCAAATAAAAAAAAAATCGCTAAGATTTTTGAATTCAAAGATCTGAGAAAAGTTGGGCAAAGAACAGCCTAAACAAGAGAAAGAAGCAGTGTCCGTTAATTTACGCTGTTATTTCCCCACCCCCCCCAACTTTTCTCCGAATTTTTGAATTCAAATATCTCAGCGAATACTGCACTTAGAAATTTTTTTGTTGTCCTCAGGAGAGACAGGACAACACCTTTTTAATTGAGTTTTTGAGGATAGGGTGACCGCATAAAAAAGTAGATTTTTATATTTTCATAACTAATACAACCCTTTTTGCAACATGAATGACGCAGGGATTGAATATGTAATTGAAAGTATGCCTCTAGGATCAACAGTTCGCCAGTAAGATTCGGCAGGGGAAATTCGACAGGGGGAATGTAGTAACCTTGTGCTCTAACCTAACCGAACATTAGAAAAAGGGAAGAAAAAAAACACAAATAAAAGAGTAAGACAGTATAAAAGATAAGGTGAGATAAGAATGTTGGTACAAGTTTTTTAGATTTCCTTTCACATCCTCACACATACACACCCTACCTGTTCTCTTTCACTCTTATAAGAAAGATACATCATATGTGAGGAAAAAAATCACTATCCGGGTGTACAAAAAACCGAAAAGAAAAAAAAAATTGTAAAGTTATGCAAAAAAGCTTTGGGATGATAAAGCGAGAGGAAAGAAAAGCTCTTGTTTGAATTCATTCCATAAGCGTTAGGACGCAATATTACGTCCTTTGATCATGAAGTGGTTAATTGTTGGCCGCCTCGTACCGTAACATATACATACAAAAATTTTCTAGTTCTTTGTAAAACTGCATCAGGAAATTATTAGACACAATGAACAACAAAATTTCATTCCTAATTCAAAAACACTCACAAAATTTCTTTATTCATATTCTGTTCATAGAAGTTTCGCTCCAACGGCAAAATCACCGATATTTTTTTTTATCGATTGCATTGAATAGCCTGCATTTTTGGTGAATATGAATGGTTTTTATGAAGAGGATTCTTTTTCAACCGCGTAAAATATTAAAACACATATTTCCGTTGTTGTGTGTGTGTGTGATGGGAATCGGACCTCGGCTGTTCCCGGCATCTATTTTCTTTCGATGAAGTGTGAATCTCCAGATCACACAATCGTAATCATCTATGTCTAAAATATAAGTGGCCTATAGAACTCGACAATTTTCTTCGGGGGTGTATGTAGCTGCTTGATGACATTTTGTAAGTTGACGTGCGCGACGTAAATGTCGTCTCCTATCGGCATTCCACCGCGTCGACGGCCGGACTTGTTGGCCGCCTCGTACGGCTCATCTCCCAAATAAGGCCCTTTGAAGTTCGAATCTCTCTCGGCCTGCACGAAAGGATAAAGTTGCGATTATTACAATTATACATTACACTAGTGCTAAGAGTCTTCAAACATTTCAAGCGCGTTGAGGGACAAATTAAAGCTTTCCGTGAAGCCCGCGGGCAGTCATATAACTCTACAATGCATATTTAAAACTGTTAAGATTCGAAGGACTTGATGTCATGTACAGTGACGTCTTCAGGCTAACGGGCCCCGAGTTAAACAGGGGGGGGGGGGAGGTCCTAAATTATTGAAGACTTTTATTTATTCTGAAATTATTTCATTCATTAAATATGAAGTATCATTAATTCTGTAGTTATTTTTTTTTCAGTAAAAATTCTAGAAATATTTTTTCATCGAATATGAAATTTTTTATCATTTATGATTCTTTAAAAAACTCTGAAATAATTTCTTACATGAAGTTGTATCTCAATGTTTCGATAAAATCTCTGAAAGCATATACCTCTTTGGATGCCGACTTTTCTGAAACATAAAAATTCACTTTTTTGAACGGCTCTGGGATTTTATTGAATATACAACGTTACTGGTGAATCTAGAAACATCTCTTATAGTTCTAAATACCGCAGTATAACCTACCAGTGATCTGCTGAATTATCGAATAATTTTTTCATTTACTATTATTCGTTTTTAACTATTGAATCGATACTTTCTCAAAATAGTCGGCAGGCCGTGGCAAATACCTCCGTGGGCCACATTCGGCCCGCAGTCCATGTGTTCAAGATCCCTGTTCTATGCTATGTATACTTATTTATATTACTAGAAATTTTCTAATAAAGTAAACTTGCGAATTACAAAAATGTTAAATACAGGGTGCCCCGTAACTACGTAAATAGTTTAAAAATTCATAAAAAAATTAAAAGAATTGGTGTATTTGAATGAGGTTTGCGAAAAAGTTAGGAACGAAGGGGAAAAACTTTTTTTTTTGGGACAAATGAAATTTAGTTAAACTTTTGCCGATAGAGGTATGCAACGCTGCACAAAAGCAAATCACAGAATTTTGAACCTTTCATCAATTTCTTGTGTGTCCAAACGATCGTAAAGGCCGGTGTTCCGGGGCTGAGGTAAAGCAACTTCACACCAATAATGCTTTATCTACCAATAACAACATCACTCACAATAAAAACCTTTTGTAAGCTCCAGTAACAGGAAATATGAACTGTTGCCAGATGGAATTTTTGGATTTCACCCTGCATTTATGAGACTGCTTTGCATGTTTTCAGTGATTTGCTTTTTGTGCAGCGCTCTCTATCGACAAAAATTGAACTAATGTTTTTTCTGTTTAACTTTAGGGGTCACCACTTTTAGGGTCACACTTTTAGGGTCACCAACTCATGTGACATCTTAATAGAAGGGCCCCGAGTCAAAGAGGGACAAAAAAAAAATTAGACTTTTATTTACTCTAAAATTGTTTTCTTTATTAGTTATAAATTTCGATTAGTTCTGAAATTAATTTTTTCACTAATTTTAAAAGTTTTTAATTAATTTCTGGTTAAATTAATTATACCTGTGACTAATTTTAATCTGAAATCATTTTAAACGATTCTGTAATTATTCGTTGGGGTATAATTCTGGAATTATTTTCCTTCTTAATATATTTTGAAATCATTTCTTACAATAATAATGCAGTTACTCTTTAATTCATTGCGAAATAATTTCTATCAGAAATTACATCGTTCTCGCACAGATTTATTTTTTCGATGCTCCGAGGGCGAAATATGGCCCGGATGCCATGCGTTGGAAACTTTTGCTTTTTAGCCATTTTAAATAACTGTACTTGAAAAGTAAAGTGTTTCATAAATTCATAAACAGTGTAAACATTTATAAAAACTCAAAGAATCTTGTGTATTTGAATGCATCTGCGAAAAAGTTATTCTAACGGAGAGAGATACATATATATATATACCGTATTTTAGATAGGCAAGAAGTCAAGATCAATGTTTTTCGATAAAGGGCGATGCGTAAAAAAAAAAGTCCCAGGCAATATGTAAAATCAGAGTCCTATGAAACGTAGGCTGCACGATCAACAGCTCATTTCTGAATTTCCCTGTTATGGGTGTCTACATAAGGTTTTCCTGAGGATGTCGATATTGGTAGATAAAGCGCTATTGATGAAGTTGTTTCATTTCAGCCCATGAATCGCCGGCTAAAGCTTTACGAACGTTCCGTACATAGAAGAAGATATTGAAAAAAGGTTCAGGTCCAATCACTCCAGTTGGACTTTAATGCAGTACCCTCTATCGACAAAAATTTGAATGAAATTGTTTTCTGTACAAAAAAAATCCTCCTTCATGAGAATAACTTTTTCGCAAAACCACATTCAAATATACCAACTCCTTCAATTTTCATGAATTTTTAAATTATATTTACGAACTAATAGGACACCCTGTATATTGAATTCAATAAACGATTAATTACGGATACTTCTATGCGTAATGGTATAATAAAAATGAAACTGTCAATCAATTATTACCAATTTTCCGAGTGCGAACATGCACCGCGTGACGTTGGGTAAGTTCTGTAGGAGCAACAAGTCATCGGGTTCGAAGAGCAATTCCTTGGACACACCATATTCCTTGATCGCTTTCAGGAAGTTCGAAATGTTCTTCCGCTTGTGCTTAAGGTCAATTCCGGCTGTGATCTCTCCTGGTATGGATCCGGGTTTTATATAATTCATCAGTCTTCGTAAACAAACGGAAGGATTGATCGAAATAAGTATTTTATCTTCTTTTAAATAGAAAAAATTCTTCAGCATTCTTTTTTAAAAATTTATCCTATAATGTATGTGTTACAGACAACCTCGAAAGTCTAGGCACACCACGGATTGGCCGGATTTCGGAATTTGGCCGAAACAAGTGCTTTTTTAAATGAATATTTACCTGCAAAACAGGACTCCATCTCTTACATACTGCTCAAAATCGAAGTTACTATTTTCTCCGAGGCAATTCCAAATCCATAGCAAGATTTGGCTCTCCTTCGTCCAGTCACGCTACAATATAGTTGTAGAAAAAAATAAATAAATAAACGAAATCGTGCATCTTTTTGTGTAATGGTATTAATTTTGACATCATGTATGTGTTATATGTTTATTTACACTTTATTTTTATCCAGATTTGCATCTGCATCGATGTTGACAATCAAGATCCTTATTGGTTTAAGCAAGGCAAATGTGCTCAATTTTTTCCAGAGTGCGGACTATTTCATTGGCTTCGAAACGTGTCAAAGCTACTTGAGTGATCTATACTTATCAACTTTAGTGGTGGGCCACGAAAAGGGCTGATGTCGGCC
The DNA here is from genome assembly GCF_987345545.1 of Pholcus phalangioides. NCBI lineage: Eukaryota > Metazoa > Arthropoda > Arachnida > Araneae > Pholcidae > Pholcus > Pholcus phalangioides. The sequence goes on from NW_028301594.1 coordinate 26,593,096, forward strand.
TTGTTACGGTAATTTCAGAACGAAAAAAAAATATTTGTTTTAAGGGTTGTCACTACTCCTGAAGTCAATTTTTCAAAAATGACTTTTTCAATTTCTCAATTGCCTAATATAAAAAGGTTCAGATTTTTGAAATTTATAATATACTAGCTGATACCCAGTGACGTTGCCTGCCCAGTAAAAAATTCAAGTATCTGTAGCTCAATTAGCCGGTATTTTCCAGGCTCATCTGAAAGTGATTCAGTATTGTTAAGAGTGACAATAAAGTTTAATAATTTTGAAGTTCAAAAATTGATTTGTTTTTATTAATTATTTTCTAAGCAAAGCAGCATCACTTGTTTATGTTTTTTTAAAAAAAAGACATTGATCGCATCAACACTTGCACTCATAAATTTGGCGCTGAACAAAAACCTATTTGTCGCCATTATTCGTTGACCGGTTTTTAAAATTCTGATTGAAATGGAAGACCCATTGAAATGCGCATCTTTTGTGTAGGAAAAATTTGGGAAAAAATTGTTACATCTGATTGAAAACATGGAAAAATAGTGAAAAAATAAAATTTTTTTTTTTTCGAGAAATTTATGCAATAAAAAAATTTTTATAAAAATATTTTTTGATGCATTTACGGCCCCTTTCATACATTAACAAAGAATCCTAAAAAAAATTTGGAGTGATACGATCAACGGTGTGGATTTGTGTAAAGAACAAACAAACATACATACATAAGATGATGATGAAAATTTATAATATGTGATATGAAATTTATATACATATTTTTTCAAACTTTGAATCATTCAATTGCAAATCAAATTAAAAATTATTTAACTTTGTTATTAATTACTTTTTTCTTTTATTTTAAAAGAACAAACTAACCGATTGCCACGAAATGCTTTGCATTTGATTTGCAAACGAATAAATATTTTTCAAAGTCATTTTTTCACAACTTCAGGGGTTGTGACATTCTTCAACTTTCCCAATAAAGGGATGCCTGAGGAACACTTGCATCGCTGCCGATGAGTAAAAAGAAAAACTCGAGTAGACTGTCATAGACACGGCCGCAAGTTCAGACGTATATACGTTCTTCGTACCTTGAATCGTGTGGTAGTTGTATAGAGTATACCGTGTGTGGTATGTATATATATATATATATAACGTAAAACAAATTCGTTACGAATGCGGGTCGTGGGCTGGTGCCCAGACCAAAAAAGGTACTGACACCGATAGGGTATCATTGGTTTTTTTTAACGAGATCTTAAATACAGGCATCAAAAACTCTAAATGTATTCTAAATGCTTCCTGAAATCTGAGCGTTTCTAGGATTTCATTACGCAAAGTTTTGGGGGATGCATCCAGTATTGTCACTGTATTTTTTACTGAGATGTGAAACGGGGTGTGTCCGGTCTTCAAAGAATTGTCAGATGATTTAAAAGACGTATTCGCATCAAAAAAGTTTAATTATTATTATTTTTTAATATGCCCTCGTTGGGCATGTGGATGAGAAATAAACATGTCCAGCAAAAAATTTCATATGCCCGGGCATGTTGGGTAAAATATTTGCCTATTGTCCAGCCCTCCACAGGACAATGTGCTTAAATTGCGCAAGGGACAGAGTCTGGCTGTGTTCGGTAAGTAAGTAGGCCCTGGTGCGTTGCTGGGGTGCGAGTGGTGCAGTGGTTAAGATGCTCGTCTACCACCACATAGTCTAACGTAAGGTCCGCGGGGAAGGACATAGACAAGTTTTTTCCCTACCATATCTGAAGCCTTCACCAATATAGGGTGATTCGATATGCTATCGCTGGAAACCCCCTCCATGGAAGACAAGGACAGAAGTGGACCATGACTTTTTCTGGAGAGAAAGATTTTTGACCCAACTCGATCGGTAGCAAATTGCTGCATGGTGATATGATAGGGGTTTGTGTGTCGTAAAGTAGCAGTAGTAGTAGTAGCAGCAGCTCTGGTGCGTTATTAATTGAAATCTTGAAAATTTATATAGGTGAAGCTTTCTTATAATCGCGAGTTGTAGGAAAATAAATACAATAATCCATTTTGTAATCATACGCGTATTTAGGAAAATAATTAGTGCCAAGATTAGCCGCATTTAGATCGAAGTTGCACTTCGGTGCTGAACTCGTGATGTTCGATATCGAAATTTACGTCATTTACATTTTAGTCTACGATCCCTGGAAGATCTCGAAAAACTCTCCTTCCCGATCTCTGTTAGTTTTTCCAAAAAACTAGCTCCCTCTATATTCAATGACGTGATGCTTACTATGCTGGTTTTTTTTTTGTTTGTTGACACTATAATTCCTTTGGCAGTCACTCTTCTTTTACTTCACTTCCCATTTGTATGCTTGAGTTATATTTTTAGTACTGGATGGAGGCATCGAACGTCTGTCTGCCTCGTAAGCGACGAACGCGATGAAAAACCAAAAAGAAATTGTGATCCCGGAAATTGTGGATCTTAATGGAATCATCCACCTACACACCACAGCAAAAAAAAAAAAATAAGGAAATTGAAAAAAAACAAAAGATTCAGGTGTTTTCTCAAGCACATAACCTAATCTGTTTTTCAAAAAACCAAAGTTTCAATACATTTTTTTTTTCTCTTTGAAGTTCATGCACCAACAAAATGTAATAATCTTAATTTAATCTTTCCTTCTTCCCTCGAATGGCTGATCAACCTTTTCCACTAGAAAGGTTTCAACCTTTTCGAATTTTATTCCATACACATTTCATATGCTACGTCAGTGATTATTGACTTTGTGGGGCCTGGGTTATTCTAAGGGGGGAGGGGGCCACGGGTGAAAATTAAGTGGAAAGGGGAACCATGAAAAAAAAATCAGATGTGAATTAAGTTTTCTGAATGAATAAAGTGAAATATGGTGGGTGGGAAAGCGTGATCATTTTCAAAACCCAGTAGAACCATCCATGATTTATTTCATATGACTCGTGCCCAAAGGGGGCCACAAGGGTCGGAATGACAGGGTTCCATCCCTGGGGAGGGCCTACATTCTCATCAATTTTTTTTCGCGGTATAAATTCACTATAGAAGTCTGGCCAAGCGCCCGCCAAAGATCCCAGTTCTGGGACCTCTGCGGCAGGATGTGGGGGGGGGGGAGCATGGGGGAGCCTACATGATGAGATCCGGTACTATGATTTTCAAGAGTAAGGATATGTTGTATGTAGCTATATCCAGCTAAGTCTCCGCAGAGAGCAAAGCAGATCTTCATTCGTTATTATGCATAATAACCAGGTTTATCACATTTTTACCGTGACTTATTCATTATATAACAATTCATAAACTACAGTAATTAGCTTCATCCCCGATTTTAGTGAAGATTATAAATTAAAGTAAGCTTCACTGACAAAATATCACTCTTAATTAGAAATTTCATTTATTTAAAAATTACACTCTTATTAATTAAATAGCTGTGAATTGCTTTAACTAAAAATATGACAATAGCATCAGTTTACATCCGTTTGTGAAAAAAAAATCCGGGTTTATTTTTTAAATAAACGCGGATGAAATCACCCTCCATAAAAAATACATTACGGGGTGAACTATAGAGGGTTGAAGTTTTCGAATCCATGACATGAATTCTAAATATTTGCTGATGTCTGAGCTCATAATTAACTCTTTTAAGACAACCTTTGGAAAATATATACATAAAAAATAAGCACGTTTAGGATTATACGCACTTTGACTGCATTAACAAGGAATTGAATACGATTACCTCGTGTGGGAGAAGTTTATGAACAGCGTCTTTGTCTTCCGACATTTAGAATGAATGTCAATCTATCTCCGATGGCCACCAGAGTAATACAAAACGGCACAACTAGTCGCAGTGTATGTACGTTCGAGCTCTTTCGGGGTATCTGTGTGTTTGTCTTGCCTTGTGTGAGCGAAAAAACTTTAGGATATACCCGGGATAAACAGGGTGGAAAAACACGAAGACGTGATAAGTTTAGGATACCCGAGAAAAATAACGAGAAAAAAGAAACGCTGATCTTTTTCAGCTCTTCGTGATGTTTGATGGCGGGGACTATCGTCTAAATTCGTTTCCATTTACTATTTGGCTTCTTATGGAGTGATATTCATATTATTCCCCTCACACTTTGTTTTTGTGGTGTGAAGATCGATATTTGTGAATTGACCGTTAGTATTAGCTGATTGGGTGGCTGGAGAAATGACAAAAAAGAACTTTTCGCACTGATAGTAATTTTAAAAACTGCAAATAACTTGAGGATATAAGTCCCACATCAAGACATTTTATAGAAAATTTAAAAGTTATTAATTAATTTTTTGAGTTAAAGTTTTTAAATCCTAAACACTAAATTTCTTTTTCGAGCTGATGATATTTTTTCATAGTTAATGACACGCGTATAGAAAGCCTAAAAAATCATTTAAAAAATCCATTTTGAATTGTACTGTTTATACAGGGCCTTACTGAAGACATGCAAAGCCTCAAAAATCGCATATGAAATGAACTTATCGGAGTAATATTACTTTCCAAATGTATAGTTACCTTCTTTGTGATTCAAACTACAGTAAGAAAAAAAAAATTCGGGTTGCAGAATTGAAGATTAAAAAAAAAAGAAGAAAAGAAATGCAAACATTTTTTATTTAACAAATTAGTGAAATCACAGCCGCACGTGCTCTGCAACAAACAAAGAGTTGTCGTTAATTGGGACATCTACCCGCAAACTCGAAACATAAATTTTATAGAATATGACTTCATCTTATGTGCAAAGGTCATTGGCGTTCACAAAGAGGGGGGGGGGCGGGTTAAGGGATTATACCCCCTCTTTGAGCAAAGATTATAGCGTTATTTTGGGCGAAAAAACGTTATTCTCCCCCCCCCCCAGAAAAAAAAAATTTTGAATACCCCCCTCCCTCTCCTTGAGAAAATCCTGCGTACGCCTTTGGCAAAGGCGATAATGAATGTTTTATCTTCAAACTGGCTGCAGTAGTGAATTTTAACCCTTTATGACGGTACTTTAAAGTACCAGGTTAGATAATTTGTTTCGAACTAATCGTTTCAAAAACATGGTTTTTGCTTTGTTTTTGTCTTCAATTAGAACTAAAATGACTTACCAAATAATTTACGTGATTACTATTTATTGTTATCATTACATTTATACTTTTATTTTAAGTTATTACAATTTTCTTATTTAACTTTTCACAATGTCGGATATAAAGGGTTAAAGAATCATTCGCACACACATATGCTAAGCTATGCATTTAATAATGGATTGAATGAAAAAAAAAATGGGGAGATGAAATTTCCTCCATCTTTTTTTTCTCATTATTACGCTTCATCTTCACGTTTTACCCCCCAAAAGTAATTTTGGATATTTTCGATGTCTTTTCCTGATAAAGATGCTATCGGGGTGGCGGGGGGAGGGGGAACATCTTCACCCGTTCGTCGCAGAGGTACGCTCATATTCTACCAGTTTCGAGAACGAAAACACAGTGTGTTACAAAATTAAAAAATCTGAATTTTTATACGGCCCCTGTCCTCAAACTTCCAATTAGAAAGTTGTTTCCCTGTCTCTCCCGAGGCCAAAAAAAAGTCCATAGTTCTAAGTTTGTTTCCAAGTACAATATTCACGGGGATATTTGAATTCAAAAAACGTTGAAAAGTTGAGAAAGAACAGCATAAATAAGAGAAAAAGTGTTGTCCATACGCTTATGCTGTTCTTTCCTAACTTTTCTCCGTATTTTAATATAAATATCTCGGCGAATATTGCACTTAAAAACATAGATTTTTTTTTTGTTGGCGTCAGAAGGGACAGGGCAACCACTTTTTAATTGAAAATTAGATGACAGCGGGACCGTTTAAATGTTTTCTATTTGTATTTTCACTCTCGAAACTGGTACAGAGTGATTGAACACATTTTGAGCATTTTTTAAATTAGAACCATACATAACTGCATACGTATCTGCAGTTTTGGATTTGAAATCAGATATTTTTTGTTTGGAACAGCTTCGTTTTTGGCAATGGGAGACTCTCATAATTTAGATATTGAATTGAAAGAATTTTCATGTTCATTTTATGATTTTATTATGTATTTCGCTTTATTAATGACCGTTTCGAAGAAAGCGTGAATCAATGTATCATCCCATCCTGACACGGCCCGTGGTCCTCAAGTGCAGAGGAGCGGCCTCTTGATGATGAGATCTGATTACAAAGAGCAAGTATATGAACTAGTATAGGGGTGTGTTGGTATTTATAGCAAGGTAGGGAAGTCTCACGAGAAAGTCACATTGCCCCTATGATGCCCTGCTCCGAAGCAACTGCTGCCATATTCTTAAATTCGAATAAGAATAATGCCAATCTTTGAATGAATTGGTTCAATTGAGGTATCTATCAAAACCCACACACGCCAGCAATAAATTGGGAATCAGCACTAATCAGTCTTCTGCGCTTCAGTGAGCATCGGGGAGCTTAAAAACACTAGTTGAAGATGACAGGCGCAGACGGTGCTCGAGACGCCAAATAAAAAAAGATTTGGCGTGAAAACAAGGCGAATGGTCCAATCCACCTTTGGACATTAGATCTCATTTCAAGAATGGATAGATATTTCAAAAACTGTCAAAGTATGACAGCAATAAAGCTCAATTAAGCAGCTCGATTCTGTATTGATCATGATGAATATCTCTGTCTAGATATTTCGATTAATATAAAAAATGAATTCTTGCGCACGCTGAGCCAATATTTTATGCCATCAAACACAAATTAAATTTTTCATTGACAGATCATGATAAATTAGGGGTTCTTAACTTTTCTTCAGTCGCAACCCGAAATCAACAGGATAGGCTTTGCGACTCATGGGACTGTTTGTGAAAGCAGTGACGCGCAAGAAGTGTATTTATAACAGACTGTAGGGGGGATTCGTGTTTCTCATCTAGGAAGCCCCTGCGAATCAAGTTTGGGTCATGACCCATAGCTACGGAATCCCTGGCTGTAAGTGGATTTGTACGACCCATTTCGGAAACCCCAGCGAATCAAGTTTCGGTCGAGACCCATAGCTCTAGAATCCGTGGTTGGAAGTGTATTTGTCGACCCGTATCGGAAGCTCCTCGGGTCACAACCTATAGGCTAAGAACCCCCTGTGATAAATGATTCATCAAATTTATTCATCTCTTTTCAATATTAAAAAAAAATTTCAAATCAGTAAATTTCTAAATTTAAGTGATTAACGATAAAATCCGTATCCATTTTTTGTGATCATTATTTTCAATAATTATCAGTTAAGAAAACTGACTACGTGCGGGGCACTTTTTTTTAAAAAACACTGATTTTTTCACAAAACATGTGGGGTTTGAATCAAAATACTGTATGAAATAAGGAAATCCAGTGAAATTTCTGAAAAATCTCTAAAACTTTTAGAGATATTCTAAATTATGTCTTCAAAATTGGCTCATTTTCAGTACTTACACCAGACATTGTACATTGAAAACCACACAATTTATTTGGATGGTTTTGACACTGTATGTTTCTATGTCTGTGCAAAGTTTTACGATACATTGAATACTCTCTGAGATATGGCAGTTTTCATGAAACAATACGTGAATTTTCACAAAAAAATTCAAATTCTTTCATTCAAACACAGCTGTAAAATATTAAATTCTAAACATATGGCCAAGATCCTAAACATTCATTGCACAGCTAACGTTATCTGGAACACTGTTGAACATGATTTCAGAAGAATATCTTGCATAGTTTTTGAGAAATTTGGTTTCGCGCGGGATAAAGTAACGAAAACAATGAACCTTCAAAAAACGCGTTTGAAAATTGTTTGTTGCCTTCAAAACCATTGTTACAGATGAATTAAATCAGCCATAACTTTGTTGTTACTTATTACATGTACAATAATGAAATAATTTTGTGTTCTGTGTGAAACATTCTTCCCAATGAATGTATAAACCCATTTCCGACAATTTTCGAAAAAATCGTCATTTGAACGTAGTCAGTTGCCTTAAAATTTCTAAGAAACGCATATTTTTCATTTTTATACGAAAAAAATAATGCATACTGCTTATAACGTTCCCACTAAGAACGTTTTCCCCGCTTAGTGCGACTTATTTGTGCGGTCCCAACTATAGTTCTCATTATTCTCGTTTAAAGCGTGTTCCCGTTTACATGATGGGTTTTTTTTTAAAAAAACGTTATAAGCGGAATCCATCCATACAACACATTTCACGTTTCTCTTCTTATCGAAACCGTAAGCACGGGACTTGCCCCGACAGATGGCGCCACGGCTGGAAAAAAATCAATCGGACCGTATCGTAGATGTCAAAACACGCAAAAGAGGACCGCACTTCAAAAGATTTCCTCGCTTATTTATTGTATGGATAGCGGAGAATAGGTCGGTGGCTGTTGGATTTTGCTCGTGAGTAGACTGCGGATGGCGAATCCAAATAGCAGCAGGTGCACGTGAGCAAAATCGAACCAAAGTGATCATTCCTTTTAACGAACAAAAAAAAAACGAAACCACCAATATTTACACCAAGTGGAAGAAAACATTCTAATATATATCCCCCGCACACACATATACTCTCACAACCAAACAGAATAATAAAATTTAAGAAAATGATAAAAAAATCATAAGGGAGAAGAAGCAAACGCAAGCTCTCGTACCAACATTATGCAGGATATCCATGGAAAACATTGATTTCGTGTAATGTGTGTGTCTGTGTGTAACCCGTGAGAATTTTACAGTTTGTGTGTTAGTGCAAAAAAAGATCAATAACTTTCTCACCTGAGAAGTTGACAGGTAAGATTCGTTTTGCATTTTATTCCTTTTTTCACAATTCGAAACCAATTATGACGATTTTAAAGGGGCTCGCATACCTTTTAGCATGGTCAAAAACCCTCAAAAAACTATGCTCTATTAGAAGTATTAACCATTGATTTATTTCAAAATTTTGAAGCTTTTTTGACCATGCTAAAAAGATATGAGACCCCCCTTAAATCGATGTATTTTTAATGAATAGATAATTATCGATTTATTATCATGCGTAAACATTCTTCCATACACTGATAGAATTTTATGTTGAATATATTGCTTTTTTTTCTCCGATTCACTAAAATGTTCCATAAATTGAAATGTTTTCACCAATATCACACTTAAAACGATATTTAATTGTAAAATATATACAGAACTAATATATACGAAAAATGTAATCTTTTTTTATTTGTTATGAATTATTCTTCATTTTGCATTTAAAAAATGCCCTTCATCTATGCAATAACATAAATTAGATTTCAATTAAGCATTTTTATGCCTATGAAATGCGACAAAAGTTATCAAAAAATAATTAAATGTGGTAAATTATGAATACACGTGATTTCAATCATTAGGTAGTTTAATTGTTCTTAGTATTTTCTATGATCCATTGGCGTAGTATTAGTCTATTTCTTGGCGTTAACGCAGTTCTTATAGTTAGGATAGTTTTTCCTTGATAAAATTTAACTTTCCCTTAATTACTGTTTTTTTTTAAATTTCGCAATTAAATATTTTTTAGAAAATGTTTGCTAAATGCTCTAAATGAATTTTCTATCATTGAAATGCAATGTGATTAGTGCGTATTTGAATTTTATACTTGATAACGTACAGAGTCAATTTCTTGGAGATAGTGGTTTTTCAATTCAATTTTTTTAATTCCAATTCAAGATATGACATAAGATACAATCTGTAATACATTATTGCAAAAACATGAAAAAAAATTAACATTTTAAATTGAAACAAAAACCAATTTAACCCTTAAATGCTTAGCTTTGCATACGTGAAAAGGGTTGTTTAAACGTTCATTACTGTAGTCAGATGCATGAAAATCAGTCTAAAAGTCAGTTTAGTTGAAAATTTAGAATTGCCTTTGCGCATAAGGTGAGGTCATATTCTTTCGATTTTATACTTGGAATTTGCTGGTAGATGTCCCAATTAACGACAAAAACTCTTTGCTTGTTGCAGAGTATGTGTGGCTGTGATTTCGGTGATTTGTCAAATTATTTTGTTTGCATTTTTTTACCTTGAAGTTTTCAATCTGAATTTTTTCCTTACTATAGTTCGAATCACAAAGATATATGTTTGGAAAGTGTGTTTGCGTGGTACATAATATTACTTCAATACATTTATTTTATGCGCGATTTTTGAGGCTTTGCACGCCTTCAATAGGCCCTGTATAAGCAGTACAATTAAAACAGATTTTTTTAATGATTTTCCCCCCTTCATTAACTATGAAAAAAATTATCGGATCGAAAAAAAATTGAGCACTTAAGAGTTAAGTACCGTAAGCCTCTGAAATAATTTTTCTGAAAAAAAAAACCGTGAGCACCGCTGCGGATAGACCAAGAAATGCGGTACGTAATTAATATTGATAATAAAATTATTTTCTGCAGCATCTATCAATTTTCAAATTATTTAATAAATTTTAAAAAATTTAATTTTGTTTTCTCTGTAATTTATTCTTTCTTTATCGAAGAAAATAGGTCCTATATGGAAGCAACTGAAATTCCAATGTGAACATATATAATAAAAACGTAAGAGCATCACATGCCCGATGTTAATTATTCGAGGTTCTAATAAAAAATTCTCAGTTGTACCGTACATTCAGAAACAGTGTCATTTTAAACATTTCCCCCTTAACCATTAAATAAGGGTGTTAAGAACAATAGCTAACGCGGAATTCCGAATCATGTAAATGTTGGCAAAGGGGGGGGGGGATATTGATTTTAAAAGAAATCATCAACAATGATTTTCAAAGTGAATTAGTCAAACTTCTCTGCGTGGAGAAAGCCTTTCTTTATGAAAATAAATTACGGTACCTTTTATAACCCAATGCTACTTTGCACCATTTTTGAGAGTTTTAGTTTTGTTAAGCAAAACTCATAGAAAAGGCATGGGTAAATGCGGAAAATGATGTTGATAATGTGAATTCAGCTCTGTGATACATAATACAAACCCATCACAGTTTTTTCATTTTAATTTTTATGAACTTAGTGAAATTTTTGCGAAGCACACACCTAGAAGCGGGTTACTTTGCAATACCTAATGCAATAATTATTTCTAAGGCCGGTATTACACTATAAAAGTTTGACAAAAATTCTTTTATAAAACTTGAAAAATGTAACCAATAAGCACATCTTTCATATTCGAGCTAACTTAACCAATCCGCCTATTGCTTACATTTTTCAAGTTTTATAAACGGACTTTTATCAAACTTTTATAGTGTAATGCCAGCCTAAGAAAAACAATTTCTTGGAGCACCGTAGACCCACTTGGAATTTACTGTGTTGCCATAATTTCCACGAGAAACTGATAAAAAACGGAGTTTTTCAAGTCTTGAATGGAAAAAAGAAGTTATCGAAATTCACAAAATTACAAATTATTTTATTCAGCATTGAAGACAACAGTAAACTAATCTAAACGAAATTCTGTGTTATTTTGCTGAGAAAAATAAATAAAAGACACGAATATCGGTTCTTGATATCAAAATATATGAAAATGTCAGTGCTATAAAATAAATATTTTCACAAACAGCAAACTTTGGAATTGACAAATGCCTCTTTTTCGCTCAAAAAGAAATTTAACCCTACATGGTCCGGTACATATTCGAATATACATGGCAAATACATGGTCAAAAAAAGAACCCATTATACAATTTTTTTGGTGTTTTAAGAAATGCATCATCTAACGTCATTTCAGTGTAAAATACGGCTACATAAGTACGTTACTTTTTTTTTAGCTAGAAAGAGTTGATTTCTTGATGGCGTAATTTTTTGGGAGCGTCTGAAATTTCAAGTGTTCAAAGATTTATAATATCTCACAAAATTGAGGGAATTGGAAATAAAATTCAAGGTAACAGTTATTCAACTTCGCTAAGCAAGATTTTATCTGTTTAAAGATAACATTGAAATCAAGGCATACTGTATGTTTTATCCTTAATTAACCATTTCAGCAACTATATAGAAGGTTAAGTGAGTGGGAAATATGTTTTTTTTATAAGCTTCCAAACAATTAATTCTTCTCTAAGAACTCCTCTATAGCAAACCCGGCTTAAAATGATCTTCTCGATGTCACGAACGGAGATTGTTTGTTCCATCTATAGAATATTCCCTTATTTGATCGAATATCTCGAACCAAATTTTCTGTCCCATGAAGTTTGTTAAAACGGGATTTAGCTGTATTAACGTTACGGTTTTATAACGGGAGTCAATTCACTCAAGAATCGCTGTACGTATTAGAAGTGCAGTATATTAAACCAGTATTTCTTAACCTTTTTTTGCTCATGGTTCCCTTTAAACCATATTTTATTTTCGTGGTCACCCTTTTCTTGTCTAGGGTTCTCCTACCCCCATCCATGAACGAGACCTTTTCTGCTTATTGAACTCTTAAAAAACTAAAATTATATAATAAGAACAAAAATTATATAAATAAGTCTGATCTTTGGACTCACCTGGGCTTGAATACAGTGAGTGAGCTTCTTGTGCAGTTTATACGTACGACCGTCTTGAAATCCAGGGGTCTCAGGCAAAGTTTTATTTTGGGGGGTCCTCATATTTAGCTAGAGAATTAATAGCTTACATTATTTATACATACCTGTTCTCAAAAAAACAAACAAACTGTAATATCCATCATGCAGCTCCCCCGTCGCCCAGGACCATTCTCAGATGGCTCCCATGTGTTATACTGGCCTTGATTTCATGTTATAGACAGTTCTGCTGGATTCTAAATTTTGTCACAGTTTTTTTCACCGTATATCAATTAAAAGCTTCATTTCTTCACATTTGTATTTTTTTAACAGTTTTCTATAGCTCCTTTACCACCTGTCATTGCTCCTCCTTCCTTTTAGTTTTTTCACCTTTCCTTTCTTTCATTTCTTCTTTCAAACCGAGCAAAACTCCGGTCCATCGCCATGGGCAATTTACTACCGAGTGAGTGTTTGTGATCTTTGGGTAGGGCCTCCTATGCGAATATGTTTAATGGACAGGTCGTATAGTAGGCCTATAGTCATTTTCTAGTGAAATTATAGTTCGAAAAATTGAGAAAATCCAAGATGAATTCAAACCCTGTCAGCCTACCTCTTGCAGGAACCGTGATTTTTATATCCAGATAGGCTTTTCCTCTCAAAATTGATTTAAAAAAAAATTCCATAATCGGTTATTTTTTTTAATCATTTTCTCTTTGAATATGAAACAAAACAATTTTATGGAAAATATGTACTCCGCGTATCCCCAGTTATTTAGTTAATTTATTATAATTTAAAAAAAATGATAGTGGCATTTCAACTACATAAAAAATCCCCTTTTTTTAATAATGATAAATGAAAGATATACGTATACAGAAACATGATAGATATAAATATTGTGCGAAAATATGTAAATATCCAAGAATCGATAAAAATCGGTAAATATCAAAGTATATTTTGGACGTTTAACTATCATAAATATGCTTTTTCGGTTAATAATTACCGTATAGGTTTCGGTTAATTAAGTCTTTTGCCATAATATAATATATAGCAAACGTATTTTTATTAAAAAAATAATATTTTTATTTTAAAGTAAAGCGAATCCAAAACTATTTGTTTTTCTATATCCATTAATTCTTGAATGGAATTTTAAAGACGAGTTTCATTTACGAACACACGAGCACGAAATCGAGTGAAAGTATGGAGCACTCTTGTGTGGTATGACTGAGCATCGCAGTGCTCTCAAGCAAGGGGTTGAAAAATTCTGCCATAATAAAGCCGCTACTAATATAGCTTTAAAAGATTTTTTTTTTTAAATTCTTACGGTAATTCAAAGCAGCAGCCTATGCAATATCCTTTATTTGACGTTATAAGGTATCCGAATACGTTTAAAACGTCATTTCGGAAGAAAATATTGATTTTTTTCAATTTTATTATGAAATGATTATTTATTTTATTTTATTTATTCTTATGATTCCAAAATAGCTCCTTGTTTTGTTTATATGACGTCTAGAACCGAATTTGCGCCTAATTTAGTGTTATGTAGGTACCATCGAGTAGGTAATCTGTGAATAAAAACTTTAAATGTGTTTTAAGAAGAATGCTATTTTTCTCATTTTACTTGAGTTCGAACATGATTTCTAAAAATCTGTTGATTGTAACATTACAAAATTGTAATGTAATATTCTACCATATATTACATTACATTTTTATGGTGATGAGCCGAAGTCAAAGGTCTATCGTATATATTTGTCTAATTAGTGTTTTATATACGAAATGTAGAATGAATTTTTTAAAAAAAAACTCTCACGTACATCAACAGTTGTTGAGTGTAACTTATAAGCATATCATGCAATCCTTTAAATTTTTCTACCAAACCTGCATCATCACTAGTTGAATGTACTGCGGGAAAAAAAACATTTCATTGATAGAACATTTTGCAATTGCGTTTCGAATATTACATGAATTTCACTTAAAATTTGACATAAAAATGACTTTTTCTTGGAAAATGACATAAGCAGTCCAAAATTTATTATTGTTTCCATCATTTTAAGACACTTTCTATCAAAAATGTTATTAAAGTTCACTCCAGCATCATTTTATGGAAAAAAGGTGACAAGGAAGGTAATCGGATGCCTTGAGCGATTCTTATAAAAAAAAGTTCTAGATTTTCTTAATGTATTCTGTTACAGTTCAAAAAATAAGTATGTACGGCAGAATAATGTGCAATGTCACGTAATATTATAAAACTCTCTCTCAAAAAAAGACTTGAACGGTAAGTTTAAACGCACAAAAATAATTAAATTGTGTGTGGTTGTTAGTCGTTTAATTAGTTCTTGAATGAAAATTATGTACGGTTTATACGAAGCTGTGACGGTGATACGAGAAACCACGAGAACATTTTTTTTTTCTTAATGCGGCTTATTAAACGTAAATTGTTTCATTCATTTGTTAACATGCAACTCTAGAAGGCACGAATGCGCTGACACTGGGCATGGGGATCACGCACAATGCATGCAAACATTCATGTAAAGAAAAGAATCCAGATACAAACATGTTCGTCGTACTAAGAAGTAAAAGTACTAAAAGAAGTAAGAATTAGAGAAAAATATGAAAACAAATGAAAATTAAAAAGTTAAAAATACTGAGCAAAAAAAATATATAAAAAGCAGAAAAAAGAAACAGTTTAAAATGTTTTAATACAATAAGGACACCGATTATCCGAGCTAATATGAACTGAGTCTAACTCGGATAACTGAAATCACGGATAATACGGGACTTACAGGATTTTGAGGTTAAACTAAATCAACCCTTTATTTTTGGCCGTGTTGCTCTCAAGCACAACACATGACTTTCTTATACTTTTCAAATAAAGGCATTTTATATTGTGAACTCGTTTCGGCATTGATAGTTACTAGCAGAATGGCTGAAAGTTACACATCTCCTATTTTTTGACAAGACAAGCAAGAATGATTTTTGACATTTCGAAGGTAAACACCGTATGTGGAGGGGACATATTGCTTCAACAATGACAGAAAAGTTAGTTGGCGAACAATAAATAACATTTTTAGTATATTCAAATCACAGGCATCGGAAGCGTTATGCATCTGTGGGTTGTCAGTTTGAGCTTTATATAATAGATTATAATTTCTGAATGAATTCTGTGGGAGTTCAGACCGGTGGTACAGAACACTATTGATGCTCGAACACCCACTGCATCCACGGCTCCAACGCCACTGATTCAAATGCACGTATAAATCATAAATATAGCTTAAACATCCCGAAGTGTAACAATGTTACACTATATATTAAGTAACATCCCATATTTCTTTAAACATTGACAATTTTCTGCCATGTAATAGCATTCACACACAGGGTACTTCATTTGCTCAAAAAAATATTCTTCCTGTAGATATTTCAATGCTTGCCAATTAAAGGGTTTAGAAATAAATAACTAGTAAAAATTGCGCTTACGCAAAAATACTTAATTCCAACCATTATACAACGCAATAAAAAGATCGAATAAATTTATAGCTCTGTGTAAAGTTGCACGAAGTAATGTAATTTATTAATAGTTTACGATTACGGCAATTCAGATCGGTTGACAACTCCGACAGCGTTTTCATTTTGCACGTGCAAATGACGACGCAGCCTCTCTTCTATACAAAATCCGAACTTCTCAATATATTGAAAAGTGATTCGATAATTTCACTTTATGAATTGATTACTCAATAATCTGACCTCACAATACGATTAAGTTGTGTGTCTGCGCGTTTTCACTACAATAAGTATGGATGTCGATACAACTTGTTTGCTCTTCTTTGTGGTCACGGTCTTGTGAGCAAAACAAATTTCTCGGAAAATAAATATCGCTATGGGCCTTTTTTTATTCTCGTTATATAACAGAAACAAGGACATTTCCAATAATAAGACATATTTTCCCTGTGACAAAGTTTTCTTTTTTCTTGTATTTTAGTCGTTTGTGTGTGTGTGCGTGGAACAACAGTTCGTTCGTCGTCACGCACGATAGGGTGTTCCAAATTGACACTGCCACCATTGATATCATCCTTTCCTTTTTTTCTCACTCTTCTTCTTCTGTGGCTTTCTTTTTATGGACGACGACGCCTCACACGACATTTTCACGTATTTTCTCTCTCTCTATTTTTCATAATGTAATGCATTATAAATTCGAGAATATACGTACAATTCATTCCCATCCGTGAAAGAAAGAAATAAAGTTAACTACGGAAAGTTGATTATAATAGATCCCTATAATTAGCCGTAACGCGTAGACTGTTGAACTCTATAGTGAAGTAAATGCCGTATTCGTTCGAAAATTAGAATCGAGGTGGATCTGTTAATTGTAGCTGAATATAATGCGTATATGGCACTCGGCATTTTTCCCATGTGTCCCGAGGGAATTTTCTGTTCGTTTCTTCTTTTTTTCTGCCCCAAAAACCCGAGAAAATCGATTTAAATTACGTTTCACAAAATGAAGTTGATTACTGAAAATTGAATTTGGTTGATGATGATGCAGACAGCATTAGTAAAAGTGATGCCAAAATTTGTGAGTGGTCAGCCAATTTTTTATCAGTACGTAGAGTGTGTGGTTCTGAATACACGGAGAGAATCTAATCAATTAATATATGGTCGTTAAGTGACACATTTATGGGCGCACGTAATGCATCTGCTATATAGGGTGTTCAATAAATTCATAAATATTTGAAAAATTCCTAAAAATTCAAGGAATGAAAACCTTGAGTTGAAACGATAATGAATGAAAACCTTGAGTAAGCACCAGAAACAGGAAAATTCCAAAATGAGCTGTTAATCGAACAATCCGCATTTTATAGGATTAATTTGCATATTCCCAGTGATTTGCTTTCGTGCAGGGCCCTCCATTGCCCAAAAATCGAAAAAATGTTTTTTGGCACCAAAAAAAAAAAAAAAAATTCTCATTCAAATTTCGTTCTTTTAATTTCTATGAAAATTTAAACTATTTATGAATTCATGGGACACCCTGTAGATGGCAAAATAAATAATAAAAGTTATGTCAAAATAAGTAATTAGTTATTTAATTGTTTCTTCCTCGATATGTAGATTGAGTGGTTCTTAATACATAGGGCAAATTTAACTAATTAACACATGGTCGTGTGTGACACATTTAGGTGCAAGTGAACATTTAGGACACAGGCATCTTCAACCATTTGCCCGCCAGCACCACAGTGCTCCCTGAAGTACCCAGAGTGCTCGATGTTCATGTCCGATTTCGTGCTCACGAACAATTCATCAAAGTTTCAATTAAACACCCTGTACAAATATCATTCAAGGATTGAAATCATCCTTATTTCACGAAATCATACGTTAAACTTGCCGTAAGAGGGGTGCTCTTCTTTTGACGATAGGTACAGGCAGTGCTCGCTACAGGGGAAAAGTTTGAAGACCTCTGATTTAGGAACAAGAAATATAATGCATCTAGTATACATAGCGCCCTACATATTGGACAAAGTCTCTGCGCAGAGGTCAGGCAGACCTTTTCAACACAATACTTACATAATATGAAAATTCGAACATTTCCCCTTTTCACTTCAAAATACATTAGTTTTAACTATTTATATATTTTATCTTTTATATTTATTCGTTTTAAGTATTATTATTCATAACATACGTTTCCGCATAACATCCAGAAAATTCAATTCCTGGTGGGCCCATATTTCGGGCCGAAAAAATACCATCTCTTAATTATAATAAAAACAAGTCAAGTTTTACTCTATAGACTTTTTCTTGAAATATGGGTGATAGGAAGTTGTAAAAGATTGAAAATGTTTCATTTCTTTGCAGAGTTTTGTTGAAACACAGAAATATAATATAAGTGAAAATTGTGCAAATATTAATTAATTGTTATCACAAATATTAGAAACTTTGCCTGGTTTAATTTATGCAAAAATTGCCACGTTTTCAATACAAATAAATTCAATTGGTCGACTCATTCGTGTGAATTCTGACCACGAGGTCCTGATGACGGCTCTCCATTGAAGAGCCGAAACTCGTCGACCATTCGACCAATTGAATTTATTTGTCTTGAAAACGTGGCAATTTTTGTATAAATTAATTAATTAAATTAAAAAAATTTCTTCATGTCGACTAGAAACAAATCACCTCTAATTTTCTTGAGTATGCGGATATTTTTTTTAATCAAATTCTTAGCAGGGTACCAAAGTGTTTGTGCTCTTTGTTTGACTGCTTCCAATATTTTCCTGCCGACTGCATATACAATTAACTTCAAATTCCGGTCAGACATTCTATTTATTCTATTCAGGGTAGAATCAAGTCCGTATTTTACATTTCTAAAATTTGGACAGCTCTGTCCTAATGTTCACCCCTTCAAATGCGATGTTTTTACTATTTATTACTGTGGGAAAACTACCTAATCAACATGCAGAAATAATTCAAACAGTAAACTAATAATTATAAAATTTTGAATCAAATAATTACTTGTTTGTTTGTTTCCACTAACGATTTGGGGTTCATTTGTGATTCTCGGAAGACCTTCGGATATAGATATCATTGTGGAAAGCCAAGGGAGACATTCAGGGTGGTGGTCATGAAATAATTTTTTTCGGACACTTCCTGATATCTGAGGAAATGCACGACCGAGCGGTTAGCGCACCAACCCCTTGGCGAGATCTTCTTTCTTTGTTTGCGCCCTGTGTTGGTGTTTATGGTGCTGCAGGTACCGTTTCAACGCTATTTATGGTTTTTTACTGCGTCATTCACTTTGCAATGCATAAAAATGAGTTTTGCTATTCGTATTTTCTGAAGTTTTGTTACTGTAACCGCGAGACAGCGTTAGATATGTTTTCGTTTTCTATCTCATTCTCGAGTGCATACTCTGAAACACTTATATACTGAAAATGATTTGCATTAGTTGATTTTTGCGGCCACTAGAAGCTCGTGTATCGGCAAAGTTATTTTATGGCCACCCTGTATATCGAACACCTGTAGAACTATATCTCCGCATAAATCTTAACAGAGAGCGAGAGAAAAAAAGAAGTTCACTCACAAACTACTAAAACTAATTTCAATATAAAATGAAGTTGGCAGAGAATTTCACACGTGATGCAGGCACTAGTGTTAGAAAAATTGTTCGAAACTTGTAGTTGTAATCACCAGCTCAGCTTTGGGGAAAACTGTGTCCTTGAAAAATAAATCACAAAACGGAACATTCAATAATTGAGACCATCAGAGAGTAATAGAGTGTTAGTAACAACATGTCAAAAAAGACTCAAGCAGCTTACTATAACATTAAATGTCGGTTGACCTTAATCTGGTTAGCTTTGGGACGCTTCCCATGGGAAACAGAATTAGATTGTGGTGGTGGTGGTTTCTGAGCTAATTTCGATTATACACTTCAATGAACAAATTCACACAATGCGTTGAGGAACCGAACGACCTTCACCGGATGGAGTTTCATTTGTCTCTAGTAGTACATTTTCCAAGCTCTCAATTTATCTATCGCTAAAGCTATTGCAGAGGAGGGGGGGGGGAGAGGAATCATTAGCCGTGTACAATCCGTGCAGAAAGTTCCCGAACAATTTCTGGTGGTCTTCTTTGTTACGCTACCAATCAAATAACAATTACAGCTAAATAATATGATATCCCATCTTTGCATTCGGTAGTGAGTTATTGCTGTTTTTTTAAGCTGAGAGAGCGTTGGCTACTATCAAATTTTGTTTCAAAATCAGTAATATCGTATCGAAAATTTATGAGTTGATGAAGGTAGCCAATAGAGATAATAATACATCTCATACAGCTGTCTTTTGAGGGTTATGATCACTTGAAAAAAAAGAGCCGTCAGTAGCTAGAAGACGACGATTCGAGTAAAGTACGTCCAAGAAAAACGTGGAATAATTTGAGAAAAATAATGGATGAGAGCGATATCAATAACAGCTGAAGAGGGCTCAAGCTTTGGAACCCAGGAATAAATCTCATTATTTTATGCATTTATTAGATGAAACCCACTGAAAATTCTGGCCTAAGGGCCCTCTAAAAAGATCCCAGCTAGAGACACCATTTCAGGATGGAATTGTCTTGGTCTTGATAAATGAAGCGTCTTAGAAATAGGGTGCATTATTTCCTGCGTATAATCCGTACACGCATATCTCGCTACATTGAGAAAAAATCATCCTTGTCAAGGTTGGACTTGACAATATTCGCAGAGATATTTGAATTCAAAATCGGATGTAATTGGGAAAGAAGCGTTGTCCGTTATAGTTTTCGTTATTCTTTCCCAACTTTCCTCCGTTTTTGAATTCAAATATCAATGCGAATATTTCACTTAGAAACGTGAAATTTTCTTTGTTGGTATTAGGAGCGACAGTGCAACAACTTTCTAATTGGGTTTTTTTGGGCACAGTGTGTTCGCATAAAAAGTTAATTTTTTATTTTATTTTAATAACTATACATCCCCTTGCAACATGAATGACGTATCTGAAAAATTCCTGACTTCGTACGTAAATATCCCACAAAAATTACTTTAATATCTGTCACTGTTTTCTTACTATCATCAGTCGATTGTAGGACACTAAATACAATACTTTTTTTTTATGTACAAACTGTTTATATTATCTATAAACAGTTCATTTTCCTTCTTGTTGCCATTTTTTGAGAGCTGCTGAAATTTTTACGTGATTTATAAAAATCGCTCCCAATTGAGGGGATCGGAGATAAAATTCGAGGTAAAAACCATTCAACTATTCAATTTTGTTAAACAAGATTTTACACGTTTATAGATAGCATTAAAATAAAAACAAACTGCATATTTTACCATTAATTAACTACTTTACCTAATTAAAAATGTCCACTCATTAATTAAATTGCAGCACGGATTTATTGTTCACATTAAAAATATGCTAACGGGGCACATATTTGCATCCTCATTTTCTAAAAAAAAAATTTAGTACGTTTTTGACAACCATTGAGAGAGAGAGAGAGAGAATTAAACAAATTGGCGGATTATACGCATTAAATTACGCTAACACAAAAAAATAAACAAATAAAATAAAATGGATCTTAAAATTTCAATTCAATTTCACAATTTCAATCATATTCCATCATAAAAAAAAAAAATTCGTAGTAGTCAGTAGTGAAAACGAAAACTATGAATAGATAAAAGTCCGAACGGTGCCTTTTACAATCACATCGTATTGTTTTCTATTGTACAAAATGAACCGCATTTATAAATAAATATAACGAAAGGTGTATCTGGTTTTTTTATGGTCAAAATTACGATACCACCTTTTGTTTTACTCTAAAAAAAGACGGTTCGACGGATACCAACACACGTCGCTCTCATTTTTTTTTTCCTATTTTTCTTTCCTGTTTGTTTGATAAATGATGTTGCCACCCACATAGAAAGTATGTTGTTTTTTTTAAAAGAAAAATTTTTCCGCTTTTCTAAATATATATTATACAATATTTCTGTTTTTCGTCACTATCAGCCACGATAAAAAGAGAGTCCGTCACATTTTTTTCTTTTAAATTTCTCTCCGCGATGGGAATTTTCCAAAAAAAAAAAAAAAAAATTTTCTCGCTCCATGCTTCGAAATAATGCATCATGACATTCCGCGAATCAAGATGGAAGCACTTATATGAGACTGTAAACGTCTCCGAATAGAGCTGTCACTTGCTGTTGTTAGGATCGTTTCCAAAATAAAAATAAAAACGTCAGCGGATTTTAGAAATCATCGGATCGCCGTTGATCGTCGTCAAAATGTGTTGGTACGTGGAAAAATAACTTTCCTCTGTCGACTCGCATCAGCTTTTATCTACTACGACAAGAGAAGTTATCAGCTTTTCCATTTTCGTTCGAACGATATAAAAACGAAAATTCACTTCAGTAAGCCATTTAAAGCAAAATTTACAGAGACCGTTTCTCATTGTTATCTCAATGGACACGCATTTATTGATAAATATTATTGTTTTCCGCCTGTCATTTCCTATTTTTTGTACATCACTTTCTCGAGAAGCTTTTGTTGCATGCTTTTTAATGCAATAAAAGTATAGAAATAAAGTTTAAAAGAATAAAGTTTAAAAGTTTAAAAGAATCTAAAAAATACACACGTCAATCAAGCTGATAGGACCAACACCTCGTCCCCGAGGTGAAAAATATTATATTTTTGAGATATTAGTTTCGGTTGACGAAATTGTGGTTAATGTAAAAAAAAAATTTATTTTTAACCCAAAAACACGAAACCCTCCTTAAACACACAGGCCATATGATTGATTTCAAAAACCTACTGTGGGAGTTTAGAAGTGGCAGTAGCAAATTTTCCTGCGCAATCTTCGGAGGTGAGTGATGGTAAGGTCAACGACAAAATTTCCCTCAAAAATTTTCATTTTTTTCTGCATGAAATTCAGAATAACAAATTTCGAATTGTCAAATTGTGTTTTCGTCGCTATAAACTTAATTCAAACGTTTTATAAAGTAAGATTTTTTCATTCCGGGGTTAGGGCATTAATATTCACAATTTTCTAAAAGAAAAAGAATATGAAAAAAGTTTTCTTATAATTAACCTGTGCATGCAGCTTATGTACCGGAGCGTGTTGTCCCTGGTGCGGCCCGCGACACTGCGTCAGACCATTATATATCATTTCAATTTCATCCAAAACACCGAAATAAACGTCTCGGTAATAATTAAAAAATAAAACAAAGAATTAAATACCTCACCTTTCAATCCTGAAATTTTCCTTCCAGTCTTGATTGCTCCAAGAATTCAATACGATTTCTTCCCACCAAACGGAGCTTCGAATTTTGGCCCACATTCTTCGTTGTGGAAAAGCTAATGCCAATGAAGATGCAACAGATCTAATTATGGCATTCATTACTCTCATCATTCGCCTGCTTCGAGCATTCCTCTCATCCAGAGCATTTTCAAGATGATTTCTCAGGAAGATCAGAAAAAATTTGAGATACTCCACGTGGGATTCCATGTGTAAACAAACAAGGATCGATGGGATAGCTAACAGACTTCCGGTCGACCCACGTGACTTTGACGACTTCCGGAAAGCGGGGTGAAAATGCTTGTCCATGTGAACGGGTTTTAGCAAAAATCCTTGAAGCCCGTTTTAACCGCGCTCTTTCTATTTCCCATGTGAAGGGGCTTACGTCGACCCTCGAAGAGAGAGAAGTTGGCCACCCAAACAGGCATTCCTCAGAAGCGAACTTCAGTTAAGGCGCGTATACATTGAGAACGCGGATCATGTAATGTAAGCATTTACAATTGGTTGTTCAGTAATTCGTATGGTGTTGCGAACGATTCTTGGGCTGTTCGAAAATTGGGGAATCGATTTTTTTCAACAAACACAAAGAATAGGAAAAGGAAGTTTTTATGTACCCACGAACGGATTAGAACCGCTGGAGGGGGGGGGGGGGGTCGTACAAGATCGGCGGGCTATTGTATACAAATACAAAGGCCACAACCGGCAAATTGTCCAACGAGATGGCTGAAAGAGTTATGCCCATAAAATATGGATGTCAAATATAACCAAAATGCAGCACAACCCAATATAAGAGCATATTTCACGAGAAAAAAAATTAATGCAGCTCATGCTCATTATAATGACCATTCCATTATAACGACCGGTACGGCACGTTCCAAATATTTCCATATATTGCCACTATGTTAATTTTTATCCATTATAACGACCGGTAAATATCATTCAATCCATTACAATGAACGAACTCAGTTTGTTCTCCCCCTTTTTTTCCCCCCAAAGAAATCACGAGTCCGATACCCGGTTCGTCCTGTTAGAAAACGTTCCTGACACAAGGGTACAACAGAAACGACGAAATGGCCACAGAAAAAGATTGCTGGGGTAGGGAGACCCCTATTAACGGGTTAGTTCGCCAACCTCTCGATGAGTATAAAAACAAGCCTGCCGTTCGAAATCGGCAATAAGTTGTAGATCCCGGTCTAATTAGCCCTCGTGTGCAGAAAATGACCGTGGTGCGACAAAAATGATCAAAGAAATGCACAAAACCCGTCGTTAAATGGGTTTGACCTTGACATTTGATGCTTGTAGAAGAAATGGTATGAAGCAAAGATGGTTTAAAGATAAGGAAAACCCGATGGTTAACTAGGACCATCATCGGAAACTTCACTTACCGTTCTGTTTTATTTCCTCATGTGATGGCTGACTCCCACTTCCCTCATGATTGATTTTTTTTTATCTTATTCTGAATTTTATTGGACGATTTTACTAGAATTCACCAGAAGAATTCCTAGAATATAAAGGCAGATCAGACCCCCCCCCCCCAACGTTCAAGAAGCTGGTGTCGAAACTCGAACGCACACACGGGAGAATACAGAAAGATGCTGGAAGGTTGCTACATTTGTCTAGATTAGTGGTTCCCATAGTGTAGGTCCAGAAAAACGGTCCAGTTGATAAATTGAAGGGGCTGGGATAGAATTTACAAAACAAAACGTCTTGATAAAAAAAAAAAAAAAAAAAAAAAAAAAAAAATTATTTCAACCTTTCTCAACGCAAAATGAAAATGCGGTGAAATGTCACTGCAGCGATACTCAATATAACGATAAATCTCTCTACAACGATATTTTTTCAGATCTTGTTTGGAATTGTCTATACTCTAATGTTAAACTCCTCTCGGTAAAACGATAGGCTCTCCTTTACTATGATAACGGTATTTTTCGAGGGTATTGTGAAACTGCTGTAACGATATTTTTATATTTCGCTCACACAAAATTACCTTCAATATATTTTAAGCACTTAACCAGTTCTTGCTCTTTTGAGAATGTTTGATAACATCGTTATTTTGCACTTTTATACCATCCGAAAGTGCAGATGTTGCCATGAAGCTACTTTCTTCGTGGTACACAAAAGTGTTGTGCGGTAAACTACTTTACACAGGGTGAAAACAACTCATTGAATTTTATTCATCATGTAATAAAATAAAATTTTTTGCTGTCAATAACACTCATAAATGCATTTGTGGGTTAACTAATATCGCCAAATCAGAAGAGATGTCAACAGCATAAATTTTGCTGCGTCTGATGATAATGCTACAAACTCTTTATAACAATCTTCTTTTCTTGGTCCGCAAGTATCGTTGTATCGGGATTTCATTGTATATCAAACCCATGCCTCAACGCTAAACTGAGCTATTTAACATAAAGATGTATAAATTGAAATTCTACATCTACCATAATCAATACAGATTCAGAATTAATCAATATATTAAGACACTATTTGATAGCAGATGGCGGTGCTGTCACTGGTTTAGACGCAGAATGCGAGAGAGCAGGACTCTCGTTTGAAAAAGTTTCTTCATAGAGAGGAGATGACTTTCACCACAATTCTTACATGAAACAAAAATTCAGGTATTTTCCATATTCACTTCAAAATATGGGAGATAAACAGACAGAAATGATCGTTGACTGCCCAGAGAGACCATCATGGGATGGGAATATGAAATATGGAAGACAGATAGCACCACCACTAGAAAAGGAAACAAGAACAACTCCGACAGCATAAGTACGTTTAGGGCCCCGCACGCACACACAGATTTTTGCTTATACCGATTCATTAGAAATTTCTCTGAGGTGTGTTTACGAAGTGCATGTACGGCTAAGTGCTACAGTTGAACCTCGTTTATAAGTCACTCAGTTATACGACTTTCCCATTCATAAGACGTTTGGCTTCGGTCGCGATTGGTTCCTGTACATTTTAATGTTGAAAATAATTCATTCATTTGACGCAAAACCTGAAGTATTCGACGTTTTCACTTCGACTCGAACTCCGTATCTTTTGAAAAAACGTAATTTATATCCATCAAATGGGCACAGTTTTTGAATGCAGTCAAAACGCGTTGCTGCAATAGCAGAAAAAAAAGCAAATTATCGCAAAAGTCATGATTTTCAGGGTGATTGCTGATGTATACGAAAATGGCTGATGACCATTTACAGTGGACATTTAAGTGATTTGTTTGTTGCTGGTTTCTGAGAATACGCAGACGTGGCGAGCCCCAAAGAAATGGGTTTCAATTGTTGTGATGGTCTTATGTCCTTTCAGAATGTTTTTATTCCCAATGTTTTCAAAATTATAACCAGAGGGTAAGAAAGTCCACACATTTTAAGCGTTTGGAGGGTACAGGTTTGCGATAAAAGACACATACGCAGCAAATTCTTCCAATCATTTCCTGTAGAATTTTCTTTCGTTTGCTTGCTGGCTGTGTCAAATCAGCACCCTCCAAGAGATAGAGATAGTAGGAGATAGTAGTAGATAGAGATCTGTAGGAAGTGCTGGTCAAATCCGCCGTTCGTAAGCTCGAGAAAACGAAAAGCGCTTCTCTAAATAAAAGGAACTGGAAATTTTTTTGGAAGAATTCGACAAGATTTTCGAATTAATGACGAAAAGTTGATCTCGCAAAACAGTTGAATATCCCTGTGTCAACCTTGGAAGCCATTATAAAGCAGAAAAGCAATATCAAAAACCAAAAAAACTGATGGTTGCAAATCATCCACTGACTGCCAAAAAAATGAGATTCCAGGATGGGAAATTTTCCCAAGTCGAGAAGGTTTTGCAGCAATTTTTTTACCCAATGTCGTATCCCAAAGGCAATATGTGTGTGTGTGTGTTCTGCTAAATTTCATTTCTTTAAGTGTGATTTGAAGTACGATTTAATTCTTTTCTCCTTCAAGCATGATTGAAATGATATTGTTTTTATAACAGAACTAGCTGATACCCACGGCTTCGCTCGCGTGTATTTAGTAATCTGAAAATCGTTGGACGATGATTCCCTCCAATAACATTTGAATCCCTCGTGACCCCCTTGGGGGATTGCATTACTAGAAATCCCGTCTAGGCGAGTCTCTATATTACAAAATATAATACTGAACGAATTTCATATTTATAACTTCCAGCGATTTCGGCTCAGCGATCATTGTCCCATATAACTTTTGAACCCCCTCATGACCATTTTAGGGGCCGAATTTCGAAAAGCCCCTTCTTAGTGAGTCTTTACACGTCATGAAATAACACTACTGACCAAATTTCATAAATCTGTTTTGGCTCGGCGATGATGAATCAGTCAGTGAGTCCATTAGTTAGGACATGTTATTATATATATATAGATAGATAGATAGATTGGAGATGCAGAGTTAATTTAACGCATTGAATTTCATAATATTTTGTGCATCTCTGAGGGAGGTAGTCATTTTTTAAAAAAAGTCTCAGTTATTCGACTTTCATACGACGTTTTGACTATGCCACTTGAACGTCGTATAAACGAGGTTCCACTGTAGTAGTAGTCACTGGGCAGCAGTGGCGTAACTAGGCAGGTGCAACAGATGCACCCGCACAGGGCCCACTTGAAAGGGGACCCCCCAGAGAATGACCCATTTAGGCCCCAAGAATGGGCCAGAAGCTAAATGCAAATTCTTGCACAGGGCACAGGAATGGCTAGTTACTGCACTGACTGGCAGTGTTCACCAATACGCATCTTAATGCGCGATTACTCCTTCAAATATCAGGTAATTTGATTTTTGTAGTACAGTTATTTCTCACTGATAAAAAAAAATATCCCTTCAAATTTTGGACAGGAGTGAAACTACCTTTCAAGATTATATTTTTTGATAACACTGGTCACTGGTGTATTTTGAATGAAGTCGGTAATGGCGGGAGGTAGAGCAGGGAGGAGGGGGTGCCACTGATAAAATTCCTGTCTAAAAGGGGAAAGAGGGTCACGGACATTCGTCAAAAAAGTGGAGATCACCGATAACATTCTTATAGAAAGGGAGGTCGTGCTTCGAATGCGTTTGAGGGACACTCTGATCCGGATTCAAGTGGACTAATATATCACTTAATTTTTTTTTTTGTTTAATTACTACCAAATACATCGAATATAGACGAATATTTAATACTCGATTTTCTTCACTTAAAATAAAAGAAAGAAAAGTTCGGTTTGAAACACTCGGGTCTGAAAACTGGAAAAGATTCTTGAATTTTCTAAATCGTTTCACTTTCTATTTTGTTCGAAAAGAAATAAGAAAGTTAATCGCTTTTTTTTTTCCTTGTATGAAGAGATGGATGTCCGTTGAGAGATATTGCGTTTCGCCGTTTCAATTGAAACTAATCACGGATATTCGGATTCTAAAAAGATGATTTTCTTCGAGAAATAAAAGATACTGTAAAAAGCAATTTACAGAGCATTCAGAAACGAAGGAAATGGCCCTGTGGCACGTGCGTATATAGGTACTCTATTGCGAAATGATACGATCACTTTTTTTCCTGATAAAAGAGTTGGGGATAAAGCGATTTAATTCAAAAGTATATACTCGAATGATAAAGACAGGTGTATTTGTTGATACGTATGGTAATCAGTGATCGAGAGCATCGAATCTAATTTTTTTTACCCGAAAGTTTGGAAAATAATGTAAATTTAATGCTTCAAAATTTTACTTTGAAGTCAATTGAGCGTTTCTTGAGGGTCATATGCAGATAATATCCATCTGCGCACGAAACATGTGAACATCTTCTCACTGGAAGACCGCTTTTTTTAAACTTAATTACGAGTGATAAAGATGTTCTCAAAAGTGGCAATAGCTATTGCTGAGAAGAGATCTTTGTAGAATTTGAAAAAAAAAATTGTTTTATTTAATTGAGATGAAAGAGATTATCATGACGAGGAATTGCATGATAAGTCAGAACGTAGAACCATGCGCAGTTGAATGTCCTATGAAATTTAGACCTCATTGCGGAGCAAAAATCATCCAAAAGACTTCGAAAAATGATTGAAACTGAACTGAACTGGAAAACAGCAAGAGAGATAGTCGAACTCGACGGTGGTAGAAGCACCCGGAAAACTCTCCCGAAACCTCGACTTCGATAATGAAATATTCGATCCACTTGACCGAGCTCTTTTTAGTGCCACACGGCCTTGCGTTCGAAGGTACGAAGACGTTAAAAATCCTGATCTACATGCGTGCTATGTAATGTTTTTGAGTGTTTTGTTAAGATTTTCCCGTCCATGTGCACGGCTGTGTCACGAAATATTTCATTACGAGGAAAGCAAAAGCACACTAGATGAACGTCAAACTTGGGAGGATCTGCCGACGGTCGTCATAAGAGAAGGGGAGGCTAGGGGAAAGAAAAAAATGTGAAAGGAAAAAGTATAAAATAGAATAATAAATAATATAGATAAGAGAGTTTTTTATAGTTCTCTTTTCATCCCCACCCCTACGTGTTCTCTTTCGCTCTTATATGTATATAGAGGAGAGATACATTATAAAGAAAGAAGATAGGAAAAAGCAACTTCCGTAGATAATAGGGTTGCTATAAAGCTTCGCGATGATGAAGAGAGAAGAAACGGAGCACAGAGAATTTGTTTGAATTTATTCTATTGGTGACATAATATTACGCCCGCGATCGTAAAGAGGTTAAATCACCGGCAATTTCTTTGTTCATGAGTCATCATCCAAGACAAGCGACCTCCAAAACCGCTCATCTTAAATTCCCACGGATGAAGTTGCCGCCTGCCAGTGGTTAGGTAGCCAGCTTCCGACTGTGCAGGTCTGGATTCGAATCCCGGCTCGGGAATGGATATATACTAACAAATTCCCTGAACGGATGATACAGATTTCTTGGGAATACGTGAGGATCATGTTACGTTATAAAGGAAAAAAGAGAGACCGAGCGTTAGCAGGGGGTGTCTCAGATGTTGGATGATTTGCCTTTGGGAGGTATAAACAACACAAAGTTCTTTTGGACGGCACCTGAGCCGGCCAAAGTGATTTTATGTGGCGGGCAACTCAGAAATATGGAAATATAGAGCAGCAAAAGCTAAACCGATCGCTGGGGGCTCAACTGGGAGCCCGCAACACAAAGTCCCTTTGGTTGGTACCTGGGCCGGTCGCCAACGTTGAGACAAGGCTGAAAAGCATACAACCACGCCGAATGAGGCATCTGTTCTCGTGGCGGTGATATTTGAGAGATGTTTTGTGAATTTTTGTAAATTTATTGCTATTGTAATTTTTCTTAATGTGCTTTATTATCGTACATGCACATGTGTAATTTATACATGCATAATAAAGCACTCGATTGACAATTGTCGATACAGTCTGGCCGGTGTACGGAAATGAAAATGCCCTTGAGAGGTTGATAAAATGGCCGTTGATAAATCTATGTCAGAATATGTTAATGAAGCAAAAAATCTCATAGATATGGGGAGAAAAATACATTCACAATTTACAGAAGCTCATAAGTTGCGACTCGGAAAGAGGAATGCAGAAGAATAGCTTTCCTGGCACGCCCTGAGTCAATGTATCTATCCTTGTCTGTGTGTGTCAGTCAGTTTTTTTTTCAAGTAAGTCATTTGAGAACCATAAACTTCGGTAGAGTTTTATTAGTTTCCTTTCAATGGTGATAAAATGCGCATAACCAGGTAATCCAGATAACCGTTCCAATTTTGTGACTTATTTTTTTTTTTTTTGTGATGTTGGATCCTAGAAAGGCGTCTCGAATGTCCACCGAATATTGCTAATCTTGGAATTTTCCCAGTATTTTGGAGGTAGTTGCTCTTCGCGGAGGTGTCCATTAACGCTAGTTTCTTTATTGTACGTACATCAAATTCGAATTGGGTTGAGGGGGAAAGAAATTTAATGCAGAAGAAAACGCGTTTAAAAAACAATAAGACCGCCCCAATTTCTTGAAACGATACAGACAGAAGTGAATGGAGAAGATTCTTTTAACCTACAAGTAACTACTAACTTGTACTACAAACAACTTTTCAATACCATCATTATCTCCGCTACCGCCTCTCGTCGTTTTTAATGCAGTCGAGGAAAAGTTTCGAATTTCGTGAATTGGCGTAAATTAGGGGAAATTTTAAACACACTTTTGGGGCATCGTGTGGACAAAAGGAAACAAAAAAAAAAATAAATAAAAAATAAAATAAATAAATCGAAAAAACACAGAGAGAAGGCTTCGACGATCTCTTGTACGTGACGGGAGCAGAGAAAATAAAAAAAAATCGATATTGAGAGAAGTTTCGGAAGTAACATTTGGTGAACAATAGGCTATTAGCGGGAGCGCTCAGCTCTTCAGGAATGCATTCGACGAAACCATGGCCATAAAAGAATCCAAAGACTGAATAGGCTCAGTTTTTTTGTAGCACGCTTCCTTGTCAATAGATGATGATCGTAATAGAAAACAGCTGCTGCGAAAATCCCGTGTGCACATACTGTATACAGGGTGTCTCAGCAAAATGTTTACAATTTCCAGGAGGGGTAAAGTACATCTACATAACTCGGAATCACGTCAATGCAGTGTCGGAAATGCTTTCCTGACGCGGTAGCACGCAGCTGGCCGTAGAGTTGTGCATCAGGTGTGGTCACAACGTGGCCAACGTTTTGGGCGGGGTGGGCGGGGGGCTCGTACTTACGGTAATAATAACTTCTTCCATTAATTCTGAATTTTCATAAAAAAATTTCTCAAATCTGAAATTATTTCTTTTGTAAATTCTCAATTTTCCTCCATTTTGGAACTCTGAATTTTTACCCATTCTGGAATCAACATTTAAATGTATTTTATTTCCGCTTTAGGCCGAAGCCCGTGAGCAAACAAATACATAGTTACATTAAACAGAAAAAAAAGAGAGGAAGGGATGAGTTGAGATATATACACGTGCGGGCGCACGTTGAAGACACTGGTGAAAAGAAAATCTAATCCTCAAATATGTACGATTCTAAGAATAAAACAAACATAATTTACACGTGAGAGTTATCATGCTTATTTTTACAAAATTGATAAAATTGCAAACCCTACCTGGGGGGCTGGGTATTCAAGAAACTAATTAAATCGGAAAATGAGGGGTGAAAAATATCGAAAAAAAGATCGCGCGGGAGATTAGCGTAGAATAGGTGCAAAAAAGTGTAAAAGATCTGTGGGACATCGCCCGTCACCGAGATGGCAATAGTGGTTGAAAAGACCACCCTGTACAAAATTATAGCGATTCTGCAAATAAATACAAATACAACGCCACAACAGGCAAAATGCCCAATGAGGTGGTTGAGAAAAAGATGTCCACAACAAATATGGATGTCATACTGCAAAAAGGCTGATTTGTAGGTTTTGCTATTAGAATTGTAAAGATACGACTCTGGGTACAAGGAGGAATCGAGATATCTGTAGAAAGGATTGGAGTAGCCAAGGGAAAATTTTTTGGGGTGAAATTCCTCACATAAATATCAGTTAAGGATTCCAAAATCAGTCCAGAAGGAGAAAGTGTACTATTCAGTTCCAAGTTATGCAATTCGCTGGGAAAAAATTACGACAAAAAAGTTACAAACCCGGTTGCCCCGAGTCCTGTTTGGTATAGAGGCAACAATTTGTACAAAGTTTAAGCATATGATTATGAGAATTTTTTGTTCTGTCCTACCACTTGAGAGTACGTTTAAACATGTAAAAGAAACTGGAAACCTTCCGAGTTCCATGTGAATTATGGAAAAGCGCTAACTTTTTAGATAAATGTAACTTTTTTAATGAAATAGAGTTGAAGGGAAACGAATACACACACACACATCTGATCCGACACCCAAATTTCTGAGCCGAGCCGCGAAATGCACTTTTCTTCTGAACAGAAATAATTTTGGAACTTCTAGAATTTTCATCTAGACACAACGAGCTTTGATTGTAACCATCACCAGAAGAAAAGCACCCGTACAAGAGGTCTGACGGAAACAAATAATCATGATGCGAATCATTGAATCACAGGATGTGACTTAGGTAATCTGAGTTGTTAGTGAAATTAAGTATCCTCAATGGGGTTTAAGTGAGCACCATGCCCCCCCCCACCCCCTCACATGGGTAGGCCTAGTAGGCCTATCACGGGAGCACTGGACAAATCGTATTATTTATTTTGACTTTATTTTACACTACAAATTCACTATAGAGGAGGCCCACCAAAGATATCAGTCTAGGGAGCCTGTTTACAAGTTGTGGGCGGGGGGGGGGAGGCATAGTAAGCACCGAAATGATCGCGAGAAAAGGAAAAATCTCATTCCTATATAAAATGTGCCCTCTAACCTTTTTTCTCTAGATAGTAGGCACATTCCCTTTTATTTCACCTGCACAGACCAGTTGTATCTCTGCGCACACAATTTTAATATCTTGATATCTGTGCTTAATAACAAAATAACGTGCTACTTTATAGAATATCAGGAATTTTTTTTCTGCGCAACAAAAAAATCTGTGCGCATGGAAGCATTTTCAGAGTATAAACATCCATAATTTATAAACTTATTCACCATGAAGAAATGGTGCCCTTCTTTCTTACTTTTGTTTATACAAAAGTAAGAAAGAAGTGCATACAAAGTAAAGTGTGCATTCTAGAAAATATTGACAATAAGTGCATATATAGAGTAAAGTATTACCCATAACACACACACACACACATACATACCGTAAATATACCTCTGTGTCTGTAAGTCACTCTTTTGATCGTTCAAATGTTTGCACACGCCCTTTACACTGGTCGACTATTTAAAATTTGGTAACGTTCACTTAAATTTTCACAAGAAACCGAACCCCACGGAAACTAATGCAAAGGCGACTAAAAATTGGGTAACGTTCGCTCAAATTTTACGAAATTGAGCCCCACGGAAACCAATGCAAAGGCGACTATTTGAAAATTTGGTAACGTTCGCTTAAATTTCACAAGATATTGAGCACCATGGAAACCAATGCAAAAACGACTAAAAATTGTGGAGCGTTCGCTCAAATTTTACGAAATTTAGCCCCATGGAAAGCATTGCCAAGGCGACTAAAAATTCGGTAACGTTCGCTCAAATTGTACGAAATTGAGCCCCACGGAAACCATTGCAAAGGCTACTAAAAATTGGGTAACGTTGGCTTAAATTTCCCGAAATCGAGCACCACGGAAATCAATGCAAAGGTGACGACAAATTTAAGCGAATGTTCTCGAATTTTTGAAGAAACAGAGCCCCACGGAAAGCAATGCAAAGGCGACTAAAAATTGGTTAACATTGGCTAAAATTTCACAAGAAATTGAGCACCACGGAAACCAATGTAAAGACTACTAAAAATTGGCTAACGTTCGCTCAAATTTTACGAAATTGAGCCCCACGGAAACCAATGCAAAGGCGACTAAAAATTGGGTAACGTTCGCTTAAATTTTACGAAATCGAGCACCACGGAAACCATTGCAAAGGGGACTAAAAATTTTGTAACATTCGCTTAAATTTTACGAAATAGATCCTCACGGAAACCATTGCAAAGGCGACTAAAAATTGGGTAACGTTCGCTTAAATTTCACAAGAAATTGAGCACCACGGAAACCATTGCAAAGGCGACTAAAAATTGGGTAACGTTCACTCAAATTTCACAAGAAATCGAGCCTCACGGAAACCAATGCAAATGCGACTATTTAAAAATTTGAAAACATGCATTTGACTCCAATGCAAAGGCGACTATTTAAAAATTTGGTAACGTTCGCTTAAATTTCCCAAAAAAATCGAATGCCATGGAAATCAATGCAAAGGCGAGTTGAGAAATTTAAGCGAACGTCCTCGAATTTTTTTCAAGAAACAGAGCCCCACGGAAACCATCGCAAAAGCGACTAAAAATTGGGTAACGTTCGCTTAAATTTCACGAAATCGAGCCCCACGGACACCAATGCAAAGGCGACTATTTAAAAATTTGGTAGCGTTCTCTTAAATTTCACATGAAACCGAGCCCCTTGGAAACCAATGCAAAGGCGACTAAAAATTGTGTAACGTTCACTTAAATTTCCCGGAATCGAGCCCCACGGAAACCATTGCAAAGGCGACTAAAAATTTGGTAATGTTCGCTTAAATTTCACAAGAAATCGAGCCTCACGGAAACCATCGCAAAAGCGACTAAAAATTGGGTAACGTTCGCTTAAATTTCACGAAATCGAGCCCCACGGACACCAATGCAAAGGAGACTATTTAAAAATTTGGTAGCGTTCTCTTAAATTTCACATGAAACCGAGCCCCTTGGAAACCAATGCAAAGGCGACTAAAAATTGTGTAACGTTCACTTAAATTTCCCGGAATCGAGCCCCACGGAAACCATTGCAAAGGCGACTAAAAATTTGGTAATGTTCGCTTAAATTTCACAAGAAATCGAGCCTCACGGAAACCATTGCAAAGGGGACTAAAAATTTTGTAACATTCGCTTAAATTTTACGAAATAGATCCTCACGGAAACCATTGCAAAGGCGACTAAAAATTGGGTAACGTTCGCTTAAATTTCACAAGAAATCGAGCCTCACGGAAACCAATGCAAATGCGACTATTTAAAAATTTGGTAACGTTCGCTTAAATTTCACAAGAAATTGAGCACCACGGAAACCATTGCAAAGGCGACTAAAAATTGGGTAACGTTCACTCAAATTTCACAAGAAATCGCGCCTCACGGAAACCAATGCAAATGCGACTATTTAAAAATTTGAAAACATGCATTTGACTCCAATGCAAAGGCGACTATTTAAAAATTTGGTAACGTTCGCTTAAATTTCCCAAAAAAATCGAATGCCATGGAAATCAATGCAAAGGCGAGTTGAGAAATTTAAGCGAACGTCCTCGAATTTTTTTCAAGAAACAGAGCCCCACGGAAACCATCGCAAAAGCGACTAAAAATTGTGTAACGTTCACTTAAATTTCCCGGAATCGAGCCCCACGGAAACCATTGCAAAGGCGACTAAAAATTTGGTAATGTTCGCTTAAATTTCACAAGAAATCGAGCCTCACGGAAACCAATGCAAAGGCGACTAAAAATTGGGTAACGTTCGCTTAAATTTTACGAAATCGAGCCCCACGGAAACCATTGCAAAGGGGGACTAAAATTTGGTAACATTCGCTTAAATTTTACAGAATAGATCCCCACGGAAACCAATGCAAAGGCGACTAAAAATTGGGGAACGTTCGCTCAAATTGTACGAAATCGAGCCCCACGGAAACCAATGCAAAGGCGACTGAAAATTGGATAACGTTCGCTCAAATTTTACGAAATTGAGCCCCACGGAAACCATTGCGAAGGCAACTAAAAATTGGGGAACGTTCTTCCAAATTTCACAAAAAATTGCGCACCACGGAAACCAATGCAAAAGCGATTATTTAAAAATCCGGTAACGTTCGCTTAAATTTCACAAGATATTGAGCACCACGGAAACCAATGCAAAAGGGACTAAAAATTGTGGAACGTTCGCTCAAATTTCACGAAATTGAGCCCCACGGAAACCAATGCAAAGGCGACTAAAAATTGGGTAACGTTCGCTTAAATTTTACGAAATCGAGCCCCACGGAAACCATTGCAAAGGGGACTAAAAATTTGGTAGCATTCGCTTAAATTTCACGAAATAGATCCCCACGGAAACCATTGCAAAGGGGACTAAAAATTTGGTAGCATTCGCTTAAATTTCACGAAATAGATCCCCACGGAAACCAATGCAAAGGCGACTAAAAATTGGGTAACGTTCGCTCAAATTTCACGAAATCGAGCGCCACGGAAATCATTGCGAAGGCGACTAAAAATTGGGGAACGTTCTCCCAAATTTCACAAAAAAAATTGAGCACCACGGAAACCAATGCAAAAGGGACTAAAAATTGTGGAACGTTCGCTCAAATTTTACGAAATTGAGCCCCACGGAAACCAATGCAAAGGCGACTAAAAATTTGGTAATGTTCGCTTAAATTTCACAAGAAATCGAGCCTCACGGAAACCAATGCAAAGGCGACTAAAAATTGGGTAACGTTCGCTTAAATTTTACGAAATCGAGCCCCACGGAAACCATTGCAAAGGGGGACTAAAATTTGGTAACATTCGCTTAAATTTTACAGAATAGATCCCCACGGAAACCAATGCAAAGGCGACTAAAAATTGGGGAACGTTCGCTCAAATTGTACGAAATCGAGCCCCACGGAAACCAATGCAAAGGCGACTGAAAATTGGATAACGTTCGCTCAAATTTTACGAAATTGAGCCCCACGGAAACCATTGCGAAGGCAACTAAAAATTGGGGAACGTTCTTCCAAATTTCACAAAAAATTGCGCACCACGGAAACCAATGCAAAAGCGATTATTTAAAAATCCGGTAACGTTCGCTTAAATTTCACAAGATATTGAGCACCACGGAAACCAATGCAAAAGGGACTAAAAATTGTGGAACGTTCGCTCAAATTTCACGAAATTGAGCCCCACGGAAACCAATGCAAAGGCGACTAAAAATTGGGTAACGTTCGCTTAAATTTTACGAAATCGAGCCCCACGGAAACCATTGCAAAGGGGACTAAAAATTTGGTAGCATTCGCTTAAATTTCACGAAATA
Organism: Pholcus phalangioides; assembly: GCF_987345545.1. NCBI lineage: Eukaryota > Metazoa > Arthropoda > Arachnida > Araneae > Pholcidae > Pholcus > Pholcus phalangioides. The sequence continues at coordinate 26,630,955 of NW_028301594.1, forward strand.
GATCCCCACGGAAACCATTGCAAAGGGGACTAAAAATTTGGTAGCATTCGCTTAAATTTCACGAAATAGATCCCCACGGAAACCAATGCAAAGGCGACTAAAAATTGGGTAACGTTCGCTCAAATTTCACGAAATCGAGCGCCACGGAAATCATTGCGAAGGCGACTAAAAATTGGGGAACGTTCTCCCAAATTTCACAAAAAAAATTGAGCACCACGGAAACCAATGCAAAAGGGACTAAAAATTGTGGAACGTTCGCTCAAATTTTACGAAATTGAGCCCCACGGAAACCAATGCAAAGGCGACTAAAAATGGGGCAACGTTCGCTTAAATTTCACGAAATCGAGCCCCACGGAAACCATTGCAAAGGCGACTAAAAATTTGATAACATTTGCTTAAATTTTACGAAATTGAGCCCCACGGAAACCAATGCAAAGGCGACTGAAAATTGGGTAACGTTCGCTCAAATTGTACGAAATTGAGCCCCACGGAAACCATTGCAAAGGCGACTAAAAATTGGGTAACGTTCACTCAAATTTCACGAAATCGAGCTGCACGGAAACCATTGCGAAGGCAACTAAAAATTGGGGAACGTTCTCCCAAATTTCACAAAAAATTGAGCACCACGGAAACCAATGCAAAAGCGACTATTTAAAAATCCGGTAACGTTCGCTTAAATTTCACAAGATATTGAGCACCACGGAAACCAATGCAAAAGGGACTAAAAATTGTGGAACGTTCGCTCGAATTTTACGAAATTGAGCCCCACGGAAACCAATGCAAAGGCGACTATTTAAAAATTTGAAAACATTTGCTTAAATTTCACAAGAAATTGAGCACCACGGACTCCAATGCAAAGGCGACTAAAAATTGGGTAACGTTCGCTTAAATTTTACGAAATCGTGCCCCACGGAAACCAATGCAAAGTCGACTGAAAATTGGGTAACGTTCGGTTAAATTTCACAAGAAATTGAGCACCACGGAAACCAATGCAAATGCGACTATTTAAAAATCTGTTAACGTTCGCTTAAGTTTCACATAGGATCGCAACAGGTTAATACAGCATATTGTAATTATGTAATTCCTAACAATACAATTTTCAAGATATAATTCTCAGACATGAAATTTACGTTAAATTTACGAAATGATCCCTAGACATGAATTTACGAGTTAATTCCCAGACATGAAATTAACGAGGTAATTTCTTAGACGTACAATTTTCTGGATTCTGTAGTACCTACACATGCAATTTTCTAGATACTGAAAAATAACTCCTAGTCATATAACTTTCTAGATAATTCCTAGACACAATTCTATCATAATTCTTAGACGCAATAATTTTGTAGATATTGTAATACTTAGACATAAAATTTTTTGGATACCAACTTTTAGACACCTTAACTTCTTTATTAGACATACTGCTTTCCAGATATTGCAATTCCTGGACATATCGTAGATAATTTCTAGGCATGCAATCTTGATTTCTAAAAAAAAAACTTTTCTAGATAATTCTTAGATGTACAATTTTCTATACAATAACACCACGTAGAAATCAAAGATATTGCTCGCAAAAAAAACGTAAGTAATGATAATAATATAAAATAATTCCTATAAATAATTATTAAGCCCTTATCATTAAGAGACGATGATAATAATAACTATGATAATGTAACTTTTATTGATTCAGCCGAGTTCATAAGTAAATACATTTAAAAAAAGGAGGAATTGAAACGAAACGAGAAGTGATTATTATGAAAAAACATATTTTCTCTATCGATTATTATTATTTCCGGAAATTTCTGGGAGCGTGCTTTCAATACATCGTTAACCTTTTATCATGCGTGTGTGTGGCATGTTTTAATACACACACACAGAGTTAATTGAAGTCACTCTAAATAATATCGAGGGAATAATTTACTAGAGTGAATTCTAATGTAATTCAACCTGCGCGAAAGTAACGCCGCCGCAACGCATCCGTGGTAATAGTCGAATAATGCATCGGGGAGTCCCATCCGTTGCGAAAAACCATGGGGTAAGAAGAGAGATACCGTTCCATACCATTAAACAAACGTAATGGTATCTAGATAGCTTGTGTGCTTGCTGTTTCTTCTTCGCCTACTCTAGGTATAAGTGAACCTTTGGTCCATTCATTAATCGTGGCTGTCCACACAGAGCCACCCACCATCACTATCAATTCCAAGCGTCGATATGAAATGCGGACGCGGTAAGTGCCAAAATAAAAGCCACAGAAAAAAAGGTTATGGACATTCAACTTCCGCATCTTCATCCGGGTTTGTTTTTTTTTTCTATATAGACGCACCGGTAAATGAATTTCGTTACAACGTCGCTAAATGTAATCGAAGAGTGGACGCGCCCTACTTGCTGCACGAGGGAGTACAGTATCAGATTGTAGCGATCTTTATGGTGATTATCATGGTTTTTTTCGATGACGTGAGAATAACAGTACAGGTCTGGCACTATCCGCTTGTGAGGGGGTTCCGTCTGCCCCCTAGGCGACAGAGTAAGTTTTTGTTTCTCGTTCGAATCCACTAACAGTCGTGGCTCTTCAGCTACTACTGCTCTATGTATGTGTTCTGAACCTAACGTGAAGCTTATTTATGTGTAATGCTTATTACAGTGCTGTCATCTGCCATCTACTTTTCAAACCATGAGTGAAATGTAATGATTGAATATTTGTACCGTCGTTGGACTGCTACTCTGGGTGTGTTGAGACTTTTTAACGGGGAGATCTCTTGAGCTAATGCGTCACGAACCAAACTTGATTCGCAGGGGCTTCCGAGATGGGCCTTAAAAATTCACTTACAGCCAGGGATTCTTGAGCCAGTGGTGTCGGATTCGGGGGTTGCTGTAATTTGTGACACGAGTGTGAGCGCCCCCAGAGTTGAAGAAATCGAAATTTCCTATATAAATCTCAAGGCGAGCACCCGTGGGTTCGAAACAATTTTGAGGCCCTGTCTTAAGCTATGGGTCACGATCCACGATCCAAACTTGATTCGCGTGGGCTTCTGAGATGAGCCGCACTAATCCACTTACAGTCTTGTTATAAATGCACTTAATGCGACACTGGTTTCATTCATTTCGGTGAAGAAATAGTCCCATGGGTTGCGAAGCTGATTTTGTTGACTTTGGGTCGCGGCTGGAAAAAGTTTAAGAATTCCAAACTTATTTGAAAATATCAATATCATGAAGAGCGCACATTTGTGTGCGTCGGGGGAGGGAGAGGGTTCCCATTTTACGATGGGCGGCTCATTGCCACACAATTGCCTCACTCTCGCATAAAGAAATCAGGCCAGCGAAAATTCATCAACAATCCTAGCTAATGGTGGAGTAAATTACTACAGAAATTTGACTAAACGAAATCGCGGCCCTTATTTTTCACGGCCCGCCGCAACCACAAATGCTTTTATTTATGCTACATCAATATTTTCTTATAGAAGGAAATAAAACACATCTATTCTTATATCCTCGATCAATAATCCAAATATTGATGGAGAACTGAATCCATCATTAATAATGATTTTAATGGCCTAACCGTAAGCGATAAAGATTATTCCAACGTTATATTTAGCAATAATGACGATAACACCGGCTATGTATGATGTACTAATAAACGATATATAGTATTTTTTTTTCTTTTTGCAGCCAATTAGCGTTCTTTAATATCCATCGAACTGCATTGAACTAATGAGTAAGAATATTAGACAGACAGACAAGGAAAGGTCACAAAAAAAAGGACCGAGAGATACTAGATTTGAGAGGAAACTTTCTGGTCACTGGCTTTCTTTGCGGGAAGAATATTCTAAAAGAAAAATCAAGAAATTGAACTTTTAAGGACCAAACAGTTTAGGTACTGTACACTCGACATGATTTCTGGTTATCCTCAAGTATCTGAAGCGTGTCTGACTACAACAACACAAATCTCGGAGAATTACGAGCAAAAAAAAAATTTGGACTACAATACCTACTCGTATTTATAAATGAATTTCTCGCTTCACGTGATTTATTCTACGACTGAGAATAGAGGGCCGTCAAAAAATGAATGGGGCCACAAAAGAGGGATGCCGCCGCTCCAAGCCGTAAAACGAAATTAAAATACATTGATTACGTAATCCGCCGACTTCGACTGCTCAAAACGGTCAAAATTCGATTAATAAATATGAATTATGAAAAATATGAGTCTTGCGCTTTGTTAACGTAAGCATACCGGGGTCATCTTAATCCCTGGTGCCACAAATGTGTGGGTCGCTTTTTTTTCCTCACTGTAGAATTTTTCCTTTCGACTTTCAGGAAGTTAAGCTCTAATGGTTGTGTAAGTTTTGAGTTAGAAATATGGGAATATGAACTTCGGGGCTTTCATCGGTGGGAGGGGGGGGGGGAGAAGCACTTGAAGCTGAACGTTTTCAGAGATTTTCTAAGATGGCTTCCAGGAGAAAGTGCCCCCGAGAAAAGTGTGATTTGTTATACAAAATTTAGCAATAAAATTCTGTAAAAAATTGTATGTGAAAATGAATATACCCTCCATCATATTGGCTGGAAAAAACTGCAACGAAGTGAATAATTTTTCTTCACAGAAAATATAAAAAATTGAAAAAAAAAATTGAAAAATGAAGATTTGCTGACATTTAATATTTTTAATGGTTTTTTTTTTTAAGAATCAAAAATGCAAAAAAATTTTGAAAATTCAAAAATGAATGCTCGGGGTCTGAAAGGGTTAACAGCATGAAGAGCACTTTGGGTGAAAGTGATGTTATAGTGCCTTCCAGTTGGAGGTAAGTTCCTGCCTACAAATTGACATACTTGCAGGTCTCCACTGCGTTTCTGATGGGGATCGCCAGCTAGCACATTTAGTGGACCCACTACAATGATTTTCTAATACAGCGAAAAGCGACACTCTGTGGACCAGGAAAAAAATATCGTTGTAGAGGGATTATCGTTATATCGAGAGGCAGCAGTTTAACATTATGAAGTATGGACATTTCCAAACAAGACTTGAGAAAATATCGTAGAGGGATTTATCGTTATATCGAGTATCGTTTTAACGAGGTTTCACTGCATATTTAGAGAAAAAAACCATTGCCTCTAGACTAGAACCTGATCTGAATCTCTCTTAGGGGGAGGTGGGGGGGGGCATACTTATACTGTGTCTTCTCCAAACATGGTCCATGTAATCCCGGGGATACGCAATAGGTTTCAAAGAGGTTCGGTAAATGCAGGGCTCAGAAGCCAATCAGTCCAAGGCAGTTTTATGAAAATGATTTTCGTATTGCAAGTGCCTCTTCATTGTTAAAACTTTCAGTTGCCAGAGCACTCAAGTCGCTATCTTCATATTGAAACAGTAGATAGCGCCAGTTATGTTGACACTGACCACGAAATAAACAGATCCCCCCCCCCTTTTTATCTATCACATTTTTAATGTTTATTGGCTTCTGAGTCCTCAACATGTCTTTCAGTGCAAAGCAAAAATTAAAGTGGAAATAAAGTGAGTGGGGCTATAGCTTAGCCCTTAGACCAGTGTTTTTCAAAGTGTGCGTCGCGGCGGCTTCCAGGGGCGTCACGGTGAGCTTGAGATATTGATTTGTGTTCTTATTTACGCTACGAAGTGGCTCTCTTATAAGTGAAAATATCTACTGAACTATTCTTGAGAGCCGTATATAGGCCATGAATTAGGCAAGGGAGCCGCGGATGACAAAAGTTTGAGAACCACTGACTTAGCCTCTGAGGAAGGGACTTTTTAGTTTACTTTAGTGTTTCACGGAGGAATCACTCACCTATGGATTATCTTCCGTATGGTTTTCCCTTTTTAATCGATTTTCACCCGTGACCAAGTACGGATCCAGGGCTATATGTCGGATTAGTGAATGTAAAGTAAGGGTACTCAACCTGTTGGAACAGATGGTCTTTAATGCATGGCCCACTGGCCACATGTGGCCTTCAAAGCTTTTTTGCTGTGGCCCGTGGATGAAAAGGTTTACAAAGTTTCAGAATTTGTAGAAATGTGCTGAAAAAAATCTCAAAATCTCAATAAAAAAAATGTATTCTAGAATAGGTGAAAGAAACATCAAAAAATTTACTTTAGGAAAACTTTTAGAGAAATGGCAGAATTAATGAGAATTGATTTCATAATTCTTGAAAGAATTAATTTCACAAATGTTTCACAATTCTTAAAAATTCGTTTAAAATTTAATGAAAAATATTTCCACCAATACTTTAATTGATGATATAATTCTTTTTATTATTATTATTTCGGGATCAATGGAAATTCGCAGTCAATGAAAAATAATTTCAGAATTATACTTAATGGGAAACATAAATCAAAAGATCGAAATTCATATTTAATGAAGAAAAATCTCACAATCATAAAAAGTTTCACAATGAATAAAATTATAACATAATATAGGATCCTGTTTGATTCGAAGACATGGGTCCCGTTGGTCCCACCAATTAAAAAACACTATTAGATATAAATATATGACACCAGTAGATACCACAGTATGAATTGTTGACCCTTAGGGTTCATAGAAATCTTATTTTGGCCCGTAATGTCTGTGTGTGTGTGTTCGAAAGGTTGAAGACCCCTGTTTTAGAGAGTGCTTGTCATTTCATTGGTTTGACACGACACGTTCATCAACGTGTCGTGGGACACTTGAATGATCTGTAAATATTCTACGGGACCCTTGAGTGATCTGGAACTGCACCGGAGGTAGATAAAGTAATCTGTAAATTTGCTGCGGGTCACTTCAGTGATCTGTGAATGCTCCGCTGATGGCTAAAGTGATCTGGAACTGACTTCACAGCGAAAGGTCGACGTGTGGATAAGGACTGTTTAACCAAACAATAATTGTATGAACAATGATTTAGTTCACTTTTACAAAATTAGGTTTTAAGCTCGCGGGTCACATCAAACAACTCCGAGGGTCACATTTGTCCCGTGGGCCATGGGTTGAGCATGCGTGTGCACCATGCATGCATTATAGGATCAAACGGCGAATCTACATTCTATATTTTTCGGGATAGAACCACTATTTCCCATTGCATTGTGGCCTTTTGGGGGCATGATCACCCCCCCCCCCATCTTGGGATGAATCACAGAAGAGGGTTGAGATTAGAGTTTCGTGAATACGAAAAAAAAAATCATTTTAAGGTCACTGATTCCTTCAATTCCATTTTGTTTCCCCGTAGCGTTATTTCTTTTAATATATTCAGCAGCTAATTATGCTGAATCGATCCGATTCTACAACAGATGGGATATCGATTAATTTCGGGCCACCTGCTGGACATGAACGATATTTTTTTTGGGTGCGCGTCGATTGCCTTCACGATGAATCGTTTGGGAGAAAAAATGAGTTGATTGCCTTCACCCCCAATTTGAAAAATACAGGTCGCTTGTTCTATACCCTTAGGTATATACCCTTTTCCTAAATTATTATTAGCCAGACTATCCTTACTCGGACAGTAAGAGAAACGCGTATAATATGCGACATACAGTTGATAAAGATACAAATTGACCTGAACAAGTTCCATCCGAGATATTTCTTGCTTATTTCTCGGAGTTTTACTTTTATAGAAAAACTGCGTTTTTATTAATCTTTATTTCTGTGGATGTGTGTGTGTGTTCGTTTTTAATAAGCACGGGAAACACAACTGATTTTCTGTTTTAATTATAAATTTATAAATGTCACAAAAAACGAAGGAATGCATTAATTGGAGATGTCAAAATAGAAATTTCACGAGAATCAGTACAAAAAGATTTCTAGTTTGGAATTACCTCATAATTACGAGCCGGAAAAAAAGCCTTGGGACACAAATAATATCCTCTAAAAGAAAAGCGGAATAAAAAGTATTTTTTTTAAATAATCGTCCAGCCCTGGTCCCTACATTCAGACCATGCTAAATAAGCAGTGCGAAATACGGGACATCGAAACATGGTACATACTGCAACGGACACCAGGTTTTTAAACGTTATTTCAATTAGCTCAGGTTCAGGAAGGCAGAAGTGACATCATATTAACCTAGGGTTGGGGAACCAACCGTTTTCCAAGCCGTGCAAAAGTCGAGATTGTTTTCGGTGCGCATGCCACTCTACGAATTTTAACACGCAGATAATGCATCCCGTTTTTTTTACGGGATGCGAGTGTTCTCCCCCAATTCTGCAAAATATTGTGCGGCTGTCTTCTCATTTTCGTTGAAATGTTCAGTCTGTCACTCTTTTGAATTTTAAATTGTTTTTGAGTCATAAATTCGATTATCGCAATGCAGATTGGTATGTACGCATGGCGGCAGACGTTCACCTTACCTTCACCATGTTGGGCATAGACACAGAAACCTGGGGACTCCCTTCAGGGACTTGGGCTTCCCTCTCCAATAAACTTTGTAACAGGGATTAGCACCCCTCCCCAAGAATTCATGGATGTACATACACTGAAACCTGTCTAAGACTGACACTGTGATGAGATGGAAACCTGTCTTAAACGGAATCAAAATATAGTGTGTTCAATGATTAGTGCTTTTATTTGAACAGATTATATCCGGAAATCTGTCTAAAACGGAATATTATTTCAGTCTATTTGACGTTTCGTTTCGTACAGGTTTCACTGTGCAATGTAATTGTATTATACAATGCATGTCTCCCATGTGGATGATCCTGAATCTCGTACCCATACATGTCCAGTAATTATAAATAAAGATGAAAAATCGAACAGAAACGCATTGAAAAAAAAACCATCACATTATTTTAAGAGTATCACCACACTTAATATGTTTCACAGCCAAAAAGCATCATCCATAGGGAAAAGGTTGTTTGGAAGTTGCAGAGAATTTCTTTGATTGAAAAATTATATATATATAGAATGAATATATTTTAACTTTTGAAAATCGTTTGTGTGCCCACTCCTGATACCGTGCCACGGGTTGGCCACCCCGAAATTAACCGATATTTCTCTGTATCCAATTGCCTTATAAGTGGGTGTGACTTACCGAAATAACCAAGTATTATTTAAATTTTTGAGAAATTAATTTTCTCAGATAAAAGGAACAATAGAAAGAGAAGAAGAGTAAATAGTATATCACCAAAATTCATACGTATAAAATCAGAAAGTGTCATTTATAAAGTCGAAGATCGAAAACACTGCAAAACAAAACTGATTTACGTTAGCACATTTAATGGCTTGCAGTTCACACGAAGTTAGAAGAGGAAAATCGTATTAACCGATATTTCACTATATCCGATTTTGTTGTAATTGGGCTCAAGTTTCTGGGATATTGCGGAAATGATAAATTACAGCACATATTCGAAAAAAATTGTTTTCAGAAGAAAAGAAAAAATATCGTTCACGTTATACACATAAAAATCAGAAAATATCATTTATAATTGATAATAGATGTCTCTAGTGAAACCGAAACTAATTTTGATTGGAACGCGTAAATATCGAAACCGAAACTTAAAACGGACGTTAATACAATGATTTCAATGACTCAGGTTCACGAGAGCAGAATAAATAAAAATTATTTCAACCGATATTTAACTCTCACAAATTATACTTTATTTAAACTCAATTGTCATGAACTTTATTAAAATAACAATTTACATGTAAATTTTTTCTAAAAGAAAGATAAGAACTTGCTAAAATATGCATCGATTCAAAAGTTAGTGTTTTAAGTCAACAGAAGATGACGCTAGTAAAAACATTTTTTTTTTAATGTGATTACTGTTTACTCAAAAATAACATGTTTGATATAAATTTCAAAACCTTCCCCCCCCCCCCCCCCATCACCTACAATAACGAAAATCAGACTGAGGGCAATCGACCTGTTGCAGGAACACGTTGAAAATTTAAAGCCATTCATTTTGAGGGCAATAGACCGAGCCATATTTTTTCTTAGACACCTACGTGAGTCGGTGGTAACTTATTTAATGCATACGTGTATTACCAGTGTTCACCAATACTCATGTAAATGCGTATGCTGAACTGATGTGATTCACACCTCAAAATTCAATTTTGCTCCTCTGAATATCATTGAGGAGTGAAAATAATCCTTCAAATTTTAGGTAGTTTTTTTAATCGAGTTACTTCTCATTGAAAAAAACGCCGCTTTTGAGACAAAAAATATGCCTTAAAATTTTGGAGAGAAGTGAAATTACTCTTCAAAATTAGAGTATTTTTTTCAGATAACACTGCTTATTACCATAATTACTTCCGTTTTTACCTTATTCAACGACGCATAATTTCCACCATCTTGAAAGTTGAAATTAGTGGGGAAGGGAATTCGATTACGTCATTATCACAGGTCAACAACTTCAGAGTTAACCACATCTAGTTTTATAGCATGTAATAAAAAGCCATCGAATAACACAATACAATAGCAAAATAATGTCCCGTGGAAACCATTTTACTCCCAATTCAAAGTGTTGCTCACATAACCGTGAAGAAATCCAACACACGCTCACACACACACCTGTGATAATAATAATCATAACAATAATCACAATAATAGAAACGTTCAAAGATATTTGAATCACAAAGTGTCTTCTCAGAATTCGAAATTTTTATAGCCATGTAGTTATCATTCGAATATGATGGCCACCGCTTTGGTGGCATGGCATGTCTTTAGTGACATTACATAAAACGTCTACGCCGAGACGTTTTATGTGGATATCATCGACCCTTGAACACTCTTTATCATATACGTACATAGAGATCGTACATTTCCGTGTTTGATGACACGGACAAGTCCTCGGGTCGTTCGGAAGTTGTTTTTGATGGCACTTTTTTTTTCATCTACGGTTATATTTACGGTTATATCATCACCCGCTATATTTGTGCGAAACGGGACGTTAATACCATCGCTACACACAATCGCTGTTCCCTATGTCACTTTTTTTAACGATTAGACGCCACTTTGAACAAGAAACTGGTCTGCTACTGAAGATGGAGGACGATGAGTCTGCCGGGTATTTCAGTTGTCTTAATAGAGGACGAGAGAGAGAGAGATGAGTCCCTTGTAAGGCGCCTCTGTAAAGGCGGCTGTAAAATCTCAGGGCACTCAGGTTTTCTCCCAGAGAGATTGACGAAAAGAGAAAAGAAAATTTTCTCGGAAAAATACGAAGTTGCCACCGGTAAATGACGCTTCAGAAACGTGCCACCGCCAATTCCGTATAAATATGATCCAGACTTTAAAGGTAGTAGGACTTGACGTGTGAACACACAGGTGTCGCCCTCATCTGGTTGGCTGAAGTTTGTTGTTGGAACTCCCGACATCGAATCGACTTATCCTTTGAAAAAGTCTCACCACAGCAAGTGCAAAGTATGTTGAACGGGATAGCCATATTTGTAGACGACCATTCATCCAGGTGCTTCAGAAAAATACTAGTAAATGCAATTTTTTAATCGCACTACATGGCGTAAATTGGTGGGTTATGAAAACGCTGTTTATTTACAATTTCAGTAGACATTACAGATTTCAATAGTACCGTTGAAAAAACAGGACAAATGTATATAAAAAATTCAAAGCAACTGCAAATGAAGAAATGTCTCGTAATACGGGACAGAAGTGGACAGTCGAATTGTTTCAAAAATTTTACATGTCCTTGGGGCCATAAAGGTTTAAAAGCGCTGTCCCTCTCTTTATTATGAATGAAATCATCGTTTAACTAATCAGGTTCAACTCGGTGAATGATTGCGATGTGACACTTAATTATAAGGGACAGACAGAGAGAGAGACCTTGCCATGTGTGTGTTGGCAAAGTGAAGTGATTAGTGGTTCGTTCACGGCTCGTTATGCATCGTGTGCCCGGAGAACATTCAAAGAAATTCGTTCAACCAAAGTTAAGAAAAAAAAACAGGTGAGGGAGGGAAAGAGACGCCATATTTTGTTTTGTTTTTTCTCCAAAAAATCAAAACGCGACTCGATGTTAGTAATGTTTGGTTGCTGCCAAAATCCGAGTAGTAGGTCAGCGCAGGTAAATAAGGTAAAAAGATGCTACTTCGATGCTTCATTGCTTTTCTGTGGTTTTTCTTCTTTTCTCTACTTGTTATAGCCTCTCAAATAAGTTATGAGATTGGAAAATGGCTCATTCACAAGAGGAAGCCGCACATACGGTCTAATTATAGTTATCGCGAGCCACGCAAACTCGTTCAATTAGATGTTTATGTACGCACATTAAGATGGACGAACCTCTATGGAGCTGTCAATGATCGGTGATGCGGCCGTGATTCAAATCATAACGGCTCGTGTAGGCTATTTCATTATTATTATTTTTTTTTTACTATTTACGACCGACTGCTACTTTGTTTCGTACTGTCATGAACATCAGCGTCCATAACTACTACTTAATCATACATGGACCTCGTGTACCAGAGGGGGGGGGGGAGGGGTTCTTAACACTTTTTCAGCCATTACACAAAATCAGCAACGAGATCCACGGAACTGCTTGTTTTTTAAAATTAGTGCAAACCAGGGGCACAGTAAGTGGATTTACAACACGACTGTTACTGCATTTCTCGGCTCATCTTGGAAGCCCCTGCAAAGCAAGTTCGGGTCAATAATTCCCTGGCTGCTAGTGGATTTGGTCGACCCATCTCGGAAGCCGCCACGAATCAAGTTTGGGTCGTGACCCATAGATAAAGAATCTCCTTTTGTAAATGGATTTGAACGACTCATCTTGGAAGCCCCCCTGCTACCCAAGTTTGGGTCGCGAACCACAAGTTAAAAAACCCTGCCGTACACATTCCTCTGCGAGTTTTAAGCAAGTCCGTGCATACCGGAATGTGTGTTCTGAATGTATGCATGACTCTAGTGTATTTATGTTGTCAGAGTTGTGCTTGTTTTGTGTTCTTGAAAGTGGCTGCCATCAGCTCTTTAAAGTGAAGATGGTGAATGGTTGGATGAAGTGGTGAATGCTTGAATTTTAAAGTTATGTAAGTATCATGTTGAAGGTCTGCCTGCTGTTTGCAGAGAAACTTTTTCAAATGAAGGACAGGCTCGCATTCACGCCGTGAAGTTTTAAAACCACAGAAAATCAACTTCAGTCGACTGCCACTGTCTGTGCCGCCACCGGGGTTCAAACATGGATCGTTACGATGCCCACATGAGTCTATAACTAAAAAAGCTAAGTTTTGGCTACAGTAGATCCCCAATTTAATGGTTTAGGCATTTAAGGGGTTAAGCGGCCGGCATTGACCTCGCTCGCTATAAAAGTATCTCGCCCCCATAAAAGTGCCTTATTTTAGCATTAAGAAGCCTAGATATTTTGTAAAGGTGATTTCGTGATATCTCGATGCAACATTGTTTCCTATATCTCTTAGTTTGCACCTACTCAAAATCGAAAGAAATCCTACTTCATATTAACCCTTTAAGTAATTTTAAAATTTTCACTGATCTGTGCATTTTTACTGCCACAGTGAGAATCATCAAGCCCTCTGTAAAATGCCCACACCTTTGTTCAAGAAGAATATTTTTTTTGCAACTTTATGCAAATGATAGAGGTGCTTTCTCCAAAACTACGATAATAATGATTACAAAAAAACAACCCAGGAAGAGAAATACTCTGGCTGTTTCTATTATATAAATATTCCTATACTACTCCAAAGCAAAGGAAAAAAATCCCGTCCGGGGGGGGGGGAGCGGATGGAAAACATGTTTGCAAACAAAGCCCTTTTTATAGAGCTAGCTGAAATCAACATTGCCGAAATAAAATGTTTTAAAGAATGCGAGAGATGTATCGTAATTGCCGAAATACAATTCATCAAATTAGTCAAGATATCTCGTCATTGGTGCTGTAAGTGTTATATATATAGTTTTTAAAACATGTCAGGATTTTCAGCCATTTCTGTATACGACATCAAGGAACAGGTATCGATGTAAGAAATCGGAGAACAAAATCACATACATGCACAGTCTAACGTGGTTAATTCGAATCTCAAGGGGACAGCTAAAATTTCTAGTTATCTAAAATTCGAATCGTATTCAATTCCATAATATAAATGAAAATGAAAATATAATAACTATGAAAAATATATTGAAAACAATATATACATTTACTATATGCTAATTTTCTCTTGGTTGCAACTAGTGTCATTGTAAAACGTAAACGATCACAAAAATTATTTCATCCATAAATTTTAAATTTTCGTTTGGATGCTCTTAAAAATTGCACCAAATCCTCAAGTTAATTTAGAGAATTAAAAACGCGATTTTCGATTAATAACGCGCCTTATTTTTCCCAAAATATCTGTAGTTTCTGCAAGTGTTGGTATAAAGTCAAATGTTGCTTTCTTGTTTTCGTCATCTGCATGGGAAGATTTAGTGTATCTTTATTCTCTACTTTTTCACCAACGTCCGCATCCGTAAGTCAACTACAATTTTCATTCTACAGGTGAACGAATGAACCTCGTTTAGACATAGTGGAAATTGTCATTAGGTTATACATTGATATTCCAAAATAAACGAACAATAATGCAAGAGACATGAGAATCTCCAACATATTTTACCAGGCAATAAACTAGAATTTCAGCCCTCCAGCCACATTCCTTGAGTGGAAGAGTTGATTATCGCATACTCACACTAACTTTCGTACTTCCTAAGTAGTGTTCCTTCATTGCATCTGCCATTGGCAAGTACTTATTTGGTCATCTAAGATCCGGTAAAAAACTTTGGTTGCCAATTCAAAGACAAAAGCCAGTGTGTGGAACTGCTAACGGAATCATTGCTTCTTTGAACCAAAACAAGAAAGTTTAGATTTTTTTTAATTGTAATTTTTTTAATGTTTAAATATGGGTCACATGCTATATTTTGGAAAAGATCAGAATTCCACGGAATAAAGAAAAAGATGACTAAAAGGTAGCTGGGAATTCTGAGAAAAGAGACATTTCACAAATGACATTTCTGAACCAAACTTTGAATTATCCAAGACATTAGGAAAAAATAATTGAACTAAGCAAGTGATTTCAACATTATAATGAATAGGAAACTCAAGATAAATTCCCAATATTTTTTCGAATTATCCAAAAATTCGAATTAACCAAGTTCACCTATATAACCGGCAACATGAAAACGAAACTACATTAGCGTAAGAAGAAAACAATAACAATATTGGTTTATGTGAATCATTAAAAGCCATGTTAGCTACACGGTGTCGGAATACGAAGTCCTAACTCCACTACTATCACCATCGCAAGGTGATTCGGCATCCAGCAACTGACCATCAATGAGAGAAATGACAAATGGTCCGAGAAAGAGACTGGACAATTTCTGTTCTCTCAGGAAATGAGAAAAATCGAGTCGATAACACGCACACACACACATACTGATCCCAAAGACGGTAAGTAGAAATGAGAAAATCTCGTCGGATATCTACCGTCTCGGTATAATGATTGTACAGAAAGGTAGAGTGGGTTATTGGATGGAGAGGGGGGGGGGGAGAGGACGGCGTGGTAGAAAATATAGCCAATATGGACCAGATAGATAGACATCCTGTATCTGGTCTTGACAGATACTGTCTCCTCTTAAATCCCTTCAAGCCATAAACTATGATTACTATGGACACGCGTGGTAGATTTACGCCATCCCGTGATATTAGATCTTTGCATTGTGTGTTACGACACACGTGGTCAAAAAATGCCACATGGGAGAAACAAATGGAGACGTTGAGAAGTGCTTTCAAATACAAGGTGGTCATAAAATAAGTCTCGCTGCTTAGAAAGGTCTTTTCTTTCCTTCAAAATAAAGCACAACTCCTGCCTATCGCCATAGGCAATTTACTACCGAATGAGTTGTGCCGGAAGTGTGTATGTGTACCTAACAGTCCAAGTGTGTTTCCAGTGATGTGCGGCGACTACCATCTATGTTTCAAACTTTGGGTGAATTATTATGATTGAATATTTTTGTTACCAATTGTAGATCTGTTTCACTCTGTGGCGTGACTTTTCAAAGGGGAGATCGGATTCGCATTCCCACCTTGAAGTTGGGAAGCACAAAAAATTAACTTCAGCTGACCACCACTGTGCTGCCGGTAGGGGTTAGTATCCTGGTCCTTGCAATGTGAGTCCGTCACTATGATCACACGACTGCGCAGTGGCATCTAGAATGTCCTGTAGAGTGATAAAATATTTTAGTATGGTGTTCTTCAACATTTTTACAACTGTGGACCGGTGAAAATAGTTCGAAAATTTCGCGGACCGCCAGAAATTGAAGTAATTTACGGAACGGCAAAAATGCATAAATGAGAGAAATAATTAGCGGACCAGTAAAAGAGAGAGAACATAAATAGGAGGAACAATTTCCGGACCGCAAAAATAGATAAATAGGAGAAATAATTTGCGGATAGGAAAACAATGCATAAATGGAAGAAATAATATGAGGAACGAGAAAAATACATAAGAGAAATAATTTGCGGACCGGCAAAAAATAAATAAATAGAAATAATTTGAGGAACGGGAAAAAACAAACACAGTAAGAGAAGTAATTTTGCGGATCTGCAGTACATATATAGGAAATATAAATAGGAAAAACAATTCGCTGTAAATCTTAATATAACACTAAGACAGAAATAGACACCAATGTGCAGACTTTATTTTATTCATTTAGTCTAAAAATATGTGTAGCGGCTACATGAATTTAGCGAAATGTTTCGCGTACTGGCAAGAAATTTCTGTGTACCGGTAATGATCCGTGGAACCGATGGTTGAAGAACACTGACCTAGAGTGAAGATTCTTCTGGAACTTGGTATTTAAGCTACAAATTTTTAAACTACTATTCAGTTGCATCCCTCAACTACTACTATTGATATTAGGGTTGGCAGATTTTCGGAGCGTGACAGTTTTTGACGGTTTAAACTGTCCCGTCAAAGACCCTCTGTCAAAAACCTTAGATATTGCTTTACAATATAAAAATTTCCGTTGAAAGTACACACATTCATTGCATGTAACGATATGCATGTGAAGCCATAGAGGAAAGATTTCTGGCTAAAATAATTATAAAATTTTCATCACCAGGTGTTGTTTTCATCTTAGGCCCAAAAAGTGACGAGACAAAACTGAAAACAAGCCATCGTGTAATATGTTTATGTAAGAGGAAAAAAGTTCCCTTGTGGGTGGTGGGTGAAACATTATGGTGAGCATTAGCAGCAAAAAAGAAGTTTGGCTTCACTTTAAACCAGGGGTTCTTAACCTTTTTCAGCAGCGGCCCAAAATCAACAAGATCAGCTTCGCGACCCATAGGACTATTTCTTTTAGAACTTGGTAAAACCTGTGATGCAATAAGTGCATTTCTAACAATACTGTAAAAGGGGTTTGTACGACTCATCTAGGAAGCCGCAGCGAATCAAGTCTACGTTGTGACCCAAGGCCCAATATTCCCTGGCTGCAGAGTAGATTTGTACGACCCGTCTCGGAAGCCTCTTCGAATCAAGTTTGAATCGGGACCAATAGCTCAAGAGTCCCTAGCCGTTAGTGGATTTGTACGGCCCATCTCGGCAGCAATTATTAATTAAGTTTGGTTCGTGACCCATAGCTCAAGAGTCGCTGGCGATAAAATTTATTATTGCACTACCCATCTCGGAAGTCCGTGCGAATGAAGTTTGAATCGGGACCCATAACTCGAGAGCCCCTGGATGTAAGTTGTTCTAGACGACCCATCTCGGAAACCCCGGCGATCCATAGGTTAAGAATCCCTGACTTAATGCATATGACTGTCAAATAGGTGTGTATTAGATATCTTCATTTTTTTTTTTAAACATGTATTCGTGTTATATTTTCTTAGGAATTCGTCCTGAAGTGGGTGTATATTCAACGATATCATATCACACAATTTCTCAAGAGAGACGCACAAGCGCAAGATTTTGATGTAGTCATGCAAAGGAGCGAGGACGACAATCGATACGAGTCCAAGGATCGTCGTCGAATCTTGAGCCAAAATGAGAGCAGTTACTAGCAGCAATGACGTTTCTGCAAAGCAAGCATGCTACTCCGTTGACATACGCACACCGTTTGAGCATCCATTGGAGGTGGAACTTGAGGTAAGAGATCAGCGCATTTCACTTTGAGTGTTAATACGATCTCCAAACTAGTCATGGAGACGGCCATCTTTACTTTTCATATTGGATTGATGTTCAGTTATGGGTATGATCTACATTTCAACTACATACTCATAACCGACTATTAATTAAATCCAATTTGAAAAAATATAGTTAGTTATGGGTATGAGCAAAATGTGCGTGTTGAAATGTATATCACATACTCATAACTGACGATCTTTTTTTTTATATATTGGATTAATGGCTGTTTATGGGTATGATCACTATTTTCCACACACATGCCCCAGAATTTCATGCGCTCAACGGGGTTAACGTGAATCTTTAATATTATTAAAGATTTTTACTAAATACGCTTATACAGTCGACGCTCGTTATAACGACCCCACGTTATAGCGACCATTCCATTACAACGACAGGTAGGATAAGTCCCAAACGTTTTCATAGAATGACTATAATAGCCTATATGTTTTATTTTCGATTTAACGATCTTCCCAATATAATAGTGTCCGTTTTTGACGGGATGAAAGGGGTCGTTATATTGAGCGTCGACTGTATAAAGTTTTTAATTTGCAAATTGAGTTCAAGTAGTAATGAAAATTGCTGGGTATGCCAGGTCCCCCCACCCCCCCCCCCCATTACTTGACAAGACAGCCCGGGCTTTTGGTAAAGTATTCGAAGAGTCTTTTGTTAATTGTTCTAGACCAACTTTCGTCTTCAATCTGTTCCAAGTGGGCACAACAAGAAGTTGTTCAGCTTTCGAAGAACTTATTCAGTTTTTGCACGACCATAGAAAAATTAATTCACTTTTTTATACGGCTCACCAAGAAAAAATCCAGCTTTATACGGCTTTCAAAGAAATGCCCTTTCAGCTTTTGCAGGTTTACACGGTCCTCGAAAAAGATGTTCAGCTTTTATGCGGCCCTTGAACCTTGAATGAATAATTCCGCTTTTATAGGGCCCTCGAAAAAGTTATTCAGTTCCTTTTTTTTTGCTCCCCTAGAAGTTCCCATATTCCCCAACTCTGATCCGTATGGTCTTAAAAGAAGTTACATACGGCCCTAAAAGAAGTTGGTTTTTTTTTTTTTGCGTCAATAGAAGAAATTATTCTGTTCCCATACTGCCCTAGAAGAAGTTACATATTCAGTTCCCATATGGTCCTAGAAGAAGTTACGTATTTAATTCTCATACAAGCCCTAGAAGCCCCTAGAAGAAGTTGCATAAATTCAGTTCCTGTTCAATCCTCACACAACCCCTTGAAGAAGTTGCATACATTCAATTCCTATTCAATTCTCAACCCCTTCAGTTCCCATACGGCCTTAAAAGTTATTTTTTTTTTTTTTGCATCCCTAGAAGAAATTCTGTTCCCCTTATGATGCCCTAGAATAAGTTACACATTCAATTCCCATACAACCCGTAGAAGAAGTTACACATTTAGTTCCCGTATGGTCCTAGAAGAAATTACATATTCAAACCTCACACAACCCCTAGATGAAGTTGTATACATTCAGTTCCTATTCAATTCCCATACAACCCCTAGAAGAAGTTACACATTCAGTTCCCATATGGCCCTAAAAGTTATTCAGTTTTTTTGCGTCACTAGGAGAAATCATTCCGTTCCCTTATGGCCCTATAAGAAATTATTCAGTTTTCATATGACCTACCAAGAACATATCCAACTTTTACATATTTAGCACAATGGTTCCCAACCTTTTTTTCCCTCCCCGCAAACCCCGGAGCAATACGACTTCATCTTCCCGCACCCTCTTGGATAACACGTTTTTTGTATGTTTGAAAATTCAGGGTTTTTTTTTTCTTAATTGATTACATTAATTATCCAATAATTAGTTATCCGATAATTAATTTCTGTGAAATTAACTTATTGTTTAATGTCTTTTCGGTTATGACTAACATTTAATTTTGGCCTCTTTTTTCTCAAATTAAAAAAACGAAACTCAAAGAAAGTTTTGAGATTTGGAACAAAAAGATCCATTGAAAATCGTTCTTCACTTATTGATTCCCAGCCGCAGAAACTATAAATTAATGTTTCTGACACTTGACTGCATTTCCTGACATTTCTCCTGAGTCATGTGTGTTCACGACAGTATCAAATCCAAGCACAACATGCAAATAACACGAGCTGCCAATGTAAACAAACCACTAAGTAAATGATGGTATTTTCACGTAAGATCGCTAATCGAAAAAGAAACTTTTACAACGCAAAATTCGTATGACACATAATGTAGAAGTCAGAAAATGAGGTAAAAATATTGTTATGATTTATATTTTTTTAGGAATTTAAAAATTCCCTTTTTATCGTCATTTCAATTTTCTTGAATAATCAAAATAAACATGTAATTTTTTTTCCCCATCTCGCACCCCCAAAAATGCTCTCCTGCACCCCCGGTTGGGAACCACTGATCTAGCATCTAAGATGACTCGCTCAATTTTACGAACCAATATGAATGTGTGTATGTGTCACTCGCCTCCACTATTTCAGAACCAACTAAAAAGCAATAAATTACAGAGAGCAAAGGGTTGTTTTCCATAAAGAAGTATTTCTTATTTCTAATGAGCAGATGAGCAAACAACTTGATATCAGCTGTTTACAGCCCGGGCATGCGCCGTTTAGAGCTCGTTTTATGATCATCATCTCTGGTAACTTTTTTTTCTACTGTCCCTTTTTTTTTCCTTTTGTTGAATGTTTCCATCTTGATAACGGGGGTTTAAAAGACAGTATAAGCTAATAATAATGATAATTATCAAAATTATCATCATTTAATCTCGGTGAAATTTTTATCTCGGGGAAAAAAAAAAAAAGAGTCCTTTTTCTTTTCGACTTTTAATCAATGAAACCGGCACAATTTCGCGCCCACGGAGAGAAAATTTGAATTTGGCACGTAAGTGGAAATTTTTTTATCGATTTTTTTTATTAATAGATATCGATAGCAAATGCTGAAGTTGACCTACGGTGAAACCTCTCTGTATGGTCACTTCCCTTTTTTTGCCGGTCCTCTTATTAGGTTGCATCTATCGAGGGCCTATTTTCTTATTCTAGGAAAGAGAGGTGGCCTTCGTAGAGAATATCCTTGATTATAGCAATCACATTATTATTAGCTCAAAATTAAATGACTTTTTAATTGGATTTGGCTGTTCTAATATTTTGATAATTTTGTTATAAATTATCTTTTATAAAATGATGATTCATCTAAAGCATAGTTTCCCAACCTTTTTTGTCCCATCGCCCCCAACGTAATCTAACCAATAGGATCCTATGTCATACCCGTAGCTTCTACCGCCCCCCTGGAACATTTCATTGTCCCCGGGGGCGTTAACACCCACGTTAGGAATCACTGGTCTAAAGCATAGTGTCCAACTTTTATGTTCATCGCCCATAAGATCATATATTGTATCCGTAATTACTTTCACCCCCCCCCCCACCCCCGGAAGTTTCCATTACACCCCAGTTGGCGATATTGCCACTTTGAGAAATACTGGGTTTAAAACAATGTATAATCTGAAGAAATGATCCAATCAGTACTAGTTATAAGAAGGAAAAAGCTCCTGTTTTAATATGAAAATGCTGAATTGTACAGCAAAAAGCACAACACTAAGAGACTAAAAATTTCCTGACCGTTGGAATATTTTTGTTTCCATATTTATAATCTACTATTGCATATGCTAAACACAACGTTGGGGGCTGGGACCACTGCTTTCAGACCAGGCAAGACCTGGGCTCTGTCACTTCCGCCCGCGATATTAGCTTTTCACCCGTGTGTGTTGGGCCATGTTGGAGAGGAGAAAAAGTGATGCCAACAGCACACGGTGTTACCAGGCGGTCACCCTCCCAAGTACTAACCTCACCCGACGAGAACCGGTGTTTGCAGCATGGTATGGCCGTTAGCTGGGATTCCTGCTACTTTACCGTAGCAGGAACACCGATCTGTAGGTAAAGAACTTGTTTTCGATGTTCTTGCTTGGATTCGAACCCATGGACCTTGACGGAAACCTTCATAATGGAAGACGAACATCTTACCACTGCGTCACTCGGGCAAATTAGGACCGTAATTGGAATTCCCTGCTGTCACCTATAAAATAAATAAAAACATCTGATAATTCTCGAAGTGAAATCAATTGTCGGTTTTAAACCGGTGTACAGCAGGAAAATGGACAATTTGTGGTATGATGTCGTATATCGTTCGTTATTATACTGCATACCGGTGTAAATTTTATATGCCAAAGTACCACTTAATATATTTTTGGTGATTACAAGAACTGATTCTGCGGTAAACGTGAAAAAACATAGTAACAGGTATTCGGGCATAAAATTTACGCCGATAGGCGGCATGAAAATAAATAATGTATGGTATTGTGACGCATTTTTTGTTCGTTTTCACATGCTGTATACCGATTTAAAACCAACAACTAACATTTCACTCGGAAAACTTATAACAGATAGTTTCGTTTTTATTTTCTAGGTGGCAGCATGGAGTCTTTTTATCAGTGATCTAGAACAGTGATGCGCAAACTTTTTGAAGCACGACCCCCCACCCCTTTTGACCAAAACAAATTTTCGGCGACCCCTACATAGGCTGACTATATGTCTCGGTTTTACAGGATATCCCAATTTTTTGCCAGTAAACGTGCTGTCCCGAAAGCCCTTTCCGTAAAGCTTGTTTCGATTTTGATTAATCGATATTGACTTCCAAAGATGTTCTATTTTTTTTAATATCATATAAATATTTAGTTTGTTTTTTTATGTATTTTGTGTCCCTTTTGCAAGATGGAAGTGTAACGAGTTGTATGGTCCTTGATTTTCGTATATGCAGGGTGATTAAAAAAGAATCATCCGATTTCAAAATGATTCTACACTTGAAATCGACCATTAATAAAAATTGTTCATAAAACGTAGGCACATTTCCCCCCTGTATATTCACATATCACTTATCATTCTATATTCTGTGTTTTCAATTTTTAAGAAATACACGATTTTGAAATCGAGTGATTCTCTCTATGTCACCCTGTAAAAGTACTAACTTGATATCGTCCGACACATGCGCGCCAGAAGCACGAATGTACAAATTTTTCTTTTTTTCATCTGCTGTTTGGATACCTTGTTTTGCTATCTAAGTTGTACCTGAAACGCGAATGTAACACACGTGTGTTTCAATAATGCTCTATTGAAACACAGGTTATGAAACATTTTAAGAAAATAACTTCCATAAAGTAACCATTCAAACGTCATTTCCCACGTTCCTTTTTTGCAAGGACATTGCACATTCGGGATTCTGGTATGACGGAGTCAATATAATGATTATTGTACAAGTAGAATTTTATAAATTACACATAGTGTTATACATGGTAATTAGCTCAACTGAATAAAAGTAGTCTTTAGATTTGGCATATTTTTTTAAATAAAAATGAATTTCTTATTTGGAAATTTTTATTTTGGAGAATCTCTCGCGATCCCGCTAGTTCATTGACAGGGGGTCGCGATCCACAGTTTGCGCACCACTAATCTACTTATAGAATATGAAAGCAATTTTAAGGGTTCCTCAAGGCCAAAAAGAAAGAAGGTGTGTAACGCGATCCAAAGTGACTAAGATCTTTGACCTTAACGTGTGAGCCACGAGAAAACTAATTGGTGAAACGAGTAAAAATGTTAACGAGGGTATAAAACGTAAATTATATTTAAAAAAACCATTAAAAAGATTTAATTAGGATTTGCTTGAACAAGGTTTTGTTTTCTTCATTTCACCTTCCCCATCTCGCTTCTTTTTTTTTCTTTCTTAAAGTGCTACTAAAGCCTATGAGTTGGTGTTCGTTGAGCGAATCGTCGTCTGAATAGAAGGAAAGTTCAAAAACTTTTTTGTGCTTTTTTATTTTAAACATTTGAAACCCATTTTAACGCATTTAAAAAAAAAAACAAGAACATTGTTGTTTTTTGCAAACGCACACTTTTACTTTTTCTTGTTTTCTTGCAGATCGCCGAATTCAAGAATCTAGGGAGGACTTCGGAGAGGTTTCATCCGAACCGAAAATCTCCCAAAAAATGCGCAGTCGCCAACGTATCACATTAGTTTTAGCGGGCCTAGCTCTGTGTATGTTCGTTGTTCTCATAGTAAGAACTGACTTGGATGTGTCGAATATCCTACCGGAGGACTACGACCCGTCGAACAAACCCGTGATACATCGTAAGTTCCTCAACAAGGACGTCCACAGAGCGTCCAGCGAATCCAGGAATAATAATAATAATAATAACAACAACAACAATAACAATAATCCGCCTCCGGTCCATGACAATGAGGCGGACAAGTCCTCCGTCTCCAGCAGCAGAAGTAGCACCACGTCTACTACTACTACGACGACAACAACTACACCAGTGCCAAAGCCGACGGAAGCCGAACGCGACACCTTCAGCGACCTGTTCAAGTACACGGTGTGGCACAAAAACTTCCGAATGTTCCTGTCTCCGCCGCATTACAGGTTGCCGAAGGAGAGCCCTTCCTTGCAAGAGCTTCTCGGAGTATATCCCAAGTGAGTAAATAATATACAATTGATAGACTATTCTTATTTCAACATTAGCATTTTCCATAAGCTTGACATCTCTCACCCTGTACCGTCGCGTGCGAGGGAAATTCATTGCCAACAGTTCACCGACACAGGCCGAGAGGAAAATCTACCTTTCGAGAAGGTTTGGTTGGATTGGATTTTCTTCGACTCAGAGGGACCAATTCGATCAAACTGCGAAAAACTTTACCACTGGGAAAATTCACCGACAAAGTGATATAGTGAATAAGCAGGTGAGCAAATGATTGAGTGCATGGCAAGTCAATTATACAACGGTCATATATCGCCAATTTCCAACCAGTGGAGTTGGGTGGGAAATGAAGACTCCATCCATCGGTGGTCGCCCCCTTTTTAATGTATCTTATCGACCTCATTCACTAACTCATTCTGTCACTCACTCACTCATATATGGTGACGAACTGTTGTCGGCGAATTTTCATAAATCGTACCGTCCTCCAATCCGCACATTCATGCAAAATACACAATTCCGTACTAATCCGTAAAAACGAAATCCTAAACAAAACTCCGTCCCAAACAAGAAAAGTGGCAAAATCTTGAACATATGGAAATATCGCCCATAGATTTGTTACAGCATAAAATATTTCTCCTACTTCATTGTAATTGTATATCGTCGGTTATTTGCATGCCCGCCCCCCCCCTATAACGGAAAGTGTGACTGGCTCTGGTCTGGAGGTCAGAGGAGAGAGAGATAGAGAGAACTTATAACATTTAAATTTTTTACTAGGAAAAGCAATACAAGGGATTCAGCTAAAAATTTTAACTTTTGGCAATGAAATGGGCTTTCTTCCGCTTTATGGGAAGGTGCAAAGTAATGGGGTGTTGGGAAAAGTGTCAAAATTGAGAAATCAAAAAATTTACAAAATATCCGGGAATCTCTGGGCTCATTAAAGCTAAAATTTTGCCGATGAGGTCCCTAAAGTTTTCAATAGGAATCGCGTACACAATGCCCAAGAGATGGTCGAAAAAGTTGTTTTTTTTCGCCCTTCAACTCGGATTTGACACCTTTTCTAGATCGTCGCCACGCCCACATGAATCGCACAGCCCAAGAGCCACCCCCAGGTTCAACACCGCATCGACCGCCAATAAGAAAACTAAATGAAATTTTGTATTAAACTGACGCAAGAAAACAAATTGATAAAAAAAAACTTTGGAATGAATAAAAATCTTCGAGGATTTTGGAGACCCCGGGTTCTTTGGCCCCACCCGTTAAGACAACAGATTTGACAGACAACAACAGAAAACGGCATGGGTTCCCACAGGTCAGATATTGATATTTCAACATTTCAGAGATGCAAACAGATAATTAATCATACTTTAAACAATGCTTTGTTCTTCGACGTAGAAATTTATCAATGAAATAACAATACGCATATTGAATTCATTTATACAGGGTGCACATTGGTAACAGGGCGTATGGCCTTTTATTGGTGAACCGTTGATCCTAGAGGCATACTTCGAATTAGAAAATGTATCCAAATAACATGTAGTACTCAGATATGTCATTTATGTTGCAGGGGGGCGTATAGTTATTAAAATAAAAATGTTAACTTTTTATACAATCCCCGTGTGTCCCAAAACTCAATTAGAAAGTTGTTGCCCTTGTCTCTCCTGATGCCAAAAAAACACCTTTCGAAGTGCAATATTTGCAAAGATATTTTAATTCGAAAAACGGAGGAAAGTTGGGGGGGGGGGGTTGGAAGCATCATTAAATTAGGGCAAAACGGTTTGTTCGCCTTTAATGTTATTTCCCCCCCCCCCTCCCAACTTCCCTCCGCTTTTCGAATGTCTCAGTGAATATTGCACTTAGAAACGTGGATTTTTTTTTTTTTTTTGGCATCAGGAGAGACAGAGCAAAAGCTTTCTAACTGAGCTTATGAGCACAGGGTGTCCCGTGTCCGTATAAAAAGTTAATGTTTATATTTTAATAACTATACAACTCCTTGCAACATAAATGACACATATCAGAGTATACTACACGTTATTTAGATACTTTTTCCTAACTGAAAGTATGGCTCTAGGATCAACGGTTCGCCAGTAAAATGCCGTATCTCCCATTTGATATGCACCCTGTATACAAAATATTCAAAGGCGCATAACAAAGGAAAATTGGGGCCAGATTCGAGTCCAATATTTACATTACACCTCTAGCATTTCCAGACATTCCCGCCCCCTTCACCTCCAACGCAAAAGACGGGAATTAATCAAATATTCCAACGTCACAGTGTGTACACATATCGTCCTTGGGTCGTCCGTCGTTACTGAAGTTTTTTTAACGACATTATCTACTACTGAATACTCGGTCAACGTATTCTGATTTCTGTGATGTATTCAAGTACGGAATTTTTTTTATGTGTGTGTGTGTGTGTCGGCGTTTATCTCTCTCTATGTGTGTGTTCATTCGAGGTGAACTGAAACAATAATGTGCCATACATCATTTCTCTCCTGTTTATTTATTTTCTACGGGGAGTGTGTGTGAGAAGGTTTTGTGACGTCAGTAGCGCGAGCCTTATCATGCATGTGCTTCTTGTTTACTTAGAAAAATCATAAATTAAAAAAAAAAAGTTTATGTGGATTAAATACGTCTCGAGAATGATATCAGTAGCTTAACAAGCACGTTTATTTGGATTTTAGTACGGTATTAGAGTGCGTTATTTGAAATTAATTACTCTATTTCTCCGTAGAATTAACGTACTTTGATTTTTATACTTTCCCTCACCCATCAGAGACTTTTACTACTACTACCATGCAACATCAATTTCAGTATTATACAGGGCTTTAGCTACCGAGCGACTCGTACACATTCCTCTGTGGAATTTCTAACGAATCGGTACATACCAGAATGTGTATACTGCTTGTACGTACGGTCCTAACGTACTTGTGTTATCAGAGTCGTGCTTCATGTGTGTTCTTGTTGCTGTAGCGACCTGTCCCCCATATTTTGAAGTGAAGATGGTAAAATGTTTGAATTTGCATGGTATGTAAGTACTATGTTAACGGCCTGCCTGCTCCCTGAGGAGAGACTTTTTCAGATATGAGAATGGCCTGTATTCGCACCTCGAAGTTGGGAAACCACAAAAAATCAACAACAATAGATCCTCCGATGATAATCCAGCACGATGCCCTCTCGAACGCACGGCAGAATGAACCTCACTTTCAACGCGAAAAAAAAAATGCAACAGCATCAGATGTAACGACACACTTTTTTCAGCACTGATTTTTCAAAGAAACGTACGTTTAAAATTTTTACTCATTTTGGCGAAAGGTTGCTCTGTTTTTTTCCTACTAATAACCTAACGACAAGAAATACATGATTATTGATTTGCATCCATAGAAAACTACAAGCATCGTTCCAGGGTATCAATTACTTTAACCATCAGTCCCAAGTAGTCGCCTGACGTCAAATATGACGTGAAAATTTGGTCATTTTCTCTGAATGACGTCATTTCAAAGTCATTTAATGACCACGAACAGTAAAGGTCAGGAAATAACGTGATTCTTGATGACCTTAATGAAATATCAGGTCATTTCATGACCTTATTAGCCATGAAGGTCATTAATGACGTGATTTTTTATGGCGTAAATGATTTTGCGTCATAAAAATCACGAATTTCTTTCCAACTGAAAAATTCTGTTCTGGATGAAAATATCAAAATTATCCAAAATGTTTGTCAATGAACCTTCAGAGGGCGTTTCAAAATTACCCTAGGCGTATTCGTTACCGATTGTCACAAGATAAATGAAGTACTTTTAATTGCGATTTTGTTTTGAATGGAAATGTAAAATTTTTCAATGAGTAATTGTTCATATAAATATATCAACACGTTATATAAATTATAATTGCATCCATATCATGTTTTTTACGGAAGATCAGAGGATCTGTGAATCTGTCAACAATTGAAAAAGATGCAACGAATTCTTCGACGTGTACGTTGAACTAAAAAAATGAATTTTTTTTTAAATTTTTTTTTTTCGATAATTATAAATAACGCAAATAATTATATTTATAATTATATTACTATATTTTTCAAGGATAAAAAAATAAAAGAAAACGAAAAAATAACTGCCATCGGCTAAACTCAGCAAGAAATTAAACGGTAATTGTAATATAACTAATCAATACTTTTAAAGTCTTTATTAAATAACACCTGGTGGTTACCGCTATGATAGGGCGATCGGTAGAGGCATGGCGTGAGATACATAGGGCAATCCTGGAATGAACTGGGCTCGAATCCGACCTGCGGCAGAAAATCATACTTCCCCCCCCCCTCCCGTCTCTTCAAATAGCGCCATCTATCTTCTGAAAGTCGAACTATTTGCAAATGGTCATTTTTTTGACGTTATTTTTGACGTTTGCAAAATGGACATAATGACCATTTTATCATGTCATGTTTGAGACATTTTATGACTTCCAAAAAACGTTTTTATTGACGTCAGGCGACAACTTGGGGGTGTTAGGACTTTATGTACTAGTGCATGGGGAATGAGTTAGTCTTTGGGAAAACATTATAGTTTGCCCGATTTTACTGTCCGCTAGGGGGGATCGAAATACATTAAAGCCCTATTTAACGGGACCGCAGATCAGAAAAGTGTTCGTTATTAACGGGAAGTGTCCGTTAGGGGGAGGCTCTACTGTAGTACCTTTTAAACATCAATCTCTGTTTCTACGACATAATTTCGTGGTCTCTCTCGAATACTGTTCAAATAATTAAATTTGACATTAATTTTCAATTTGGAAAAAAATGAAAATTTGAAATTAAGTATTTTTACAGGGAAAAAACAAAGAAGAAAACATGGAAGATTTCGTATCGTAGCAATTCCTCTTTTATTTATTTATTTAACACATCTTTCCTCCGAAACGACATTTGTAACACACTGTACAAACTGAAAAATATGAAATAACTGCAGTAATCATAATGCGCCGAATATTGGAAAAGCGAGCCGGGAGGAGCCTCGCGATTGGCCGGAATGCGTAAGACACGCCTACCCGCTGCGCGTTCATTCCGATACGCCCCGAGGGACAGAGAAAGAGAAAAGGAACAAATCAAGGTTCATTTCCGAATAAAAATTTCTCGAATGCACGTCATTAAATTACTCTTCAATAAAAAAAATCTCGGAATAGAATATTCTCAAATAAATGAATTAATTATTTTCATAGTGGGGGAAAAAAAACACTCATGCTCATCGATGTTATGATTTTCAATAATCGTAATCGTTCCTGTTTGTTTATATTTTTTTTCACCGGCTTTCCATCTTCTGGTATGTCTTCTGCATCTCGGGTTAAGAATTAGCGCCCTGGCAGCCTATATTATTCCGAAGTGAGGTCAAACCTGCATGTCAACGACACCAACGTTCTTAATTTCGTTGAGGAAGAATGGACAGCGGCGACCACCAGTCCGTGCTGAGACACTGCTACTGCAATGCCACGGACGTTGAGATGTATATGCTCCACTGCAAGACCTGCGGTAGGTCTTTCCACAGCACCTGCCTGAAGACCGGACCTCCGTCCCCGTTGGCCGGTGACGTGTATTTCAGATTCACCTGCGAGGGGTGTTCCCCTGAGGGCAGAGAGATCGTCGACAGGATGAAGCTCCAGTGGACGTTGGTGGTGATCCTGGCGCTGTATAACCTACAGATTCGAGGCGGTGGCAATCGCGGTTACTTTCGTTGGCGGGAGGACATCTGTAAGTTCATCGACCACAACTGGACCGTCTTTTTCGGCGCGGATCGTAAAAAAGCCGCCACTTGGCACCACACCGTCGCTGGCATACTCTCCGCTTGCTGTAACAAGTACTTCATGTCGGGATCCGAGCAGCTGCATGAGAAAGGCTGGTGGACGCTGAAGGAGAAGAGACTCCCGACGTTGGAGGAACTCGAGACCATAGCCGGTCAAAAGTCAATCAGCCGTAGGGCGAAGCAGTCTCTAAGCCCTTTCCCCGTTATAGACGGACCAAGGCAGAGGCAACAGAACATTGTAGAAGCCGCCCTGGCTCTCAAGGCGAAGAGAACGGCGGCTGTTGTGGGATGCGAGACACCGAAAAGTAAGAGGAACATGGCGGATAAGCTTCAATTGAAGATCCGCTTGTCGCAAAACGATTATCCTTCGATCAAGAAACTTCTAGACAGTAACAGTAGTAGCAGCATTGATTCGCCATTGTTCAATATGAAATCAGAACCTGATTTCGGTAACATAGACAAATATAGTTCTGGGGAATCTTCTTTATCAAATAGCCGCAGTGGACAAGAAACTGTAAGCGAATTGAGTGGTTCCGCTGGGAGCGACAATGCTCTAGAGTGGATAAAGGATGAACCAGTTGATGATGTCAACTATGGATTTGTTTCACAGGACTTGGACTTTTCATTAGCGGACGCTTTAAATGAAACAGTTATCAAGGAAGAGGATGTCGCTTCTGTTTCGGGTGTTTCGTCATCGTCGTTACAGAACAAGGGGCCTAAGTGTAACAAAGAGTCTGACAGATTCAATAGATATCCGCATAATTCGGAATTGGGTAGGAAGAGGAAGGTTATCACTAAAGAAGAGGTTCCAACGACTAAAGAACTTGTTGAACCGAATTTCATGCCATTGAGTCCGTATGAAGAGCATCAGGTGCTCAATAAGTTGAAAGAGATGTATCCTTACAATGAAGATAATGTTGAGTTTCGAAGGTTTTACAGGAAGCTCTCCGTGCGGCAGCTGCAACGAGCAAACAATATACAAGTGTTTGACATAGATAGGTTCATACATGCGGCATATGGACGACCATATGTCATGGATTCGGAATCAGAGGAGAGCCGGGCGCTGCCGAAGCAGCAAGAAATTCTGGACCGTTATCACATTCCAGATTGTTTCATCAATGATTCTCTACCGTGTAGAGCTTCATTCTTTTCCCGACTTATGGGTCTTGATGACGATCAATACAATTCTATCATCAGCCCGTACACATCTAGGTTGCTAAAACCTTTCATATTTCGAGACTATAAGACCGTACCGTTGAAGCTAAAATTACTGAGAGAAATTGTTGCTCATCATTATCGAAATGATCCGACATGGAAAGCCCCACCTTATCACCCCATCGATTTCTGCTATGTGCGACCCCAACACATTCCAGCTGTAAATGCTCTATGCCATGAATTCTTCTGGCCCTCGATTGATATGTCTGAGTGTTTGCAATATCCGGATTTCAGTTGCGTGGCTCTCTACAGAAAAGTTGTCATCGGGTTCGCTTTCATGGTACCTGACGTGAAATTCGACGAAGCATACATCAGTTTTATATTGACTCATCCGGACTGGCGGCGTGCTGGTATAGCCAAGTTCATGTTGTACCATCTTGTACAGACATGCATGGGAAAGGACATCACTCTGCACGTTTCCGCCACTAGTCCAGCTGTGTTCTTGTACCAGAAGTTTGGTTTCAAAGTCGAAGAATACATCTTAGATTTTTACGATAAGTATTTACCGGCAGAATCTAGGGATTGTAGGCATGCTCTGTTTTTGAGATTAAGCCGGTAGTATTTCGAATTTGATTTAACATTAGAATCGCAGATGTAAAATTTTGCGATAATTTTGTGATGCTATGAATTTATGGTTTGTGCTGCAAGAACTCATTTCTTATCGGGCAAGAAGAAGAATTACTAATAAAAACCTATTCCTTAATATTTTTTCTACCCTCTCATTAGACTGAAAACAATTACACATACACAAGATATACAGAAGACTGGATGTTGTGAAGATATTTATTATTAGAGATGTTAATTTTTTAAGGAAGGAAAAAACTCATCTCTGCCTCTACCGGGAGTCGAACCCGGGTCCCTCGATTGCCGGACGAGTGCTCTGACCCACTAAGCTACAGAGGAGATAGAGATTTTCCTTCGCTAGAGCGTATATATACCGAACGGAACCTTCTGTATATCTTGTATTAACAAGTGGAGAGCGACATTCATATCATAATTACACATATGTAGTGTTTGTTTCCCCCCTCCCCCTCCCCTCAGGATCTTGAAATGAAATTTTAAACTCAAGACACATGCTTGAGCAGGGTCCTGAAGCCATATTTTTTTTGTGTGTGCGTCCCAATTTATATTGATTTTATGGAGATTATATTAATCAAAAGCACCAAAGCTTTAATGCATGGCCCCCGAATGATTGTAGGCATTCTCATGATTGTAGGGTTACAGCCTTGGGCCCAGGACAATTATAATTGTTTTATGCTATAAAATTTACTGCAGAAGGGCCCGCTGAAGATCTCAGCCTAGGGCCCTGCTCCAGGATGTGGGGGACAGGCTTTTAATGTGTTGAATGAATTGGTTCTGAATTTCTAATGTACAGTGGAACTTTGGTTAACGAACATAGTTTTCGTTACAGTAAACGTGCTCGTTATCTAAATAATTGTATTATCCAAACAGTTGTGTAGAATCATTCATTGCCATTAAAAATAACTAATAAAAATGACATTAAATCAGCAGTACAATAGCAATATAATTGTCACTTTGGCATGAGAAATCATGTAAATCACAAAAAAACCAAATTTTACAGGGCAAGCCAAAGTCTCTGTGCCAAAGCCATAAATACCCATTGCTAACGCCATCTTTGGAGAGCTGTAGAAATTACTTGTGTAGCGACTTACTTGTTACCATGGATTCTTGCTACCTTTTATCCGTGGGAAAAAATTATTTTTGATTTTTTGTGACTTTTTTTTAATACGCGTTTCCATGTCAATGCAACAATTGATGCTACAATAAAACAGAGCTTGACAAATCAACAAAAATATTTAGGTGCCAGCCCAATTTCTTAGGAGCGAAGCATGGCATTTCGCTGAAGAAAATCGGTTCTAAGCAAGGTTTTCTTTTCCTATTTGAAAAGACGTAGCGTAATGAAATTTAGAAAATTTTAAATATATTTAAATTTTTAAACCTTCAGCAAATTTTGTCACCCTTTAGACTCCAATTTAGAAACTTTCTCAGATTTAGCAGCCACATTTAGAAAATTTTAGGTGCCAATATTGATGTTGACACGGCAACCTGGCGCTTAGTATTTTTCCAGCCCTACAATAAAGTAATATTGTAATGAATATTAACTGAAAATGAATGTTATAATTATTATCATTATTAATGAATAATTACTTCATAAAATGTAATAATGTTTTCTAATTAATTTACTCGAAATGATGGGGGGGAGGGACTATTGTTTTGGACGATTTTATGGATTCACTGTTGTCTGTAAACTTATTCCTTTTGTGTGACTTTGAGGAAGAACCTATCTGATCACACCTGCTTTTGCCTCCTTTTTAGGATTTCTCGGAAATGGGAAATTGCATTGCCGTTGGCGAGATTTATTGCTCACAGCTTTACTTGATGTTTCTTTTCTAAAAAAAAAATTGCATGACTTCCCATACTTTGCAAATCTTTCTAATCTCTTTTGAAATGAGTGGATTCCTCTTTTCTTCCTCCTCAGACGAGATCCCGTCCATAAGCTTTTGCTGTTTTATACAATGAGGATCCATCAGTTCATCTGTGGTTAAGTCTTGGCCCTGTTCCTCTACTAGTTCTTTAGTTTTGAATTTCTTTTTCATTTACCTCCGGTCCTGCAGTTTTCCAAAAGACGTAATCTCTTTGACATATAGTGGCTCCTGTTCATGAGCTATTCTTCTCAGTCACATTCAATAACAAAACTTGTCCACAGTTTTCTTGGATCAGAATTGGGGATTCTCTTGGTGACCACGCAAGGCCATGGCATGCCTTTTTGGGGCCCTGGGGCAGACATTTTCTTGGAGGAGGCCTTAAAAGAGAAAAAAGTATACAAAATTAATGTAAATTATTTGGGAAGCCCTTCCATTCGGCACGGGTCCCGGCTGCCCCAGCCTAGCACGGCCCTGTGACCACATCTCAAACTATATTGATTTTGAGACAAGACACGATGCTACTCTAGTAGCATCTTTTGCTGTATTTTTAGCCCTCTTATTCTACTTTAATACTATGTAAATCACAGACTTGTTGTAAAATTTTGTGATGTCTGTGCTGCTCCCATACCTTGCTCGTGCTTTTTGGTAATTTTCTTCTTAGTCTCCAGAGTAATTGTCTTTTTTAAAACTCAGGGCTGCAACTAGAAACAAAAATTTACCCTGTTACTTGGGGAGGGGGGGGGGGGTCTGCATCCATTGTAGTGCCCCTCCTCATAATTTTTAATAGAAAAAGAATTTCAGCACCCTGCCTGGTCCAGTCATCAGACCACCTCCTCTTGCCCTCCCTTAGTTGCAACCCTGGTCAACCTTTCGATAAAGCTCTTCAACTGTTCAATAAAGTGCTCTTAGCATAGGATTTCTATCAGATGCTGGGGAGAAAAAATTTACATTAAAAAAAATTTACTATATTTGATCATTGTTTGTGACCTTTTTCTCATGACCCTAAGTACATGCTTATTTTGCTTAATGGTTGATCCAGCCCTGAGTGTGGACATTACTCAGATTAAATCAAATTGTTTAGCTTATATCTTCTTTCAAAAAACAAAAATAGCCACATGACCACAGACTTCAGAAACATATTTCCCTGGAGATTGTTTTTTTTTTTTTTTTTTGTGTTCTTAAACACCAAGACTAGTTCATAAATCGAATAATTTTTCACTGTTTGTAAACCAAATTGTTTGCAATCATCTTCTCTGTTGCGCCTCGAAGCAGAACATGCCAAAATCTGCATCGTACATCGCAGAACAATCAGTGCTACTGTAGAACAATCTGGAAGAATCTTGAGGAAAGTGTAGTGAAGAAACACTATTATATGGGAATTTTTACTGCAGAACATTTCCAGTCAGCAGAGGGCTCATTGCAGAACAATGAAAAACATTCTGCTTTGGGGCTGTTGTGGTTCCTCAATTAAAGAGGGTTTAAATTAAGTCATGGCAAAGTGAAAGCTTGAAAACTGACATTGAAAAAAGACAAACATGGAAAATGTTTAACCATGTATCCTAAAAATTTGTGTACTCAGAAAGATGGTGGAGGAAGCATAAGACAAGCTCACGAAAAATTTAGAGAAAAGGAGCACCTAAAAAGGCGTTCCCCCTCTCCAATTGAAGAAAAAACAATTTTTATACAAATAATTTTTACTTCAAATCAATCATACACTTGATCATTCAAGTGTAACATCTTCAAATCAACTTGAAGATGCACTTATACATTAAGTCTAAAACTATTAAATACGGTTAAATGTATTTACAGCAATAAACCCCTACAACAACCATTTCAATTTAATCTCAAATTAACAACACACTTCCACAACAAAAAATGTGACTAATCACTCGTGTAAATTGAACTACTCTCATAACCTTTTTTTTTGTCCTCTTTGCATGTCAACTGATAAATGAGGTGTCAAAAAATTTGCATAATCAGAAATAGAACTTAAGCCATAACTGTAGACAAATTGTCCCCCTCTATGATTCACCTCCTGTGAAAATATTGAATCTTTTTTTTACAAGAACAGATGCAAGGATGGGTGCTGTCAGCATATTTTTAATTGAAACAATGCATCAACACTGCAATTTAATGAGAGTAGATTTTTTAATCAGGCAAAATGGTTAATTGAGGGGTTTGCCTTGATAACAAAGTCATCTACAAACAGATAAAATCTTACTTAGCAAAGTTGGATGGTTTTTACCTTACTTTTATTTCCGATTCTCTCAATTTAGTAATATTTTATAAATCTCTGAACACGTAAAATTTCAGCAGCTCTTAAGAAATGACACCGAGGAGCATAGGCGGAGATGTCTGGGGGGCACGATGATGATGATGTCAATTCATATATACATTAGATCAGTTGACTCCACCTTTGACGTTGGGGGGGGGGAGCCTCGCCCCCGTATCTTCGCCCATGCCGAGGAGTAAAAAATTCTGTCTAGATAAAAAAAGTACTATATGCTTACATAGCCACTACTACTAAACCATGCACCTCGCCCGTATTTCTACGCGAAACTTCTAACGAATTGGTACATGTTGGAATGTGTGTGTCCGTGTTGTAGACCTATAAACCTAACGCGTAAAGTGTGTCTCTGTGTAATGTTTATGTGTAGTGCCTACCATTTGCCATCAATTTTTCTATGAGTGAAGTGTAATTAGTGAAGATTTACCGTTGTAGGCTTGTTGCTCTCTGTAGCGAGATTTTTTAAAAGCGAGATCGGCTCGCATTCGCGCCTCGAAGTTGGAAACCACCACTGTAGTGCCGATGGGGTTTTAACCTGCTCCTTTGCCCTGATGGATCCGCAGTTTCCCAGAATAGTATAACAAAGAACAGCTTCATGGTATTCAATAGGCACACATTACTGTGAACAGCGCAGCGCCTCAAGGAGCCGTGGCCCACACTTTGAGATCCACTGGTGTAATGGGTTTTTTGACCATGTATTTGCATGCATATTCAAATATACGCGGGAACATTGGGTTAAAAATATCTTCTGGATCCTCTACTGAATACAATCGAAAAATTTAGTTCATTAAATCAACTTATATTTGTCAAGAATATACAAAAACCATTACGCTAACTTTACAAAACAAGTAGACGGTTAACATTCGGAAGTGTATCGAACCTGTGGGTGCTCGTCTTGAGCTTTGTGCAGAAAATATTGATTTTTGAATCAATTCTGGGTCGCTGGGACCAATGTTGCTGATCACCATAAATGCTCGAGCACCTCCGACGCCACTGGTTTACGAAGCTAAAATGCTCTTTTTTGCCAGAGGAATGTTAAGATATGGGTAACGTATATGCCATACGGGGGTGAAGTGTTATAGTTGGCCTCTAGTATTAAAAATTCTTGTCCTTTTTAACGACAAAAATAATAAGTTGTCTACAGTATGTGCTTTGAAATGTGTATGTGCCAATGTGTTTTGAAAAAATTAAGAAACTTCCCAAAGATCCCTCCTTTAAGGCAGCCAAAAAATTTGAACTTTTGTTTAAAAAAAACTTTTTGAAAATAGATTGTGTACCTTCTCTCTGGCTCTATCTTTAATCCACCAGAGTAACCATACTCCTCAAAGATAAGGTCTTGGGTACGCTTCTGAACACACACGACCGAGTTGAGGGTAAGAGAAGTTAAGGGTACGCTTATACATTCAATCGAAGTATATCGAATTCAACCTTTGATGAAAATTTAGCATTTTCGATATCCGCATGGCCGGAACTAGAGGAAAGCAAAGAGGGGCACGGGCCCCGAGCGAAAATCTTGGGGAGGGGATTGCGAATTTTTGCGAGAAACGAAAACTTGAGAACTATCGATTTTGGTGTGGACGTTGCGGCCTCTGACGAAAATCTTAGATAGGATCTTGCATGCTCGTATCAGAACGGATTCTCTTGAGAGCATCTGACTCAAATAAAACGCTCTGTAAACATCGTTTTTCTTCCTTTAATATGTTTTGCCAAGCCAGCTGCACCATTATAAATATTGCGGCGTGGCTTTCTACTTAATGCAATATTAGTCCAATCCTGAAGAGAAGTAGGCTATAATCATGGAGCCGAGTCCCTTGTCTTCAATCTTTGGCGGGGCCCCCGGATAGGATTACTCACAGGCCTCTATAACTGCCAAAATATATTTGTTATAAACGAAAAATCCAATCTCTGTTTGGAAATATATGTGGCTATAAAAGCCCAGGTTTTAGCCCCATGTAGATTTGGATGTAGTAAGTTTTAATTCAAACCTAACTATATCCAGGTCCACAGCTGCATGGGGGGCCACAGGAGCTGGTGCTTTAACCTGTGTACCATGCCATTTTAAGGGTCCGCCAAAATGCGTTGGTTGCCTCGGCTGATCAATTATTTAGTTGTGACCCTGACTACAGAAAACGCCATACGGTCGTGTGGGGCACCGCTCTTAAGCCCCGTTTACATGTACAATATTGAGGTAGCATTGGGAGTTCTAGCACCCACTTTTTTGGTGACTTTTTTCCCTCGTAAAGGGGAAAGAAATGGGGAGGAGCAGTGCCGTCTTAACGCATGGGCCCACGCGGGGGCCTCACAAAAATGAGATCCGGTTGAAATTTTCTAGGATTTACCAGGTAGGGCCTCCAAAAAACTACTTGGCCCGGGGGCCCATAATACTCTTAAGACGGCCCTGGGGAGGAGGAATTGCTCCTTTGTTGGAGATACTTGGGGAGTGTAACCTGTTTTCCTATAATCCTTTGCGATGAGAATTGAACCGGCCGACCCACGTGACTTCTGCCGACATCTGAAAAGTGGGGTCAAAGTACTTTTTTTCTTTCACACCGAGCATAACTCGGGTCTATCACCATCTATGGGCGATTTCTACCTAGTGAGTTGTGCCGGAAGTGAACTGTGCGTGTACCTAACAGTACCACACATGTAGTGTTGTTTGATTTTTCAGTGCTGCCATCTATATTGCAGAAGGGTTAAAGTACTGGTCTGTATAAACTGGTTTTTGGTGGAAATCCTTGACGTGGTTTTAAACACCCGCCCGCTTCTTCCATTTCCCTTGTAAACGGGACTTTACGGTGAAGATCCAGGTTCGAAACCCGTTGGGGCGACACGGTGGTCGTCTGAAGTTTGTTTTCTGCAGTTTCTCAACTTCGAGAAAACATGCACAACGAGCGTAACTCTGGCAACACGCATTCACATACACACACACGTTCCGGCAGACACCGATTCGATAGAAATTCTGCAGAGAAATGTGTTCGAGGCGCGTGTACGGTTAAGTTTTTATTTCTGTTCCTAAAGAGTTTATAATTTCTTTTCTAAAGAAATGTTGAAAAATATTAATTTTTGGTATCAAGAAATGCTAAAAAATAGCTACAGGGTGATTATAAATAATCTGACACTACTCATAGACGCATGTATCGCCTATTCTGATGAAAGTATTTATTGAAATGTTTGGGTACACTGACCACATGGGAGAGAGAGAAAGATTCAATAGCAAACTTGTTAAATTTTTGGCCACCAGGTGAAACAGCGACGTTTTATTTATCGCAGTTATCTTTTTTCTCATTGTCCAAATAATATGTAGGCCTATAACTAGTTTCAGTGAAATACGTCCACCACAACGGGTGCTACACAAAGCGTATTAATAATTAACTTTAGCGTCTTTAATACGCTTTGGTGCTACATGCGTCGGAATAGTGTCAGTATAATTCAACTGGCAACAAAAGCGCCACTTCTTCATCTGGTGGTCAAAATATTAACTATTTTTTATGGAATCTTTCTTTTTCCCATGTGATGTATATACCACTACTAAACCAGACATGCACCTCGTCCATATTCCTCTGCGGAACTTCTAACGAATTGGTGCATGTTGGAATGTGGGTTTATGTATAGTGAACCTTCGGTGAAGTTTGAAGTGCTGCCATCTGCAATCAATTTTTTTAAACTGAGTTTTTTTCTCGACTCACAGCGAGTGAAGTGTAGTGAATTATTATGACGTTGTAGGCCTGTTGCTCTCTGCGGCGAGACTTTTTAGGGAGATCGGCTCGCATTTGCGTCTCGAAGTTGGGAACCGCAGAAAACACCCAACTTCAGCCAATCACCACTGTGGCAACCTTGGGGTTTGAACCCGGATCCTCGCGATGTGAGTCCGTCACTGTGACCACTCGACCACCACAGCGGCTGTGATGTATATATCACGTTTCATAAAAATACTTCCATCAGAATGGAAGCCACGTATGCCACATACGTCTGAGGAGTATGAGTTTATTTATAATCACCCTGTATATAACTGCAATTACAATGAAAACAAGGCGAGTTCAGATTAGTTTCGTTGAAAAAAGAACAGGACAACTTTATCAAAAACTCAGGAAGGCAGAAAATTGCGAAAAATATGGTTCTTTTTGAAAACTTGAAAAAGATTCCGAAAAAAAAAAGAAGAAAAGAAAAAATTACGTATCAAGCAATTATGTGATTCATTTTATGGGATTTCTCTCTGTCTGTGCGTCAAAATAGACAAATGATTTTTGAATGTATAATTAATGGCGTTTCTAGCGGTAGGTAAAGCGCCAATGTCAAGCGCAAGGCTACGTACACACACTTCAAAAATGACACGCTTTGCTGACCATCAGGGCCAAATCTTTTATTCGTAATAAATTCAAATACGGCTTGGCAGCGGAATCTAACTGCTGAAGTACCGCGACGAAAGATCACGGAATAATGCCCTAGGAGGTGAATTCTAAGGGTGGACTCAAAAATGCTAATCAGGCAAATGTTTCGCTTTTAATACAGTGTCTCCGCAAATAGAAGCGGCATCAGAGATATGGTGGTCGAGTATCTAAATGTTTTTTTTATATTTCCTTGCTGCCTGCTTTCCTGTGAAAGGAAAATGTCAGAGCCAGAATCGTGGACCCCCGAAAAGGACCGTAGCGTGCCTTCTCTGGGGCCCCTCTGTCTTTAATTTTCCTGGAGGGTCCCTCTTTAAAGGGTTATTATTATGAAGTGTACATTTATATACAGTGTACATATGTGTACATATTATTATTAAGTGTACATTTTTTGTTGGCCCCCCCCCCCCCATTCGGCTCGGGCAGTGCCCCGGTTGCTCCAATCTAGTTACGGGCCTGCCCCTTCAACTCTAATGCAATTGATTTTATTTATTTATACTGGCCCTGTAGGCCTATACAAGAGAATGCAGTTGAATGAGACATTGTTTGATATTGTACAAAAAAAGTAGTGATAGTGGGGGGGGAGGGTGTCGACAATAGAGTTGGGGAGTTTGTTTCATTCACCAATGGTATGAGGAAAGAAACTGTATTTAAAGCAGTTAGTAGAAGCAATTGAATAGATAAAACATAGGTTTTATTCTAATAAGGAAATGGTCGAGTCTTTTGGGGACTCGGTTTGATTAGAATACCAGAAGTATCAAAGTGGATGACCATGGAAAATCTTATAAAACAGGGTTAATCGAGAAATAAAACGAAGAGTAGAGAGAAAGGAGGAGTTTTTAAGTTCGGACACAGAAACAAAAGGTGACCAGCAGTCGTGGATAAAGCGGATGGATTTATTTATTTATGTATTTTGGGATTGATTCGAGTTTGTCTACCTTATTGGAGGTGTAGGGGTTCCAGATTTCAGCGGCGTAGGAAAGTACGGGCGGAGAGGTATAAGTTATATTTTTTTATTTGCCGTGGAAGGTCGTGAGTTGCTCCTTATGCAATAGACGCACCTTTTTACCGTGCCTGGGTTAGCGTTAACTCAAGGTCAGCCCTTGAGTTAACGCTACCCTGGATATAAGATTGCGTGTAACAACGAGGAAGCGTTTGTGTTTTTTATTTCTGTTTATATATACGGGACACTCGTATCTGGACATTTTGAAAAATGCATTCTTGTCGCAGTTGGAGACCAACGGAGGAGACTTTCGTTTTCCCATGGCGATATTCGTCAATTCTTGTATGACAGATCAGCATTTCATGCTCCAAGGACTCCGTGGAAGTTATACCCAGGGCCAGAACTAGATTCTTCAGGCAACACAAACACGCCTTTTGGTACACCCCCTTGTAATGTTGAAGGAGAAGTGTAAAAAGGTTAAAATTTGAGATATTAATAAGAGAGTTTTTGTATCTTCCTAGAATTGTGTCATAAGGGGGCTTGCTCACTTTCCCTCCAGGGAGTCTCGTGACAAAATTCTCTACCATGCGAGACATCTTGTTGGTGTCCCTCTGGCGTATAAGCCGCATCAGTGAAATTTCAAAGAAAATTTGCAAATTTGTTTATGCCATGCACATGCGTTTGCGTATGTCTTAGCAATGCTTATAGGAGACATGCGTATTTTTAGATTGGCGAAGGAGGTTTATGAGACCCAACTAAGTCCAACTATAACTTTTAAAATCGGAGTAGCTGGTACTCGCAGTTTGGTAAATGGCCGCGGAGAATCTCTTTCCCCGGAGGGGGGGGGGGATAATACTGTTTTGATAACATTGCACCAATGTTTCTTTTCATCGTATTCGATAGGAATATGCTGCATTGTATGAAAGAGGAACTTGATTACAGAGCTGATATTTATAGAATTATGGAAAGGATATACATGTATATATATTGAGCACCAGTAGTAGGCCTACGCCAACAAATTAGTAATCCTCCATTTCATGTCCATTCTTTCACTGGCATTACTTACCGCACACAAGCTCGGTCTATGACCGTAGAGGCAATTCACTATAGTTTTATCTCCGAAATGACGTAAATATGATGCTACCATCAAGTCAATTTATAGTGTGAAAAAAAATGGGATTCGTCAACAACCAACAATTTCATCATGTGGGGAGGGGGAAGGGGGCTATAACTATTGAAGGTGAAGACTCCAACCAATACGTTCATCTCGGATAAGGATCTCAAAACTAATACTATCAAATTACAAAAAACAAAAACAAAAAAACATCATTATTTTGATATCATTGCTACGTTATGAAATAATCACCCAAAAAACAATAAAAAAATATCATCCTTAAATTCGGAACGAAATGACAACAACAAGCATTGTTGTGAATATCTCCATCATACACTAAATATGTACTATATATAAAAATACTTATCTTTCCAGAAATTTCCTTTTGTAACGTTATATACAGTATTACAAAGAAAACATTTTCCTCAAGAAAGAGAAAATCGACACAAAAACCCAATGAGGCTTCACACGAGAAAAAAAAAAAAAACACCCCACCCTTCATCTTTTATAAATCGAACAAAGCATAATAATGGAGAGAAAAGGAAAATGTAAGTCCGATCACACAACAATAAATGATCATCACAACAATTTTTGTGCCTCCAACGTGGAAATCGAGAACACTACCATGTTCAGACATTTCGAAAAGAAACTTTTTTTGCTCCAGATATTCGCGATTAATAACCGTCTTATACATCAATATAATGTTATATTGTGAGCTGAGAATTCTTATATTGCCATACATCACGCGGTCATTTTCCATCAAAATTCACTGAGGTAAAAGGCCTGAAAAGTAAAAAGATGGATGGATAAGTTTCTCTCTCTCTCTCACCGCGCGAAAACTTTTGTTTCTTTTGTAATTGTTTTCTCTCTCCATGGACCACTCGCCATGTTATTTATTTTTTTACACTGGAAGTTATTTGGGCCGCCCGATATGATTCTTTTCACCCTCTAAGTGTTCGTGTTGTTCTTCCTGGAGATTCGTTGGTCCAATAAAGAAAAAAGGGCGTTGAGACTATTCAGTGAACTAATAAAATAAATGAGATTTTATCGATCCGGGGGGAAAACCTTTGGAAATCCTTCTATTGATGTTCCATAGTTATGTGAAATTAGTACCTCGTGCTTTTTGGCATATATTCCTTATATTTTCAAAACATAATGTTGGAGATTTAAGTCAATTCAGAGTTCCTACGTTTTTATTTGCAAAAATACAGTCTTCAAAAAAATTTACCATGAAAGTCATAATATAACAAAAGCCGGTATCCGGATCGTGTGGCATCATACTGGACTTTCATCGAGAGGATAAAGTTTCGAACCCCGTTAGCGGCACAGTGGTGTTCGGCTAAAGTTGGTTTTCTGAATTTTTCGAAGCGCGAATGCTAGCCACTCTCTCCCATTTGAAAAAGTCTCTCCGCAAAGAGCAGGCAGATCTTCAACATTATAATTAGTAATTATTAATTTCATAAAACTTGAAAATTCAAGCATTTACCACCTTCACTTTAAAATATGGGAGGAAGATGGCAGCGCCAGCGAGAACACGAAACAAGCGCAACTCTGACAACATATATATGTTAGGGCTATGCAAGGCCGTAGCGAGGAGAAGGGGGACTCGGGGGGTCTGGTCTCCCCTCCCTCGAAATGTGAGAAAATGGCCGAAAAAAAGGGAAAAAGATTGCCAAATCTATTGTTCTATTACTTTGCTTCCCCTCCCCG
Organism: Pholcus phalangioides; assembly: GCF_987345545.1. NCBI lineage: Eukaryota > Metazoa > Arthropoda > Arachnida > Araneae > Pholcidae > Pholcus > Pholcus phalangioides. Next base: position 26,675,427 of record NW_028301594.1, read on the forward strand.
AACGAAATTTCTGGCTACGGGCCTGGGGCTATGCATATAAATACACTCACACATCACGTTCCGACATGTACCGATTTGTTGGAAATTCCTCAGAGGAATGTGTACAAGGTGTGTGTTCAGTTAAGTAGTAGTATCATCGAGAAGAGTAGTATAGTCATATTACAGCATTCAAATATCAACTAATTGCGGTGAAACCTGAATGAGTTGGACGCCCACTATTCCATTAAAATCTGTTCAAGTGAGAGAGATAGAGGTACAATATAGCAAGTTATAGAAGTACAGTATAGTGTGTATGTGTGAGCATTCTGTGTTATAAGATTACCGCTTGTTGCATTCAAGACCGTCTAATGGAGGATCCAGAATACAGAATTGTCCAAGTTGACGAGTTTCTACTGTAAATACCATTTCAACTGTTCAGGACTGGTTCTGAAAACTATCAAGGATTTTCTAATAAATATTTGTTTATAGAATACGAGACTAAAATAATTATTACGTGAAAGTTGAATTTCATGTCTTGAAAGGGTACGGCACCAACGTTGAGTAATTTCTTCATTCGATACATTTTTTTTTCCAACTGAGGCGCTTACACCCATATGGTTGATAGATCAAGAAACACTATGCTTCGTGGTGTGCATTGGAATTCGTTCAATTCCGTAAATTTCAGTAAAATTTTGAAACTTTTTTTGGAATTATTCTGAACTGAACGTGATGATTGAATGACCATAGAAATGAACAAAAATTCCGTGAAAAAAATTGACCGTGTTTTCCACCTGGTTCCAAAATCCTTCAATGAATTTTCGTTTGACTTTCTTCTTCAAAACGGCGCCCCTGAAAAAAACGGCTACCGAAACATTTTTCAATTATAAATTTTTATTATTCGTTAATGCTATGGTATGTCGTTGCTAATTATTATTTTTTTAATATCTATATCACTATTTCAAATTCATTTGTTGCATTGGCAGTTCAAACTCGATTGAAAGATAAAAGCCGAGCTGAATCAGGAAGAAAGGGTGCAGCCACAATGGGTTGCGAAATACTAGAGGGGGGAGGGATCGAAATACATACACTACTTATTTCATTCTGCATTAAGTTGGCTTCAAAAGCTCAAGCTTGAAATTCTATCAATTTATATATATATCTCATACCTACTATTAAAAATATTATTCTTAAAAAGAGCAGAAGAGTCTTAAAGTATTAGTCTTAAAAAATAGCCTCAAAACTATTAGTCTTGGTCTCGTTAAAAAAAAAAAAAACGTATATTCAAACCAGGTTCTATAGATTAGGTCTTCCCAAGGCCAGGGTTTATGACGGTCCGCTAGCGAAGACTAGAATACTCTAGCACAGCGGTTCTCAACCGGTGCTCCGCGGAGCCCTTGGGGCTCCTTGTGCACTTCCCGGGGGCTCCGCGGCCACTCGAGAACAATAAAATAAATGAATAAATTTGATAAACATACAAAAAAAGAGTCCTAAAGGGTGTACCGCCATATAAATAATATACTAAAAAGGGCTCCTCAAGTTAAACAGGGCTCCGCCATAGAAATTATACCTAAAAAGGGCTCCGCGTGTCAGAAAAGGTTGAGAACCGCTGGTCTAGCCTATTAAGACTATTAATAGGCCTCATGCGATGATTTTCTAAAAAAGAAGATTCCAGAGCAAAAAATTAAAAAAAATAATAAGAGGTCGATTCTTCCAAGTTTTAGAATAGTCTTGTCATCTTTTCCCTTGTGGGAGCAATGCGTACAGATATTGTAGAGAGCAGAGCAAAATAAAAGTTTTTCGCGCATAGAAGCATAATGCTTAAAGCCCAGACCTACATGCAAATATAATAGACTATCAAGAGGTTTAAACTCGAGTCAAAAAAAAAAAAAAAACATGAGCAAAACGAGTCTCATGGATGTGAATTCACGCTATCCTTGAAAAGAAAACTTTTTTTTTTTTTATCGCATACATTGATTGCACATAACGATGCAGAACATTGCACATTACGAACCAAAAAAGAATAAACCTTCGATATCAAAACATGGTAATTTCTTATTCGATGACTGGCATTGATGTTTATCTCTGTCTATGAGAAAATCACACGCACTCAAATGATAACCAATGTCATAGAAAGATGTCGATTGTCGTTGTTTCTTTCTCTTTTTTTGGGGGGGGGGGGGATCGATTCAACGACTACACAAAGGCTGTCGAGAAAATGCTCGAATTATGTTGTTTAATCAAGCGATTACGTGACGGAATTTTTTTTTTCGCCCAAAGAACTATCAAAAAAACCATGTTCGATGAGATGTTTTTTTTAACATTACAGACGGTGTCCATCATCATCATAAAACTCTTTTCGTGTAATAATATAACAACCGAATAGTATTTCAATGAATCGTCACCAGCCATCCATAACGATGAAATCATGTAACTTCAGAACTTCACAGGAAAAAAATGACTTTTTTCTTCCTTATTATAAAAGAGCCCTCCATTGGCCTACATGCTTTAGACTTTCCGTAAGGAGACCTTCAGGCTAAAAAAGCGGGCCTATTTACCGATATTCCCGCCTAAAATAAGCCGATTTCGATTTTTTACGCTTTTCTACATAAGAAGCGATTCTTCGAGATTATTTGATAGATTTAAAGGCTATCGAGGAGATAAAACTGCATCAGTGATGCATATTTTATGCGATCATATTTTTTTTTCAACTGTATTATTCAATTTTTTAAGGGATTTATAAGCATTATTACAAAACGGTGACATATAAAGAGAAACTATCGCTTCTTAAATACTCTAGATGTAGTTAAAAAAAAAAACTTCGTATTGACTCTCGTAAAAAACCATTTTAGCTCTTACGTTCTCAATACGGCCCATATTACGCATTCACAGTAATTTGAGAATCATTTTCTGAGGTTATCGGGGACTTATTGGTTATTTTTGAGCTTTGGGGACCAGATAGAAATGAGAATATTTGTGATGCGTGCTTATAATCTATATCAGAGTGTTTTCCAATCCTTTTCATTTTCTCCAGCACCTTGTTTCGAGCGCCCTAAATTTTCTTGTCACAAAGTGGTTAAGAATCACGACCCTTTTTTGTACTATATCCAATATAGTTTTATCTCTGACAGATTCCTTAGCATTCTGAGAGGGGGGGGGGGTGTGCAGAGATGGATTTATGGTCCTGCCGCTTGCAGATTTTTCAAAATTTGCCTCCCTTCTCTCGTTCTAATTTGATATTCTTGACCACCAATTATAATAGTGTAATTTGTTTCTCAGCTCTTTGGTACTTCTGCATTGCGCTGGGACCGCAGCGTTGCATTCACAGCGAATAATTCTGCTCTGCCCACATTGTGACAACAGTTTGGTGGGGGAGTGGTGTTTATAAAACATAATATGCATTCAATTATAATTTATAAAATGTGTTGAGAGAGAGATTGAGATTGTTCTATTAAAACTAAACTTCATATGAACAATTGTTCATCGAAAAGTTGAGCCTACTTACATAGAATATCCACAACAGCTAAAAATATCAATTAATTTCGCACCAAAGGTCATAACGAGAAACGGTTTTTCAACACGTAAATACATAATTCAATACGATAAATAGAACAGCAACAACATTCGTACAATATGGGGTACAATAGACTATCGGGACGTATAATAGAAATGTATGTATACATATATTAATATTTAATGACCTAGACATATGTCACACATCATCATTACTTATGATTCCAGTCCAATGTCAGCAGCTGCAGCAGTAAATAAGTCGTTAAGGGTCTGTACATTCAAGAAATAAAGGAGCGTATAGCTAAAAGTGAGTACGAGTGTGTGTCCAGCTGGTGGTTTGTTTAAGAGACGAGAGATGTGGTATTCAATCGACTCTTGATGCTGTACACTCTGAAAAGCGAACAGGATATTGTACATACAATACGAGAGGAATTGACGTTGATGCAATTAGAAACGTTTTCTGAAGAGACGAAACTATAATGACATCAACGTATCATTTCCAACATTGAAAAATTTCTCAATGCCAAAGAAATAACTAATTTTGATTTCCCTAATTATACTGACAGAAATATTGTAATTTTTTTTTTTTTCCAGCCCACCTCTGTTCAACTGGCAACTGTTCCAGCTGAATATTCGTAAAATGGACATGTACAGAGAGGATGACCCGGTGATTGATGGCCTCTTAAATGACATCGCGACGCAGAAAATCGTATCGTGCGGTGAGTATGAACCCCTACACCCTCCCTCAATCATTACATACTAATGCTTAAAAATTATAAATTTCTCTCGATGAAATATGATTGATAATAATCAATTCACAAAAAAGAAGTCTTTCGACTGGAACAGGGTTATAAACGTCCCGTATTTCAAAGAAATATCCCAGTATCCTGAAAAGTACTTTCTTGTCAAAAAATTTCCACGTAAAGAAAATTTCTAAATCAAAAAATGTGTTCTGGGCATGGAAAAAAAATGTATTGTAAGTAAAGAGTGTTGTCAGAACGCTTTTGGAACCATTGTCAAATCAATCGCACAATCATCTGTTCACCAAATGACTGTTTATATATATTTTTTCTTTAATATGATGCTTTGTTTTCATTCTTTACAGAGCAGTATCCAGGAGGCACGCAGATCAAACTCGCCTTCACTTTACAAAATGGCGGCCGGGCCCTCTTCAAACCAATGAGGTGAATATATCAACATCAATCACTTTCAAATTTAAAACAAAAAAAAATCACGCAAATGATCAGTTTATTCTGATTTTCATTTTCCTCATTCACATTTTAGGCTACTCCGGACAGTTTCGAGCGAATTAGATCTCTATTCCCTGATGTCTTTCAATCCCGGTTATGATTGAAAAGTCTCATAAGAAAACAATCTTTCATGGTGAATGAAATCAATCATGACGAAAAAATATTAGAGGCTCTTAAAGTGCCTATACACTCTGAGCAGTGTGCAGCCGCCTTTAAACTGCAGTCTTATGATGGCTGAGACAACGACAGATATTTCACCTTAGGGAGATTAATTAGTGTCAGAAATCTGTAAGTCAATCGCAGGGGGCTTCGAATATGGGCCGTACAAATCCACTGACAGCCAGAAGCTCTTGTGCTACGGGTCACGACCTAAACTTGATTCGCAAGTGCTTCAGAGTTAGGTTGAACAAATCCACTAACAGCCAGAGACTCGTGAGCTTTCTTTCTTTCACAACGAGCGCAACTCCGGCCATGAGCAATTTTCTACCGAAATGAGTTGAGCCGGAAATGTGCATGCATACCTAACAGTCTGAGTGCGTATCTTGTGTTGTATGTGATTTTTAGCACTGCCATCTACATTTCAAATTTTAAGTGAAGTGTAGTGACTTAATATTTGTACCGTTGCGGCCTGTTGTCTCGTTGGTTAGCCTTTTTTGACGAGCAGATCAGATCGCGTTCGCACCTTGAAGTTGGAAACCACAAAAAACCAACTTCGGCCGACCACCGCTGTGGCGCTGGGGGGGGGGGTTCAAGCACTGGTCTTCGCGATGCAAATCCGTCACTATGATCACTCGACAAGGCACGTTTGGTCCACGGGCTCTTGAGCTGTGGGTAATGACCCAAACTTGATTCGCTGGGGCTTCCGAGAAGGGTCGTACTAACACACTCATAGCCAAGTGTTTTTGAGCTATGGGTCGCGGCTCGAAATTCATTCGCATTGGGCTTTCTTCCAGGATGTATCTTACAAATCCACTTACAGTCCTGTTATAAATACACTTTTTCCGTCGGTGTTTTCACTAATTTCGAAAAAACTAACAGTCCCATGAGTTGTGAAGCTGATCTTGTTATTGATCTTGGGTCGCTGCTGAAAAAGGGGGTTGAGAACCCCTTCATCAAGTCTTTCAATCTCGATTATGATTGAAAAGTACCATAAGGAAAACCAATCTTCCACGGTCAGTCATCACGAAAAAAAACATTAGAGTTCCCTTAAACTACATTTTTTAAGATGGATTCCGTCCTTGAAGATAACGACAGACAACTCATCTCTAAGTGAAAGTTAATTAGAGTCAGAGAAAATCTGTCAGTGATGTGAATCAGTGGTGTTTTCATTCATTTTCCTTCACCTTGGGCGCAGAGATTTGTGATTTTACAAAATAAAAATAAAAAAGGGCGGTAAAAAAAGGGGTTCCACCTATCATTTAATGGTATGCATTTATGCCAAATTTTTTGTACAGTATTTACGGGTGTATGCGCTCGTGTATGAGGGTTGTGTTTTCTGATCGCTTCAATACATATTTATGGAATTGACATTCCACGGGCCTATTATGCATTTTACGGCCAGTTGGCTGTAATCACCGGAGCGTGGTTTAAAACTTTCGTTTACGGCGTGAAACGCATGAAGATGTTCTCCGCAGAGTCTGGCCCGAAGGAATATGTATAATATGATTTTTTTTAAGAGGATATAAATCCCTTTCTTTATCTTTTATATATGTATATGTGGGTTTATAAATCCTCTCCACAAGGGATCACAAGATTTACGCCTCAAACGACATTAAAAGATGAATGAGAATGAGATGAGAAAAGACAAAAAAAATGGGTTTTTTTCCATTAATGTGCTCCTTTCTCCTTGTGTTTGTTCTGCTTTTCATTGGAAAGTAATTTTGATAGTGAAATCTGTACATTTCCCCTCCCCCCATACTGGTAATCTTTACGCCAAGGGTGATGAACGTTTCGGGGGAATGCGAGCCACTTTATTGGTTTGAAAACATGTCGCGGACTACTTGATTTATCTGGGATTAACCTCGAGCGCCTCAAATGATCTGAAAGTGTGCTGCGGGCCACGACAATCATCTTGAAATGTGCCGCAGGCCGCTTGAGTGACGTATAAATGTGTCGTGGGAAGTTTAAAAGTGTCATGACAGTTCGGCGCGATACAATTCAGCGCCGACGATTCATTGCGACGATAATTCATCGCGTGACAATTCAGCGTAGCGACAATTCAGCGCAGTGATTGTGTGTATTTTGTAAATAACAATTCCCTTCCAACTTTTTCTAGACTTAGGACTGGCATACGTACTTTCGAAATGCTTTTTATGACTTTGAAAATCTTCTCTCTCTTCAGAGTGATTATGAATTTCCAAATATTAGGAGATGATGGATGTGAATAGTGCTACTGAACTAATTATGCCAGCCCTCAATCAGGGCCGCAACTAGATGCTTGGTCACCCGGGGCAAGTGCGCATTTTGGCACCCCCTTGTAATGTTGTGAAGGAGAGGTTTGGGAATAAAATTTGCATCCCCCTCTGTTCCAACGCCCGTGGCACAAGACCCACCTGCACCACCCCCCCTAGTTGCGGCCCTGCCCTCAATGTTATTATTTGTTTTTGCAAAGCCGTCAATAGAGGCGTCGAACTGATTCCATAGTTCTATATAGCAAATTTTGAAAATCTCTCCTACGATTTCTTCATATTTGCCTACTAATCCAGATGCCCTCGAAATAATTTACCAATAACGTGTAAATCTTCTTTATCGTCTCTGTAGTGTAGCCTACTCTTTAGTATCCTTAGTGAAGGCTTCGATATCTCTATGGGATAGGAAGCGGGTGTGTCCGGTCCTTCAATGTTCGATGTCTCACCTACCAAAGCTTTGAATATTCTCTATCTAACAAATATTCAAACTTCTCAACTGTCTCTGGTAGGTATGAATGCTAATGCTGAAAATATTTTCTAATATTCAATGCAAAATCATCGTCTGTCGAATATTTAACTTGCAATCCACAATTTTTATTTATACAACACATTTACTGCGCTGAAATGTCATGGCGCTAAATTGTCTCGTGCTGAATCGTCGGCGCTGAATTGCCGTAGATTCCAATTTATGTTATCTGGAAATGTGCCAACAGCCACTCGGGTGATCTGAAAATGTGTCGCGAGACACTTACTTGAGCCATCTGGAAGTGTGCCGTCGGCCATTTAAGTGAACTGTAAATGTGTTTTGCAAAATTGCTCAAGTGATTTGGAAATATTCTTGGGGTCACTCAACTTATCTGGATGTGCGCATTTGGCAGCACCAGCAAGAACACGGAACAACATGAATACGTTAGGACCACACATAGGCCTACACTCAGAATACACTTTCCGGCGTGTACTAATTAGTTAGAAATCCCACATAAAGGAATATATATATGAGGTGCATGTACGGTTAAATAGTAGTAGTAGTAGCTTAAATGATCTGTAATTGCACCGCAAGCCACTGAAGTAATTTGGAAATGTGTCACGGGCAACTTGTATGATTTTATGATCTTTTGTGAGGCACTTGATTTGTCTGGTTATTTGTCACGGGCCACATCAGATGACTCCGAGGGCCACATTAGTCACGTTCGGGAGATGGGTTGGGCATGTATACTTCCATTGTAAACGATATAAAAAGCTGAAAGAGAATTAAACAGTGCAAAATAACTCTTTTTTTTTCCATCAATGGGCTCCTTTCTTCTCGTGTTGATTATGTTTTTCGTTGAAAAATAATTTTGATAATGGGAAAACCTATATATATATATTAATATACTAACAATCGTTACGCCATTGTAAATAAACATGGCGTTATGCGGATGAGGAAAGAAACAATCGATTCTTATATTCTCTATAGGGGGATTGGGAGCTGTATATATACTGTCCAGGAAATGGCGACTAAACTTTGCGAAGGTGTATCTAAACATACACGCAGGATGTAAGACATACATGCTCAACTCATGGTCCGCGGGCCAAATGTTTCCCTCGGGAATCTGATGTGACTCGTGATATGTATAATATTAGTAACCAAACGACTCAAGAGGCCCAGGAAAGATTAGAAGTTTAAGCTATGGCCGTAGCTGGGAATAAGACTTACGAATGAAAAAAATTTTTTTAATGACATTACAGAGACATAAATGCCGAGATAAGTTATGGTCACGCTCTTCAGCAACGCTCGCTTGAAACATTAACGCATTAATTACAATTACGGACGTCTTTGAAATATTTCTCCTTTCATTCTGACACATTCTACACGGAAATGCAATTTTCGCGACAAACTCCAGCACGGCTTCTTCTCTTTTTCAAGTACATGCTTCGACTCATATGGAGGGCTATAAAACAACATGACTGATCGTGTTTTTCCGTATGACCACTATTCCCTATATACGTGTTTCCACAAAAAATGAAGAAAAGGGATTTCCAAGAAATATCGGTGCTCTTTGAATAAGCCATTCGCTTGATTTATGTGTGTTTCTGCTTATTCTTTATTATAGGTTCTCCAGAGACACCGAGACTTTGCCCAACCATTTCTATTTTAACGACTTCGAGCGCCATCACAGCGAAATAGCGTCATATCATTTAGATAGGTAACGTATTCGTCGCACGTTGCAAACTAATATTCTCGATATTTTTCTTACTATAAGGTAATAATATATACGTAAAATATCTTCTTCAATAAAAACACCAAATACCAATAGTATTGGGCGGTATATAAACGTATGGTTCTCGTTCTTATATTTATGTCAGGGTTGCGAGGAATATGTTGAAGATTTCCGAATAATTTCGGAAATGCATAGCCAATGAACACGCACAGATTTGGACGATGTGTCTCTTACATTCATACCATTATTATTATTTTTTTTTATTTATCATTTCAGGCTTTTAGGATTCAGGAGAGCGCCCCCTGTGGTTGGTCGACTCGTTAACATATCATCAGAAATCCTGCCGTTCGCTGACAAAGAATTTAGAAGAACATTTTACATATCACCAGGTAATGTTTCCTCGTTCGGTCGGAGGAAGCAGGGGCGTAGCCAGAAATTTCGTTCGGGGGGGGGGGCCACTTTCATTTCGGGGGGGGACCAAAGTGACAGAACAATGGATTTGGCCATCTTTTTCCCTTTTTTTCGGTCATTTTCTCACATTTCGGGGGGGGGGGGACCAGACCCCCAAGTCCCCCCCCCCCCCTGGCTACGCCCTTGGGAGGAAGTATTCAGTTGTTTGGGGAGAAACACATAATCTATCAATTTAAAAGATAAAATTCTGAATCGAAGAAAAACTTCAAACGAGGTGGCTGAGAAAAAGATACCCATAACAAAATAGGATGCCATATATTTCTCTAAAATACACCAACCCGATTGAAAATGCAATTATAAGTTATACTATACTACTCCGCCCAATAACGGAGACCAGGAACATGAAAATGCCGACTTTTAAAAGATAGGTGGCACATTTCAGGCTCGTAGCCAGAAATTTCGTTCGGAAGATTATCATTTTCATTTCGTGGGAGGGAGAACTAATGTGATAGAACAGATTTAGACACCTTTTTTTTCCTTTTTCGGTAATTTTCTCACATTTCGGGGGGGGGGGGATCAGACCCTCAAGTCCCCCCCCCCTGCTATGACCTTGGCGTCTTTGAATGCACATTTTGTGATCGTGTGTGAAGAGATGATGATGAGAGGGGTGATTGTTTAACGTTTAAATGTCTGGGGGGGGGGGGAAGCTACTGGTTTAACACAGGTTTTACATATGGGTTCGCTTGAGTAGGGGGGCGATGAGAGAAAAACATTCCTGGAGAAGGGGGCGATGGAACAAAAAGTTTGGTGTATAGCAAAATGCACATGAACTAAATATCGAAAAATACACGTCGTTATAATTGTTACGTTTTACACGTCATTCTAAAAAAATATGCCTGATGGAATTGCAAACCTCAAATTTATATATTTGTAGAGCATTTATTAATTAAAATACCGTAAGGCGTGCTGTTATAAACACGTGAGCATGGTATTATTTTATTTTTACAGCAAAGAACTTGTGTTTTTTCGGGGAATGCAAATACTACTGCGACAGTTCGCATCCGATATGCGGCAACCCCTACATGCTAGAAGGAAGTATGGCAGCATTCCTTCCACCGAAACAGGTGCTCAGGAGGGAGCCCGTGGTCAGCCCCTGGAGGAGGTCCTACACTAGGAACAGGAAAGCTGACTGGGAAACCGACCCTCATTATTGTGATAGCTTGAAGAAGGAGCCGCCCTACAACCAGGGAAGACGACTGTACGACTTGATGGACCTCGCGACCTTCGACTTTCTGATCGGTGAGTGGATTTCAGTTTGAAAAAAAAAAATTGATTCTTATAGCTGATCTCTCTACCCAATCCCATTCATATAATTGAATATTAATTTTTTTTTTTTTTTTGCCACCAGGAAACCAAGACAGACATCATTATGAGAACATGTACGTCTTTGGGCGCAACAACGACAGTTTCTTCATCCATTGGGACAATGGAAGAGGGTAAGAACCAAAAAACAAATTTGATCGTGCTTTGGGCAGTACCCGAACACCCCCCCGTTCCAATAATTCATAAACGTGCCGTGCAATGAGCCCGCCCCCCACACACACACTTGAGTTTCCTACATATGGGACAGATGGAAGCTTTTTAGCCACCCACCCTCAATGTTTTCTTTGTATCGGTGACTGCCAAAGTTGCTTGAAATTCTTGATGATGCTTCGGTGACTGTCTACCTACATACCAGGGCTAACTCCATACTGGTATATTATGGACTAAGGTGGACCATACATCCCGTATTTTATGTAATTTTGGCCATCTCGACTATTTTGAAAATATGGCCCGTTTTTTCACGTATTTTCAACAAAGCCAACTTGAATTTTTGTTCTTTGTTGAAATGAAGGATTAAAATTACCTTCCCAACTCATAAATTATATTATGGTAACTATGGCCATAAATAATGATATTCACCTCATATGGCTTGTCATGTTAAACGTTTCATTTCGTAGAATTCATTTTAACCCACATCAATTTGCAATGCTGCTTCATTTCCCGCCACTGGCGTTTTTTCAGTGATTTCAGCAATAGTTGACAACTTTGCTTACTTTTGGCATTATTTTCGGTAATTATTATTGATGTATTTGGATTCCCAAAATATCCCGTATTTTTCTCGAGGAAATAAGATCAACCTAATATAAACTATATGATCCGTATTTAGGGTTACCAGACGTCCTCCTTTTTGATGTCATTCAGGGGTCAGCACGGATCATGGCCTCAAAATTAGTGAAAATAGTGACCAAAATGTTTGAAAAAGTGACCAAATAGTGACCGAAATGTTTAATAGTGACCAAAATATTTTTAGAGAGAGAGACCAAATGGACAATGAATTTTTATTACCAAATTGAATGAATTGAAATTGAATTTAGTTTTAACTTTGCATTTCAATAGAACTCATTGAAATTGCTTTTTTTACATAATAGCGTGAAATAATTAAATCAAACTCAAACGCATTCTGCTAACCAGAAAAGTTTTGAATAACTTATCAAATTTATCAACAACTATGTGTGAGAGAATAACTACATTACATCCTTTTTAAGTAACAGCAGCAATGCCTTCCCCCATGTTGCTTTCCACAACCCATCTTAAAATCAATTTAAGCAGGAAAAACTTCAAAGCGGGAAAAATTTTTCCCTTTCAAAGAAGGGAAAAAAATGAAATAACACAAAATTTGATGAGAGAATTTGTCCCATCTACATTCCAGTGGATTTTTCATTCATATTATGCTATGAATGACAGTATACAAAATGTACTCAAACGTTTTTTAACTAGTACAAATTTGATTTACATACCTAGGTTTGTATAATATGTTCCAACAAATTTTAAGAAATTTACTTAATGATTAAAAACCATAAAATTAAATTTTTAACATTTTAAATTATTAAATTAAAAAATTACTTAAATTACTGAATTATAAATTATTTAAATTATTAAATTGAATAAAATATTTAAATTATTAAATTGAATAAAGTATTCAAATTATTAAATTAACTAAATTATTTTAATTATTATATGTTGAGGGAGGGGCAATCCACCCTCCCCCCAGCGTCAATGGCAGAGCCTACTGATGTATACATAGAAGCAACGTAAGATCTTCGGGTCCCCCCCCCCCCGAAAGGGGGAGGTCCAGGGCATCTCCGGCAAAACCAATATTTATTGATACGTCAAAGATATATATGATGTATATCAATTGTCATCGTGCCACACCCCTAAGACCTCAAAGTATCTCCACCTATGGCTGGACTGAGAAAAGTGGGCGAGTACTATTTTACAGGCGGGGCACCAAAATAATAGTCCTTGGGTGAGGGAGAAAATAAACCAGTTTTGAAATTGTTTGCTTTTCGAGAGAAAAATTTGTAAAAGTATATATTTTCCCCTTTTTTACACACAACATACACCCGTGCAAAAAAAACACACATTTACTCCTTTACCCAGAAACACAGGGGTGGGAAGTGACAAAGTCCATTTCGGAGCAGCTTTGAAGCAGCAAAATTCAGGATTCGGAGCAGCAAATTCAGGATTCGGAGCAGCAAATTCAGGATTTGGAACAGCAAAATATAGGATTCGGATCAGTTTTGGAGCAGCAAAATATAGGATTTGGAGCAGATATTTATTGGAGCAGAGAAATTAACGAGAATATTTTCGTTAACCCTCATCCCTTTTCAAAATAAAACTGCACTGTCTTTTGTTATCAAAAATCTTTTCATCAGCTTGTTTTTTGTTTTTGGTGTTTCAGGCTTTTGACACCCTGTTTGAAAGAGAGGCTGTCATAAAATTTTTCACACCAGTCTATTTAAGATGATTTTTGCTTACTGAGGGCACTATTTGCTGTCTTGAACAGCAGCACTTCAAATGAGCAAAAAATTTTCTATAAGTTTTTTATACTCGGAAAGAAATTGTTGCAAAATGGGGGAGAATTTCGGAAGAATCAACACGACGTTTGGCGATTAAATACGCATTATTTGGCGAGATTAGCGATCTGACACTCGTTATTCGGCAAAGTTTCTAAATTAACATTCGTAATTCAGCGAAAACACACTTTTTACTTCCGGAATGGAAATTTTTTTCACGAAACATCTGCATTTGACGCAATGACGATCGACTGCAGTAATTTCTGCTGCTTCCAATGGCGACTTTTTTTAAACGGCAACTGACTCGCATTTGCACTTTAAAGCTGAAAGACCATTGCAAACTATCTTCAGTTGCACAATCGGGGTTTCACGATGGAAAGGCCGACAGTTTAAATAAGGCGTACAGTGGAATATATATATAAAACACGCTCTTAGAAAGAATCGTTTCACGGTAAGCAGGAGCAAAAAATTTTTGGCGTCCTTTAAGAAATTCTGGACATACAAAGCAAAATTAGCTATTTGGCGCAGAAAAATACGAAAACACTATTGGAGCAGGATGGCGCAAGATGTTAATTTTGGCGCAGTGTTCCTACCCCTGGAAACAGTATAATTTTGGCTATTTGATCATTTTTGTCGCACCACGGTCATTTTCTGCACACGAGGGCTAATTAGACCGGGACCTACAATTTATTGCCGATTCCGAACGGCAGGCTTGTTTTTTATACTCACCGAGAGGTTGGTGAGCTAACCCCTCGATGGGGGACTCTCATGCGGTCATGTCGCCGTTTTTTGTTGTACCCCTGTGTCAGGAAAGTTTTCTGACAAGGACGAACCGGGTATCGAACTCGCAACACCTCTAAACATCCTTTGGTACTTTAGACGAGCATCTTATCGACCGGGCTACCGCGCCCCATATAATTTTGGCCTTCCCCCCGTAATTTTTAACAGAAAAAGAGACTCAGCGGCCTTCCCCGGTAAATTTCCCATGAACCTTGTAAGCACCAACGTGGCGACTTTTTTTCGCGCCAAGGAATCGCCGTTTTGCGGTAGTCAATTCAAGATGGCTGACAAAGGGCACATAAAAAATTACAAAAAAATATATAATTTATAATATGAATTAACCTAATATGCGGCAATATGCGAAAATCGATAGAAATATATCGGGAAATACGGAAAATTAGGATGAAATGAACAGAAAAATCGAATCAACAACATACGGGGTTTATAAATGCGGTTGATACAGAGTTTATGGATGCTGCTGTCAGGGCTACCTATTTTAGCGCGAAAACAAGTCGCCACGTTAGCGCTGACTCCTCCCGTAACTTTCAACGAACAAAAATAGTGAATTCGTCCCCATCCGGGACACCCGATTTACCATGGCCGTAATACAATTGTTTTTTCTGGAGGGGAAACGTAATTTTACTGCCCCTTGACTGTGAAATTCGATAATTTTGCAAAGGAATTTTTATTGCCTTTTCTTAAATATACCATTCCATCAAAAACGCCGTCCAAGGCATTGCCCCCCCCCCCCGCTTTTGGATCTGATCACGGTATGTAGCAATCCGGGTCGCAAGTACGAACGAAAATTTACTATCGCTCGGGGCCGGTATCCACTCTTTTTAACAGAAAATGAGTAAACTCGGCACCTTTCCTCGTTCAACACAGACTCGAGACAAACGTTTTAATAACTTCCGAGGTCTAAAAATAAGATTTTTTTACACATCAAGAATGGCGCGCAAGATGTCGATATGTCTTGGGGGGCAGAGCGTACCGACTGAGCTGAAGAAAAACAATGATCAGAAGTTCATTTTGAACTCATTTTCCATAAAAGTTGCAAAAACAAAAAACAAGATCATTTTCGTTCATCAAAAATACGGCCGGCAATCAAAAGAGAGAAACAAATCGAATCCCGACATACATACATGCGAAAAAAACAGACATCTCACCTATAGAGAAAAAACCAGCCTATATATCCGTGCTCCCGTGAGGGTACGCGGCCGCCGATTTGCATACAGCGTCGGAACAACCGGTTCCCGCACGTGCATGGAGAGAAAAAAAAAGGAAAACAATCCAACAATATTAAGTCAACAATCAGTATCGTGAAGATGCTCTAAATTAAGTTACGGCCCGGGCATAAAAAAAAATTAATATTAGGCCCTTTAAATTAGGAAAAAAATGTGAAGTAGGGGCCAAAGGCGCGCTCGGTGTGTCCATCGTTAAATCCGCCTTCAGTTACGGCTCGCATGCACGTTAACTGAGTTTTTATCAGCCTGATGACAAATTTTCATCTGATTTGGAAACCCTTGTGTTAAACTAAATGTTGAATTGCAGGATTCTGTGATATTTTCGTAAGTAGTTCTCCTTTCGATCATATCTGGGTCTACGGTTTCGTGCTGAGATTTA
Source organism: Pholcus phalangioides (assembly GCF_987345545.1). Lineage (NCBI taxonomy): Eukaryota > Metazoa > Arthropoda > Arachnida > Araneae > Pholcidae > Pholcus > Pholcus phalangioides. The sequence goes on from NW_028301594.1 coordinate 26,691,488, forward strand.
AATCCAGTTAGAAAAATAGTACGAATTTTATTTGTCGATAGATCGCGATTTTCAATCGGATGATTTTTTTTTTTATTGTAAGTAAATTCAAAATACATGCGAGCTTCTGTAACCTTGGCCAGCTACAAGAATATTCTCCAAAGCGTATTAATAATACGCTTAATACGTATTAATAATACGCTTAATACGTATTAATAATACGCTTAATACGTATTAATAATACGCTTAATACGTATTAATAATACGCTTAATACGTATTAATAATACGCGTCTTTAATACGCGCTTTGGTATTCTCCCGCTGCGCGTAAGTTAGTTTCTGCACGGGCTCTCTAATCGTCATTTCAAATAACATTTAAAAAAATTAACAAAAGTAACGATAGAACAAACAACAAATGTAACTTGCTCGATGCTCAGAGAAAGGAATTTGCCCCTTAGGACTAAAACTTTTTAAAACAAATAAAAATAAAGGATCAATTTTAAAATAAGATGAAAATGAAAGAACGAGTGAGCACGTGGGGAAATAAGAAAGAATGGTAGTATAGGGGGGAAAAAATTATTTGTTGTAAGTACGCCTTTTATGCTAGTTTTTTTTCCGACCGGCTTTTCCATAAAATGACGATTCTTTAACTAAGGAGCTTACTGTTTCCAAGCGCCTTGAAATCAAGTTATGCTGACGTCACACGGTATGCTCCCGGGAAGATAAGATGCCTTCGATCGTAGTTCAATGAAGGGAGGGAGAAAATTAGCGATATTGAACAGATAAAGTTCCTCCTTGAAGAAAAGAAAAACACTGATAGCAGAAAAGCACGCGAGACCGAGGTTTTTTTGCTAAAAAAGTGGAAAAAGTGACCTGGGCCTGAAAATACGTAATAAAAGTGACCAGTTTCTAAAAAAGTGACTTTTAGTGAAAAAAGTGACCCGTGCCGAGCCCTGTGTCATTTCAAGCGTCCTTTCCGGTTTTGTCCTTGTTTTCAGGTTATCAGAATTATTCCCCCCCCCCTTTTTACACGCTCTGACCAATCGGCATCGAAATTCTTAGAATACAAGAACTCCCCCCCCCCCCCCCCAACCTGGGCAAATGCATTTAGCAATCCATGGCTCAGTTTGCTCCAAGATAGGGTTACCAACGTCCTCCTTTTTTATGTCATTTCAAACGACCTCTTACGTTTCGGAAAATTCTCCCTTTTGTCCTCCTTTGGGGTCATTCAAATGTTCATTACGGCAGCATCGATGAGGGGGTCCGATTTGCTTCTTTTTGATGACGGGGGGGGGGGGGGTCTTGGATGATGCTTACGTCATGAACCCCCATTTATAAAAATATGAAATATTCTTAATGGCACCCTGAACTGTGGTTTGTAGGCACCTGAACCAAAATCTTCCTATTAGTAAGTCTCCTGGAGAGCCATTTTAGTGATCTCTAAATGTTTCGTGGACCCTTCAAGTGATCTAGTAGAAATGTGTTCGGGCCACTTAAGTGCTCTCGAACTGTGCCACGCATCATTCAAGTGATCCATAATTATAACGCGGATCACTTAAGTAATCTGGAAATGTACCGAGGGTAACTTGAGAGATGTAGAGCCGCACTGGGGAGTCGCTTAAGTGCTCTAAAACAGACAAGTGTCACTCAATGGATTTCTAAATGTGCCACGGATCACTTAAGTGTTCTGGAACTGTGTCGCGGGTCACTTAAGTATCTGTGAATGTGCCACAGGCCTACTTGAGTGATCTGAAAATGTGCCACAGGCTGCCTAAATGCTCTGGAATTGTGCCATGCGTCACCTAAGCGATCTGCAAATGTGACGCTTAGTTCATTTTTACAAAATTAGGTTTGAGGGGGCAGGCCACATCAGATAACCCCCTTGACCACATTTGGTCCACGGGCCAAGGAATTATCATCATATGGCTTAGAGTGTAGGTCACAATGAATTTCTTAAAAGGACATTTTTAGTTCTTAGCATTCGAATAGCATTGAAATTAACAGAAATTGATTATAATAACATATAAAGGTATTTTCTTTCGCAATTTCAATTTTTTAAAAATATTTTTTGCATTTAAAAAAAATGATTTTATGATATTGATCGTTTGGGGGGGGGGGCTCTGTCTTCTCCCGTCCCCCATCCCCGCGTACAGTCTCTGATCCCATCAATATGTGATAGGAGGTGGAGGGGAAAGAGGACGCCCCTCGCTTTTAATGAATTGTGTCCACCTTCTCTGTGGTCAGTTTTATTACTTCGCCTGGAGCAAGGAGGGATTTTTTTTTTCTTTCTATACCCTCAGAAGTTTCTTTTCATCGTTTGGGAGTGGTTTTTTTTCCAGAGGAATCAGCGTTGAGTGTTGTTTGCATCCTATTTTATTTAATTCTCAATGGAGACTAGGTGCCTCCCCTCCCCACTTCAGTACACGGCATCTGCCTTGGTGAGCAGACAATGGTATTCTCAAATTGTATATTGTGGTTTTCTTCTTGGACGCTTGAAATGACACCAAAAAAAGAGGAAGGATGGTAACCTTTACCATTACTAATCATACGGAAATCCTGCTCTGCCATCTATGAAATTTTTTTTGCAAATCACTTGTTAATAAAAAAAATATATTTTAATTCATCTTACCTCTATCTCAAAGGAAACCTGTGTGCTAAAAATCAATGGCACACAACTAAAAATACAACTACTACCGTATTCTTTTCAATGTATTATAAGGCTTTGTGCTGTACTTTATCAAAAAAAAACCGGTTTTGAATATATCTAAGAGAGAATAAAGTTTTGTTTTAATTTAATAGGTGGCAGTAGGAGTTCCAGTCACGTTGCTTAGTCTATTCGAGGGTTTTATTCTGAATATCAATATAATTAAAATACCGTAGTCTCCTGCGTGTAATCTGCAAACACAAATTTCATTCATCCACAATAAAATCATAATAAAGAATGCAGAAAGTTATTCCGGCGTTTTTGTGTCGATTTGTTCATGCATACGACATCTTTGAAAAATTATTTTTTACAATTTTTTTTAAATACAGTAGACATCACTTATTAGAATCACGGACGTTGTTATCATTCGGGTATTGTTATCATTTTCAAAGTAAAGAACGGACCAACATGGAAAAAAAATTATGTTATAGTTAACAGAACTTCAGATATTAAGGATTTTTTTCTTCTTTTTGGCGAGTTTTTCTTTTTGTATATATTTATAGAAAAAAAATGAGCCTGGTTCGACCTTAGGCTCATTTTTGTTAGCATAAGTTATCGTTATCAACCAGTAACGTACCCCAGTAACACAACGATATCGTTAGGATATTGATACCTGTCCGATGTTGGAAAGAGGTCAGAAATTTTTACGTGTCTGATCTCGAACGATATAGTAAAAATGTATTCACTCAATAAACACCAAAATATTTTCTTTTTTCTGTATATAAAATTAAAGAATTAAAGTTTTACTCCCATTTTTACAGCATTTCGTTTCGAAGGAGAATATCTCGTACGATAGTTACTCTCTTTTGAAATAATCCAAATTTCTCTATGTCAAACTAAGTCAACAAATGTATGCCATTTCTATGTCGAACTGTATCGAAATCTCTACATCGTTCTATATTAGTGTGCTACTGGGGTAGAAGGTATTACCTCGTTGACAAAAATTGTCGTACTTGGTTCACAATGTCCTAATCGAACCATAATACGACGTAGATGCTATGATCCATATACGTGTAGCGCATAGTTTCCCAACCTTTTTTGTCCCATCGCCCCCTTCTTCAGAATTTCTTTCCTCCCAGCGCCCCCCAACACAATCTAACCCATAGAATCCTATGCTATACCCGTAGTTTCTACCGCCCCCCTGGAACATTCCATCGCCCACGTTGGGAATCACTGGTGTAGCGCTTCTTCTGCAATGGCTTTCCTGTCGTGAAGGCAGGGGCGTCGGAAGTGTTAGGGAACTTGTGCGTGTTCGGCCTGGATCTTTGCGTAGGAAATTTTGATTTATGAATTAATTTACAGGTGCTCAAATCCATGTCATAAATTACCGTGGGTGCTTGAGCACCCTCAGCCAAAGCCGCTTGTAAGTTTCTCTTAATGCAGCTTTGCCCTCAGCTCTCCACTGAGCACATAAAGCAAAAAGAAAAAGTCTCTTTCTTCAGTTCTTTGCCAGTTTCTTCCAACTGGCCACATTCACACACAGCTCCTCAGCCAGATTTTTTCAAGGGAATCTATGGTACGTACTATTAAAAATATCAGAATTTGTGAGAAACATAAACCTGTTTTACAACAATATGAGGAAAAAGAAGAAAACGGAATGATTCTATGCCGTTTTCTGGAGTTTCAGAAGGGAGTACAAGAACAGGGCCGCAACTAGGGGGGTGCAGGCGGGTCTGGTGCCCTGGCCTAGAGGGGGAGCAAATTTCACTCTTTAACTTCTCCTTCGACATTCTGAGGGGGCACCAAAATGTGTGCTTGCCCCGGCTAACCAAGCATCTAGTTGTGGCCCTGTACAAGAAAATCACATTATAGGGACGGAGTAGAACGGCAAAAAAAGTTTATACAACACATTAAATTTGTTTTTTTTTTCAGATTCGGTCGACCCAACAACGACGACATCACCATTCTGTACCCAATCCTCCAGTGCTGCGTCTACCGCCTGTCCACGTTCAACCGACTGTTTGAGTTCCACAACGGGCCGGTCAGATTGAGCGAGCTCATGGAGAAATCCATGTCCAAGGACCCCCTGTACCCGATTCTGACCGAAGCCCACCTGAAGTCATTGGACCGCCGGGTCGGTATGATATTGGCTGCCATCCGGACTTGTCTACTCAACCACCCAGCCAGCGAAGTCTTCCTAGACGATCTACCTGAAGATATCGTCACGCCAGAGTCGCACGAAAAAGAAATATCAAAGGATAACAATGAGAATAACATCATGGACGCGCCTTAGTCAGGAAAAAAGAAGAGTATATAATTAATTAATACATAAAATAAATAAATATATATGTAAGTGTTGGACTCTTACGTAGTTTATGGACCAAAGAAAAAAGTGCTTCGTTTTTTTTTCCTTCTCGAATATCTCTCTAACGCAGAGTTTCATGGGAAAAAAAAGATGGACCAAAGTTGAGCATATCTCTCTCTTCTCCACCTGATTTGTATTATTTATAATTTTATTGTCATCAAAATTAAAATAATGTTGAAACTGTGGGTGACTTTTTATTTGTGTTAATACACTGAATACTTAAATAAAAATCCTGTACATAAATATATACAGGATTTTTCCCTAAATATTACGAGCACATAGAATTAACCAGCCGAGGGACAGAGAATCAACTGGTTAAGAGATGATCACCCAGATTGAAATTCAGTCAGATCTTGATATAACACATGCTACTTTTAAAATCTTAAACCAGCAATTTTAGAGGTCCCTGTCAGCATAATTAGCAAATTGGGCTTACGTATTGTTAATTTATCCCACTAATTAAGTTATTTTTGTTCAGTACCCCTCTTTCTCAGGGAAAGGAGGATACTGAACATTATACCAAGAGAGATGATATCACTCTATGCTCTCTATTCGTACAAGGTAAACACCACTGGGTACATATCGAGTGATTTCAGAAGGAAAATTCAACTGGTCTTCATAGGTTATCCAGTCCTTGCAATATACGAGACTTTACAATGGACAATCAGACGTAACTTGGTTAAGACTAATGTTCAATGGCATTGGCCACCAAATACATGACAACATGTAATTTGAGGGCCACTCTAATTTTCCTTCCAAAGTTCACATATTCACATTGTATTCAGTTAGTTGTCTGTACATTATACCAAGATTTGACACTGTGTTTGTATTGTATATTAAACCCAAGCATTGGCGTATGTAAGGGGGGGGGGGGTTAAGCCGAGGTTATAGTGTTATTTTGCAGTAAAAAATGAAACCCCCCACCCCAAGAAGAAAACAAAATTGAACCCCCCCACCCCTGAGAAAATTGTGTGTACGCCTATGAACCCAAGCCAAGAAAAGTAGATATGGTCAAGGACCTGGCAAAGGTAGAGGGCTCACTAGAGCCACCAAGCCAAAAGAGGAGATGTGGCCCAGCACCTGGGCTGGCCGCAGTGACACAAAGGGCTCACCCGACCTATGTGGTCGAAAAGAGCATATGTGGTCTAGGACCAGACCTGGTCACGGTAAACAGCTAAGGACTCACTAGAATTACATAACTCATCCCTCAACAGCAAACGTGGTGAGACTGGGGTACAGGGTTGTGGTCATAGCTCTCACTATAGTGATTATCTTTATACTGATTCGCACAAGAAACAAATTATATCGCAGTAATGATGCAATAATCATTTTTTTCTTCAAAATTTGAAATAAAAACTATATCTTTATATAAATTAATTGAATGCTCTAATCAGTTAATTAACAATTAATAATAACGATCATTAATAACTCTGTTGAATTCAGTGTTGTGAACCATGATATTGTAGCGTTCCATTATTCTCAAAATGGAAAGTATCTGTTTTATAGCGTGTATATGTGATACAAACTGAAGTGCAGTTAATTCCACTTCTTTAAATGACCAACCTCTAGGAAGGCATGATATTGTATATAGCGTTCCATTTTTTTTCTCCTCCCTACTACTGTTATGCTAATAAATAGTAGCATGAATAGTCACGGTTTATTTCTGATGAAATACTCCTATTCCAAGCTGCTCATTCATAATATATTGAGCTAAATCTATCTGTTACATTTTTTCCCAAACGCTATTTTCCTCACTCATAACCTTCAGGTGAAAATCTGATTAATATTACTATTTTAAGAAAAATGTATGGAATTTATCAAATTGTTCGAAGGATCTTATACAAAACTGAAAGGCCATATAAAAAAATAATAGTAGTTACACAAGTGAAACAACTCATATTTTTCTACTAAAATTGTGACACAATTACTAAAACATATGCAATACTAATTTAATATCACAACATTGTCTATCACATAAGATCATGTACAATTAATACTCATTTTTCACAAATTTGATCAAAAAAGACCTAAAATTCAAACATAATTAACAGCAAAATAAAAAACCATCACCAGTGACAGTGTGACCACACCAGCTGATGTGACAGCCATTCCAAGAAAAATGTATAAAGAATGTATAAAAATACAGAAAAATAAACAAGTAAAAAATATGCATTAATATAATTAAAATTGAATGCCGGAACATCCAGTGAAAACAATCATAAACATGAATTCAATCACAACAACAATAATTTAATATAAACCAGTATGTATGCACAGTTGACGCTCAATTTTTCTTCAAACCTACAATTTAGACCGACATGTTTTTACAAACTAGCACACCCAGCCTTAAAGGTGTGCAACAGGTGCGGGGGCACACCGAGCTCTGCATTCATGGAAATAGAAGTGAAAAAATATACATTATATCCAATAAATATACATTTTTTCTTTCTTGCTAAACAAGGTGTCTGAGCTTCAACTGATTTGATTCCGGAATTTTCATAAATTCTGGAATTATTTCTTTAATCAATTCTGATTCTTTCTCTCATTAATTCTGAATTTCTATTAATTCTGGAATTTTTTCTCATTAATTTTAAATGTTTATCAATTGTGGGATTTTTCTCTCATTAGTTCTAGATTTTCATCAATTCTGTGAATTTTTTTTCCATTAATACTGAATTTTTATGAAAATTCTAGAATTTTCTCTCATTAATTCTGAATTTCAATCTATTCTGGAATTATTTCTTGCATTAATTTTGAATTTTTAGAAATTCTAGGATTTTTTTTTTCTCATTAATTCTGAATTTTTATTGGTGAGTAGATATTTTTCAGCATTCTTGTATATTCTTTGATAATGCACGAATATGTCTGGATGCCTGATTCCCATCCCCTTCAAAACTCGAAATATATAAAATCAAGACTAATGAGCCCCCAAAATTATTTTCCCACAAGGCCCCACATGGTATAAGGGCGACCCTGCAAACTAGGCCTCTAGTGACAAAACAATACTTCTTGATTCAAACGAAATTTGTTTGAACATCTAATTTCGTCTTTCCAATTTTTGAAATTCTGATTTTTCAAACTAATTGTTCGATTCCATAAAAATGAGCATCAACAGTACTTTGAGTTTAGCAGATAATCATTGATTTTAATGAAATTGCTCAACTACATATACTTATACTGCAAAATACATATACTTATTTCTTTACGTTGTTCAATTTTGTTGCTCTTACTGCATAAAATCACTTGTTTTTCTTATTTAAAAAAACAGTAATGGAAATAATGAAAATTACTGAATAACAAATCGTATTTTTATCATCTTATTCATACCTGGAGGATTTAAAAAAAGATTTGATTGAATTAGGATCTCTTTTCAATTGGTTACAAATTTTTTGCACCCGATTTGCAATTTGAACCAAATAACTTGGTTCCAGCCCTTCGAATAAGTTAAAGTTTGGGTAAAATAGATGAAAGAGTTCTTGTTTTTGCAGATGACGCAGTAGAGCCTCCAGCATCTGCAATGAAATGCAAATGAGTAATTAACTAGTAGGTAGATTGAGAGCACACTACCTCACATGCAATGAAATTTCTTTCTCTGTTATGTTATTCCATGAAAATAATTAATCTATTGCACACATTAAAAATCTAGTGAAATCTGCAGATCAGGGTTCTTAAACTTTTGTATTCCACAGACCTTTGTGCATATGATGAAGTCTACTGACCCCATGTGCTATAACATGGCCACTGACCCTTCCCCCCCCCCCCAAAAAAAAATTCAGAATATGGCAGTGTAAAAACTGTTATATGCTTGGAGTTAATTGTTTTCTCCGGACGCACTGAAATGAACTTCCTACCGTGGAGGCAAATGTAAAGTATAGGAAGCCCCCCCCCCCCCTTTCAGTTCTCGGGCAGTTTCTTTCAGTTGACCAGATTCACAGTTACTCAGCCAAAAGACATTTTTATGAGATCTATGAAATGTATGCTCAGACTGGTAATTAAGGGGAGGGCGACCACAAGTTCCCCAGGC